>NW_028274819.1:110336755-110936755 GCF_037043125.1 Eumetopias jubatus
TTTCTGAGCTTTTGATATACACAAAGTATGGAGAAACAATCAAACTTCAATTTAATAATTTATAATTCATCATTCAGTGTTTCCCATCTTTTGATGGGATTACATTCTTCCTTTCAATCTTTTCCACCATATCAGAAATGATATTGCCAATTTCTTTGTTTGCAGAAATCACAGCAACCTAAGCAATTTCTTTGGGGCTCAACAGGTTTGGACTGCTTCTTACATTCAGCAATCACAGCACCTATAGCTAACACCACAGCTTTTCCAGTTCCCACTGGGTTAGCACCTTTGCTAACCTTCTCCAAGCCTTCCTTGGCAAGATAGTACACTGATATGGCGGCAGTGGTGGTGGATCTTTGGTCTTTTCATTTGTGTTACTGGCAATGTCTTGAGCAAGCATAGTCCACCTATTGTTACATTTACCCTTTAAGTCACCTGACTTTGCAATGGTCACACCATACTCTGGGACTTTTCATCCACTAATAATCACTAGTAATCGGTCCAGGATCTGCTCAAAGGTCTACTACACTTGGAAGCATTAAGGCTGAGACATCTGCACCAAATTTTACAACATTGGCATAAGCCTGAGTAAGATGAGGAACAAGTGCCCTGGATAGTGGCCTCATCTGGTGAAAGATAGTAGGTCATCAGAGCATTTCTGCAAGGAGGCTGTGGGCATGAACCCGGACAGGCAAGGGAGAAAGTCAGGGCACACGCAGCACTCAACCCATGTGCCCTCTCTGCACCACTCCCTCTGTGTGGGCCACTGTCTGTGTGACACAGCAGCTTCCATGCCCTCCCGGTGGCCCAGGACTGGCAGTCCGTGTGCACCATGCTTACTTTTTTAATGTTAACAAGTCTTGGAAATTACCCCATATTATTTCATTGAGGTCTTCCTCATTCTTTCCCACAGTTTCTTAGTACTCCACTGGGTGGATGCACCATACTTTAGTCAAACACTCTCCTGTGTACAAGCATTTAAGTTGTTTCCAATATTTTACAAATCAAATAATGCTGTAGGGAAGAACCTTGTGCAAATCTACTGTTGGAGGTGTATCTTTCGGAATAGGTTCCCAGAAGTGGGGTTGCTGGATCAAATGATAAGCACATATACAGTCTTGTTATGTATTGTTAAATCTCCCACCAGAAGGACGGTGCCGGTTTGCATTCTCACTAACAATCCAGGAGAGTCCCTGTTTACCCACAGCCTTACCAAGAGGATATGTTGTCATACTTTCTAATTTTTCCCCATCTGATAACTGAGAAATGACATTATTTTAATTTGTATTTCTATAATTATGTTTGAACTTTAAAAAAGACATATAAAGAGCCACTTATATCTTTTTTTAAAAAATATATGTGAGCTTCCGCTCATGTCTATTTCATGTTTTACCATTGGGTTTTCAATTTCTTTTTCTTTGGTTTTAAGAGTTCTTTATACATTAAGAATATTAGCCCTTTGCATCACATGTTGCAAATATTTTCTTCCAGTTTGTCACTTGCCTATGATATGGAGTATTTTTTTTTTTTAACTTTCATGTAGTCCAATTTATCAATGTCTTCTTTTATTTCCTCTGGAGTTTGAGAAATAGAAAGTATTTTCCCAAACTGAGAATAAAGAGAAGCTGATCTCTTTATTCTTCTAGTTCTTACATGTTTTCATTTTTTTCTATTTAAATTCCTGATCTATTTGGATATTTATAGATATGATATCTATTTGGATCTGGTATAAGGTATGAGAAACGTACCAAATTTTATTTTTTTCCAAATGGTTACCTAGATGCTCTACAACCATTACTTTAAAAGTCCAGCTTTGCCCCAGTAATATTCCAAAGACATTACCTATATCACAGAGTATACTTCCTCACGTACTTAGATATATTTCTGGGTTTTCCATTCTGTTCCCTGATCTCATTGTGTACTCACAAGCCAGCACCACACTAATTATGGATACTTTGAAGTCCATCTTTATACCTTTATATCTTGGCGGCGGGGGGGAGGCTAATATCCCCTTATAGATTTTCTTTTTCAGTGTTTTCCTGCTTCTTCTTGGATGTTTGTTTTTCCATATGAACTTGATTATCAGTTTGTCTTCCATCAAAAAAAAAAAAACCTGCTGTTATTTTGATAAGGATTGTATTAAGTTTATAAATTAATTTAGGGAGAACTGACATTTTTACAATATTGTATAATCTATTACAAGAGAAAGGGATGTCTTTCCACTTGTTCAGGTCCCCTTCTGTGTCTTTCTAAGTTTTAAAGTTTTTTATAAAGTTCCTTATCACACATTTCTTTTTAAATCCTTCATCTTGTTTGTTGTAGTTGCTAAAGGGGCTTTGCCCCACTCATCCACATCTTTCTTTCTTAGGGTACTTGAGAAACTCGCAGCAAACGTCCATGCTCTCCTCCAGTCCTTTCTTTACATTTGATCCAGAGTGATCTTTTTAAAAATGTAAATCTGCTTATTTTCTTTCAAAGTGTTTGAAAAGCTTCTACATTTATTAAGATGAAGACCGTGTTCCTAACTGGGCTTCACAAGTGCCCCCCTCTTCTGGCCACTTTGTGGGCTTTAAGCACACTGGCCATTTTTCTGTCTATGGGGCCTAGGTCCTCTCTCCGCTCAGGCCCTAGAGCTGGCAGAACAGCACGCCGCCCCAACCCTTCCAGCCAACGTCATGAAAAGACCTGGGCAGCCATGGGTGAGAGAGACATCTCAGAAGTCTAGCTTCTCAAGGGGAGGTCCTCGCCTGCCACTGGAGAAAACCATATATAGATGAGTGCGGATGCAGTGGAGATGGTAGGACTAACCTTACCAGTGTTGGTGCCTGCCACTGCAACAACGCATGGAGCTGAACTATCAGGTGATGGTGATCAGTTCCATCAAGGATAGGAGAGCGGTGAGTGATTGCCCATTCTCTCCAGCAGCACCCAGAGTACTGGGGCAGGACCTCCATGACTGGGAGCAGGGAGGAGATCTGCCAGGAGGCAGATAAGAATATCAAAGAGCAGTACAAGGATGCAGTTCCTGCTGTTTGCACTCGGGACTTCTACAGGAAGTCCTCCCATGAGCCCCTGGAAGTCCCTCACCTGAGGATGTCCCTACCTGGTCTGCAGGCACCCTCAATGCCCCAAATGCTAAACACACACTGAGTGGGCCCCTTGGGTGCGCTCCTGAGTACGGCAGCTGAGAGGCAGGAAGAGCACTCAAAAGCAGGCCAGGGTCTGTGGGCAGGGGAGAAACCATAAATTTGAGCCATAGTGCCACCTTCTGGAAAATAAAAGAGAGGTTTCTAGTGGCCTGACTGGTAAGTTGTAAGGACCTGAGAAGACATAAAAACTTAGGAATTCTGCCACAAGAGGGAGCAAGGAGAGTGGCATGGACCCATACAAAGACAAAGAAAACCCCAGATAATAACAGCACCAATGAACAGAATACCCCTACCTTAAGGTAACTAGTAGACACTTTTGGTATTTCAAATGCAAAGGCAGCAGTTTTAAAAATACAAGGAACATGAAAAATCAAGGAAGCATATTATCACTAATGATAATAATTCTCCAATAACCAAGCTCAAAGGAGTGAAATTTTATGAGCTAGCTGATGAAGAATTCAGCATAGCTGTCTTTGAAAAACTCAATGAGCTACAAGAAAACTCAGAAAGACAACTGAACAAAATCATGAAAAAAAAAAACCCACAGAAATTTTGGAGCTGAAGAATTCAGTGAATGAAATGAAAAATGCGACAGAGTACATCTGCAGTGAGTAGAGCAAATGGAAGACAGAATAGGTGATTGAGAGGATAGGAATTTTGAAATAACCCATTTAGAGGAGAACAAAGGATAAAAGTACAGAAAGGAGAACATCTATGTGATCTATGGGATGCCATCAAAAGAACAAATATTAGAATAATCAGGATCCAGGACAAGAGAGGGGAAAGGGGACAGAATGTTTATTTAAAGAAATGATAGCTGACAACTTTCCAAACCTGGGAACAGAACTGGACATCCAACTTCAGGAAGCTAATAGCTTACTCTATTATCTCAATGCATAAAAACCTTCTCTAAGGCACATGATAACAAAACTGCCAAAAATCAAAGATAAAGAGAATTCCAAAAGCAGCCAGAGATGAAAAGATTATAATCTACAAAAGAACTCCCATTAAACTATCAATATAAAGGTATCAGCACCATATATAAAATAAACATACAGAAATCAGTAGCACTAACAATTACATACTAACAACAAAGTATCTGCAAAAGAAATTTAAAAACTGCGACATTCATGGAGGGCCTGGGTGGCTCAGTCAGTTAAGTGTCCAACTCTTGATTTTGGCTCAGGTCATGATCTCAGGCTCATGAGATCGAGCTTCATGTCAGGCTCTGTGCTGGGCATGGAGTCTGCTTAAGATTCACTCTCTCCTTTGCCCCTCCCCCACTTACCCCCCTCGCTTTGTCTAAAAAATATATGACATTCATAATAGCATCAAAAACAATAAAATATTTAGGAATAAATTTAACCAAGGAAGGGAAAGAGCTATACAATGGAGATGACAAGACTTGGAAGAAAGAAACTGAAAAAGTGACAAATAAATGGAAGGAGATCCTGTGTTTATGGAGCAGAAAAAAAAATAATATTGTTAAAAGGCACATACTACTCAAAGGCATCTATAGATTCCATGCAATTCCTATCGGAATTCCAATGGCACTTCCCATAGATATGGAAATAAAACTATTCTAAAATTTGTATGACTCCACAAAAGACCCCAAATCGCCAAAACAATCATGAGAAAGAACAAAGCTGGTGGCATCACACCTCCTGATTCCATACTATACTACTACAGAGCTAAAGTAATTTCAAGAGTATGTTGCTGCCAGGCATTAGACACAAAGACCAATGGAACAGAATCGAGAGCCCAGAAACAAACTCGCACATTTATGGTCAGCGAATATTTGACAAGGGAGGCAGGAAAACTCAATGGGGAAAAGATAATCTATTTAACATAATGTTGGGAAAACTCATAACCACATGTAAAACCGTGAAACTGAACCCTGATGTCACATCACACTGAAACACTTACTCAAAATGGATTTTTAAAGATGTAAAGACAAGATCTGATACTGTAAAACTCCTAGAAGAGTACACAGGAAGAAAGATCTTTGACATTACTCTTGGTTCCTTGACATTAGTGTTGATAGCTCTGCCAACTGGCCCTTCCCCCATTTTTCTCCTTCAGTCCTCAGGCCTCCCTATTACCTGAGACACAACACTATTGAAATTAGGCCAGTTAATAACCCTAAAGTGGCCCCTACGGGTTCAAGTGAAAGGAAGAGTTGCACATCTCTCACTTTCAATCAAAAGCTAGAAATGATTAAGCTCAATGATGAGGGCATTTTGAAAGCTGAGATAAGCCAAAAGCTAGGAGTGTGCCAAACAGCTAAGTTGTGAATGCCAAGGGAAGGTTCTTGAAGGAAATTTAAAGTGCTAGCTACTCCAATGAACACATAAATGATCAAACAAACAAACAAAAACCATATTAGCCTTATTGCTGATATGGAGAAAGTTCTAGTGGTCTGGATAGAAGAACAACCAACCACAACATTCCCTTAAACCAAACCCTAATCCAGAGCAGCAAGACTTTAACTCTCTTCAGTTCTGTGAAGGCTGAGAGAGAAGAAGCTACAGAAGAAAAGTGTGAAGTGAGCAGAGGTTGGCTCATGAGGTTTAAGGAAAGAGCCCACCTTTATAACATAAAAATGCAAGGTGAAGCAGCAAATGCTGATGTAGAAGCTACAGTGAGTTCTCCAGAAGGTCTAGCTAAGAGAATTAATGAAAGTGGCTAGACTACACAAAAGATTTTCTTTTTCTTAAAGATTTTATTTATTTGACACAGAGCGACAGCGAGAGAGGGAACCCAAGCAGGGGGAGCGGGAGAGGGAGAAGCAGGCTTCCCGCCGAGCAGGGAGCCCGATGCGGGGCTCGATCCCAGGACCCCGGGATCATGACCTGAGCTGAAGGCGGACGCTTAACGACGGAGCCACCCAGGCGCCCCTAGACAAGAGATTTTTGATGTAGAGGGAGCAGCCTTCTACAGGAAGAAGGTGCCATCTAGCACTTTCCTAGCTAGAGAGAAGTCAATGCCTGGCTTCAGGGACTCACAGAACAGGCTAACTCTCTTGTTAGGGGCTCATGCAGCTGGTAACTCTGTGTTGAAGCCAATGCTCATGTACCACTCTGAAAATCCTAGGGTCCTTAAGAATTATGCTCAGTCTACTCTGCCTGTATTCCATAAATAGAGCTACAAAGCATGATGACAGCACATTTGTTTACAATATCATTTACTGAATGTTTTAAGCCCATTACTGAGACTTATTGCTTAGAAAAAAGATACCTTTCAAAACATTATTGCTCATTGACAATGCACCTGGCCACCCAAGAGCTCTGATGGAGATGTCTAATGAGATTAGGGCTGTTCTCATGCCTGCTAATACAACATCCATTCTGTAGTTCACGGATGGAGAAGTAATTTCAACTTTCAAGTCTTACTGTTTAAGAAATACATTTCATAAGGCTATAGCTGCCATAGACCATGATTCCTCTGATGTGTCTGAGCAAAGTAAAATGAAAACCTTCTGGAACAAATTCACCTATCTAGATGTCAGTAAAAACATTCACGATTCATGGTCAACATGTCAACATTAACATGAGTTTGGAAGAAGCTGATTCCAACCCTCAGTGATGACTTTAAGGGGTTCAAGACTTCAGTGAAGTAGCTACAGATGTGGTGGAAACAGCAAGAGAACTACAATCAGAAGTGGAGCCTGAAGATGTGACTGCACTGCTGCCATCTCGTGATCAAACTTAAACAGATGAGGAGTTGCTTCTTAGGGATGAGCAAATAATGTGGTTTCTTGAGATGGAAACTACTCCTTGTAAAAATACTATGAGATTTGTTGAAATACAACAAAAGATTTAGAATATAACATAAGCTAAGTTGATAAAGTAGAAGCAGAGTTTGAGAAGACTCTAATTCTTGAAAGAAGTTCTGTTGTGGGTAAAGTGGTATCAATCAGACTTGCATTCTATAGCGAAATGTTCATAAAAGGAATAGTCAATCAATGGGGCAAGCTTCATTGTTGTCTTATTTAAAGAACCTGCCGCGGCTGCCCCAGCTTACAGCTGCCACCACCCCGATCAGTCAGCAGCCCTCAACTTCAGGTAAGATCCTCCACCAGCAAAAAGATCCCAACTTGCTGAAAGCTCAGATGATGGTTAGCATTTTTTAGGAATAAAAGTCTTTCAAAATTAAGATATGTATGTTGTTGTGTTTTTCAGACATAATGCTATTGCACATTTAATAGACTACAGTATAAAAGAAACATAACTTTTATATGCATTGGGAAACCAATTTGACTTGCTTTATAGCGGTGGTCTGGAAATTAACCCTCCATACGTCTGAGGTATGCCTGTATATGGAAAGGAAATGAAAATAGGACAGAGAAGAGATATCTGCATTCCCATGTTTTTGCAGCATTATTCATAATACCTAAGATATGGAAACAACCTAAGTATCCATCAGCAGATAAATGGATAAAAAAGAGGTGATTTATAGATACATATCTCTATATCTGTCTATCTGTCTGTCTATCTATCTATCTATCTATCACACATACACAGTGGAATAATACTCAGCCATGAAAAAAGAAAGCCTACCATTGGAACAACATGGCTGGACTTTGAAAGCATTATGCTAAATGAGAGTAGTCAGAGAAAGACAAATGCTGTATGATATCACATATTCGTGCAATCTAAAAAAAAACCCCCAAACTCATAAAAACAGAGAATAAAATGGTGGTTACCAGGGGTGGAGGATGGAAAAATTGGGGAAATGCTGTTTAAGGAAACAAACCTGTAACCAGCAGATACATAATTCCTAGAGATATGACACACAGGATAGAGATGATAGACAAAAATTCAGTATTGTACATTTCAGAGCTGCTAAGGGACTTTCCTTAGTTGTTCCCATGATAAAGAAGAAATGGTGATGATGGGACATGATAGAGGTGTTACTGAATGCTACGGTGGCAATCATATTGCAATATTCAAGTGTCTCAAACCAACTTACACAATGTAATTATGTCAACTATATCTCATTAACATTTTAAACTCTACAATGTATGTTATTTATTATTACTGTGATTTGTTAATACATAAAAATATTTTATCATGTGGGTTTATTTTCGTTCCCTTTTCCATCAATCATTAGTTGTACATGTTTCTCATTCTTTGGTTTTCCTATTATCTTTATTATTATTATTTGTTTTGTTTCCTGATTATATATACATGTGCATTTAAAATACCTAATAATTGTATTTATCCATTTATCTTTGTATTTTCTTGTTTTGCTCTAGAATCATCTCAATACTTGGATATTCAATTCTATTTTCAATTGTCTTATTTTATATACAGTGAATTGGAACTTGTGGTTTATCTTCAAGATTTTGACAGTGATAAGTTTACTTGCCTTCAATGACTAGAAGAAGTATTCATATAAGAATGTAAGTGGTGGGGGCGGAGCAAGATGGCGGAGGAGCAGGAGACCTGGATTCCGTCTGGTCTCAGGAATTCAGCTGAATAGGGATCAAACCATTCTGAACACCTACGAACTCAACAGGAGACCGAAGAAGAGAGTAGCAACAACACTCTGAACAGAGAAGCGACCACTTACTGGAAGGTGGGACGTGCGGAGAAGTGAATCCGAGGCGATATTCGGGAGGATAGACGGCGGGGGAGGGGCCTCCGTCGGCCGCTTCTGGCAAGTGCTAGAGCCGCGGAGCACAAAATCGGACCTTTTAGAAGTCGGCTCCGCGGAGGGACGTCGCTGCAGTGGCTGAGCGGGGGGTGGAACCCTCGCGGGACAGTGTGGTCTCAGGACCCTCGGGGTCACAGAAAGACCGGGGGAGCCTGAGTGCGCCACAGCTCCCAGGGATCGGAGCGGGGAAGCCGGCTGCAGAGACGGAGCCGAGGCGCGGGCTCTCAGCTTGGGGTGGCCATAAACTGTGCTCCGTGGCCCAGTCGGGCCACTGCTCCTCCAGCAGGGACCCCACAAGCGGCAGAGCCGGGGAGACTCCCCTTCCTCCCCCGGGAGGAGCGGCGCGGGAGCGCACCGCAGGGATCTGCTGGGTTTGGAGACTCCACACGGGGTCGGGGGCCAGAGATAGAAACGCTCGGTCACAGGCCGGGTGAGCACGGAGTGCGGCCGGAGACCGGGGACACGGGAGTGACTGCTTTTCTCTGGGGGCGCACTGAGGAGCGGGGCCCCGAGTTCTCGGCTCCTCGGGCGGAGATTGGGAGGCCACCATTTTCACCCTGGTCCTCCAGAGCTGTACCGAGAGCTTGCAGGGAACAAAAGCTCCTGAGATCAAACCCGAGCAGCTTGCTTAGCCCGGACCAACAAGGGCGGGGTAAAGACCTTTGGGAACCACGGCAACAGGCCCCTCCCCAGAAGATCAGCACGAACAGCCAGCAAGCCAAGACCAAGTTTACCGATCAAGGAGAACGGGAGAACTCCAGCGCTAGGGGAGTACTGCCCATAGAATTCATGGCTTTTTTACCACGATTCATTAGTTTTTCAAAGTTAATTTTTTTAACTGTTTTTTTTTGAATTTTTCTTTTTCCCTTTTTCAACCAACATCTTATCAATCCCTTTTTTTTAAAAAAAACCATTTTTTATTTTTCTTTTTTAGAGTCATATCTTATCCCTTCATAGTAGTTACCCTTATTTTTGGCATATATATATAAGTAGTTCTCTCTTTAAAATTTTGAGATACAGTTTCTTCTAACAGATCAAAATATACCCTAAATCACTGGTGTATGGCTTTGTTCTAGTCTCCTGCCTGATCACATTCTCTCCCCTTTTTTTTAATCTTCTTTCTTTTTTCAAACAACTTCTTATCTTATCAATTCCTTTTATAAAATCTTTTATAATTTTCATCTTTACAGTCATCTTCCGATCCCTTCATTGTATCAACCCTTATTTTGTACATATATAAGTATTTCTTCCTTTAAAATTTTAGGAGGCACTTTCTTCTAACAGACCAAAATACGCCCAAAATCCAGTGTGTGGCACTGATCTATGCGCTAGCCTGATCATATTTGATCATATGCTGTTTTTTTTTTGTTTTGTTCTGTTTTTGTTTCTTTTTATCTTTTTCTTTTTTTTCCCTCCTCTTCCTTTTTTCTTTCTTTCCCTTTCTTTTCCCCTGGTTTCAGGTCTTTTCTGATTTGTATAGAGTATATTTGCTGGGGACGTTGTTAACCTGTTAGCATTTTGTTCTCTCATTCATCTATTTTCCTCTGGACAAAATGACAAGATGAAAAAAAATCACCTCAGCAAAAAGAACAAGAGGTAGTACCGTCTGCCAGGGACCTACTCAATACAGACATTAGTACGATGTCGGACCTAGAGTTCAGAATCATGACTTTAAAGATACTAGCTGCGCTTGAAAAAAGCATGGAAGTTATTAGAGAAACGCTTTCTGGAGAAATAAAAGAACTAAAATCTAACCAAGTCGAAATAAAAAAAAGCTATTAATGAGGTGCAATCAAAAATGGGGGCACTAACTGCTAGGATAAACGAGGCAGAAGAGAGAATCAGTGATATAGAAGACAAAATGATGGAAAATAAAGAGGCTGAGAAAGAGAGAGAGAAACAACTACAGGATCACGAGGGCAGAATTCGAGAGATAAGCGATACCATCAGATGAAACAACATTAGAATAATTGGGATCCCAGAAGAAGAAGAAAGAGAGAGAGGGGCAGAAGGTATATTGGAGCAAATTATAGCAGAGAACTTCCCTAATGTGGGGGAGGAAACAGGCATCAAAATCCAGGAGGCACAGAGAACCCCTCTCAAAATCAATAAAAACAGATCAACACCCCGACATCTAATAGTAAAACTTACGAGTCTCAGAGACAAAGAGAAAATCCTGAAAGCAGCTCGGGACAAGAGGTCTGTAACCTACAATGGTAGAAACATTAGATTGGCAACAGACCTATCCACAGAGACCTGGCAGGCCAGAAAGGACTGGCATGATATCTTCAGAGCACTAAACGAGAAAAATATGCAGCCAAGAATACTATAACCAGCTAGGTTGTCATTGAAAATAGAAGGAGAGATAAAAAGCTTCCAGGACAAACAAAAACTAAAGGAATTTGCAAACACGAAACCAGCCCTCCAAGAAATATTGAAAGGGGTCCTCTAAGCAAAGAGAGAGCCTAAAAGCAGCATAGATCAGAAAGGAACACAGACAATACACAGTCACAGTCACCTTACAGGCAATACAATGGCACTAAATTCATACCTTTCAATAGTTACCCTGAATGTAAATGGGCTCAATGCCCCAATCAAGAGACACAGGCTATCAGATTGGATTAAAAAATAAGACCCATCCATATGCTGTCTGGAAGAGACTCATTTTAGACCCAAAGACACCCCCACATTGAAAGTGAGGGGGTAGAAAACCATTTACCATGCTAATGGACACAAAAAGAAAGCTGGGGTGGCAATCCTTAGATCAGACAAATTAGATTTTAAAACAAAGACTGTAATAAGAGAGGAAGAAGGACACTATATCCTACTTAAAGGGTCTATCCAACAAGAAGATCTAACAATTGTAAATACCTATGCCCCTAACATGGGAGCAGCCAATTTTATAAGGAAATTAATAACAAAATCAAAGAAACACATTGACAACAATACAATAGTGGGGGACTTTAACACCCCCCTGACTAAAATGGACAGATGAAAGCAAAAGATCAACAAGGAAATAAAGACTTTAAATGAAAGACTGGACCAAATGGACTTCACAGACATATTCAGAACATTCCATCCAAAGCAACAGAATACACATTCTTCTCTAAGCCCATGGAACATTCTCCAGAATTGATCACATCCTAGGTCACAAATCAGGTCTCAACCGGTACCAAAAGATTGGGATTATTCCCTGCATATTTTCAGACCACAATGCTTTGAAACTAGAACTCAATCACAGGAGGAAAGACGGAAAGAACTCAAATACATGGAGGCTGAAGAGCATCCTACTAAAGAATGAATGGGTCAACCAGGAAATTAAAGAAGAATTTAAAAAATTCATGGAAACCAATGAAAATGAAAACACAACTGTTCAAAATCTTTGGGATGCAGCAAAGGCAGTCCTAAGAGGAAAGTATATAGCAACACAAGCCTTTCTGAAGAAACAAGAAAGGTCTCAAATACACAACCTAAGCCTACACCTAAAGGAGCTAGAGAAAAAACAGCAAATAAAGCCTAAACCCAGCAGGAGAAGAGAAGTCATAAAGATCAGAGCAGAAAACAATGAAATAGAAACCAAAAGGACAGTAGAACAGATCAATGAAACTAGGAGCTGGTTCTTTGAAAGAATTAACAAGATTGATAAACCTCTGGCCAGACTTATCAAAAAGAAAAGAGAAATGACCCAAATCAACAAAATCATGAATGAAAGAGGAGAGATCACAACCAACACCAAAGAAATACAAACAATTATAAGAACATATTATGAGCAATTCTATGCCAGCAAATTAGATAACCTGGAAGAAATGGATACATTCCTAGAGATGTATCAACTACCAAAATTGAACCAGGAAGAAATAGAAAACCTGAACAGACCTATAACCACTAAGGAAATTGAAGCAGTCATTAAAAATCTCCCAAGAAACAAAAGCCCGGGGCCAGATGGCTTCCCGGGGGAATTCTACCAAACATTTAAAGAAGAATTAATACCTATTCTCCTGAAACTGTTCCAAAAAATAGAAATGGAAGGAAAACTTCCAAACTCATTTTATGAGGCCAGCATTACCTTGATCCCAAACCCAGACAAAGACCCCATCAAAAAGGAGAATTACAGACTAATATCCTTGATGAACATGGATGCAAAAATTCTCACCAAAATACTAGCCAATAGAATCCAACACCACATTAAAAGGATTATTCACCACAACCAAGTGGGATTTATCCCTGGGCTGCAAGGTTGGTTCAACATCTGCAAATCAGTCAACGTGATTGATTACAATCAATACATACATTAACAAAAGAAGGAACAAGAATCATATGATCCTCTCAATAGATGTAGAAAAAGCATTTGACAAAGTACAGCATCCTTTCTTGATCAAAACTCTTCAGAGTATAGGGATAGAGGGTACATACCTCAATATCATAAAAGCCATAAAAGCGAATATCATTCTCAATGGGGAAAAGCTGAGAGCTTTTCCCCTAAGGTCAGGAACGCGGCAGGGATGTCCACTCTCACCACTGCTATTCAACATAGTATTAGAAGTCCTAGCCACAGCAATCAGACAACAAAAAGAAATCAAAGGCATCCAAAGTGGCAAAGAGGAAGTCAAACTCTCACCCTTTGCAGATGATATGATACTGTATGTGGAAAACCCAAAAGACTCCACCCCAAAACTGCTAGAACTCATACAGGAATTCAGTAAAGTAGCAGGCTATAAAATCAATGCACAGAAATCAGTGGCATTCCTATACACCAACAACAAGACAGAAGAGAGACAAATGAAGGAGTCGATCCCATTTAACAATTGCACCTAAAACCATAAGATACCTAGGAATAAATTTAACCAAGGAGGCAAAGGATCTGTACTCAGAAAACTATAAAATACTCATGAAAGAAATTGAAGAAGACATAAAGAAATGGAAAAACGTTCCATGCTCATGGATTAGAAGAACAAACATTGTGAAGATGTCAATGCTACCTAGAGCAATCTACACATTCAATGCAATCCCCATCAAAATACCATCCACTTTTTTCAAAGAAATGGAACAAATAATCCTCAAATTTGTTTGGAACCAGAAGAGACCGCGAATAGCCAGAGGAATATTGAAAAAGAAAAGCCAAGCCGGTGGCATCACAATTCCGGACTTCCAGCTCTATTACAAAGCTGTCATCATCAAGACCGTATGGTACTGGCACAAAAACAGACACATAGATCAATGGAACAGAATCGAGAGCCCAGAAATGGACCCTCAACTCTATGGTCAACTCATCTTTGACAAAGCAGGAAAGAATGTCCAATGGCAAAAAGACAGTCTCTTCAACAAATGGTGTTGGGAAAATTGGACAGCCACATGCAGAAGAATGAAACTGGACCATTTCCTTACACCACACACAAAAACAGACTCCAAATGGTTGAAAGACCTAAACGTGAGACAGGAGTCCATCATAATCCTAAAGGAGAACACAGGCAGCAACCTCTTCGACCTCAGCCACAGCAACTTCTTCCTAGAAACATTGCCAAAGGCAAGGGAAGCAAGGGCAGAAATGAACTGTTGGGATTTCATCAAGATAAAAAGCTTTTGCACAGCAAAAGAAACAGTCCATAAAACCAAAAGACAACTGACAGCATGGGAGAAGATATTTGCAAATGACATATCAGATAAAGGGCTACTATCCAGAATCTGTAAAGAACTTATCAAACTCAACACCCAAAGAACAAATAATCCAATCAAGAAATGGGCAGAAGACATGAACAGACATTTTTCCAAAGAAGACATCCAAATGGCCAACAGACACATGAAAAAGTGCTCAACATTGCTCGGCATCAGGGAAATCCAAATCAAAACCTCAATGAGATACCACCTCACACCCGTCAGAATGGCTAAAATTAACAGTCAGGAAACGAGAGATGTTGGCGGGGATGTGGAGAAAGGGGAACCCTCCTACACTGTTGGCGGGAATGCAAGCTGGTGCAACCCCTCTGGAAAACAGTATGGAGGTTCCTCAAACAGTTGAAAATAGAGCTACCCTACGATCCAGCAATTGCACTACTGGGTATTTACCCCAAAGATACAAATGTAGGGATCTGAAGGGGTACGTGCACCCCGATGTTTATAGCAGCAATGTCCACAATAGCCAAACTGTGGAAAGAGCCGAGATGTCCATCGACAGATGAATGGATAAAGAAGATGTGGTCTATATACACAATGGAATATTATGCAGCCGTCAAAAGGAATGAGATCTTGCCATTTGCAACGACGTGGATGGAACTGGAGGGTGTTATGCTGAGTGAAATAAGTCAATCAGAGAAAGACATGTATCCTATGACCTCACTGATATGAGGAATTCTTAATTTCAGGAAACAAACTGAGGGTTGCTGGAGTGGTGGGGGGTGGGAGGGATGGGGTGGCTGGGTGATAGACATTGGGGAGGGTATGTGCTATGGTGAGCACTGTGAATTGTGCGAGACTGTTGAATCACAGATCTGTACTTCTGAAACAAATAATGCAATATATGTTAACAAAAAAAAAAGAAGATAGCAGGAGGGGAAGAATGAAGGGAAGTAAGTCGGAGGGGGAGACGAACCATGAGAGACGATGGACTCTGAAAAACAAACTGAGGGTTCTAGAGGGGAGGGGGGTGGGGTGATGGGTTAGCCTGGTGACGGGTATTAAAGAGGGCACGTTCTGCGTGGAGCACTGGGTGTTATGCACAAACAATGAATCATGGAACACTACATCAAAAGCTAATGATGTAATGTATGGCGATTAACATAACAATAAAAAATTAAAAAAAAAGAATGTAAGTGTTTAGTTAAAAATTAATATATTTCTGTGATCAAATATTTAATTTTCAGCAAAAATATAAACAAAAGAATTTACAGTTTTAAGTCACACCGTAACTTTAGGGGAAGTCATCTTAAAATTTCATAGTATCAGGTCTGAATGTGTATTATACTTATTTAATTTCTTCATTTTTAGGTGCTGTCACACATCTAACAATTAACACTTTTCAGGTGGAAGAGGCTAAGTGAAGGTGCAATCGTAATCAATGATTTCCCCCACACTATTTAATTGCATTCAGGGAGGTTAAAAATTATGTTTGCTTCACACCTGCTGAAACTACCAGCCCTTACCTTAAATAAACCTCATTTCATATTCATAGGAACACACATATTCACTTTTTTATAATGGAATGAGATTCTTGATCAACATGTAATGGATACACTCTGCTTTGAAGTAAAGAAATGCTTTACTTTAAAATCACACAGGTACATACTCTACAGCCTCTAATTGTCCTGAAGGGTCTGTGGACTTCCAAAAGGGACTTCCAAACAGATATAGTATGGATACTTATCGTGTGCCATCTCCATGAATATAAACACACTTGCATTGCAGTTAAGAATGAACTCATTCAACAAACACTGCTGAACACCGACTCTGTACCAAGCACCATGTTGAGCACAGAAGGCATATTTGTGGGCCAGAGGCGAAAGAGGAAAGGAAGAAAAGCATTTCAGCACTGTGCGTTTGAAACCCTGCGATAGGGATGACCGCGGTAGGACAATCTGCAGAGATAAAAGATGCCTGATTCAGTCTCAGGCGATCAGGAAAATTATGGCCATGACAGTCTTCAAAATGGAACCAGAAATGAAACTAAACCCCACTAAAAGTGGGAGAGAAGTTTTACAAAGTATAAGGAATGACATGTGCAAAGTTCAGAGTCAAGAAAGAGTGTAAATTCTTCAGGGATTTTTCTAGGTAATTCAAAATGACTAGAACTCAAAGGGACTGGGAGTAGCTGGGAAGCTGGAAAATGAACAGGTGTCTAGTCATGAATGTTGCCTCATTCTATGCTAAAGAATTTGACTTTGCTCTGAAGATAAAGAGAAGCTGATACAGATTTGCATTTATTTTTGTGTTGTTAGGAGAATGCGCTGGAGAGGAGCCAGACCGGAGGCGGGAAAACCAGAGAGGAGGTAATGCATTGGTCTCTACAAGAGGTGATGGTGGCCTAAACTCATCTGATGTCAGTGGGAATTAAAAGAAGAGGCCAGTTTCAGGACAGAGCTGACTTATCGTTCTGAATGTTTGGATTTTGGGGGTGAGGAGGAGGGAGGAGTTGAGGATGGTCCCCCAGCTCTGACCTTGTGGGTAAACGTATTCATTGAAAATTTGCCAGCATCTAGCTAACTTTCACATGGGATTTGCGCACCTTTGTTGGCAGCGAGGCTTGAATATGGAGGGAAGTAATTGGGCCACCTGGGAGTGAAACTAGTAATGGGAATGATTTACTCTGGCATCAGCCTGCAACTGCCAAAGCAACCGTCTCACCAAGAAGAGGAAGACAATATGGTAAAATTCTGGAGCCTACCGAAGGCTCAAGTGTTCTATCAGGAATGAGCTGATTCATTCCTCTCTCTGT
The DNA here is from genome assembly GCF_037043125.1 of Eumetopias jubatus. Classification (NCBI taxonomy): domain Eukaryota; kingdom Metazoa; phylum Chordata; class Mammalia; order Carnivora; family Otariidae; genus Eumetopias; species Eumetopias jubatus. The sequence continues at coordinate 110,353,988 of NW_028274819.1, forward strand.
CTGCAGTCATATAATTAATGTTGTCAGAAACATTTTTGCTGCCGTGAGCTGTGTCGCCCTCTCCGAGGGACACTTCCAGGAGCGGCCTACCCACCCTCCTCCCATTTGCCAGCGCCCTATAACAGATTATCACATCTCTGTGCTTTGTTAGGCAGCACAGGATATGCATGGATTTATAACATTTATCCATCCGTTCACTCAGCAAACATTTACTGAGTGTCCCACTAGGTCCTAGGAACTGTTCCAGGCATCGGGAGTAAAACAGTGACTAAAACAAAGTTTCCACCTTCACAGAGCTTTTGGTGGCTGAAGACCAAAGATAAACAAATATGCCAGATGGTGAAAAATGTTATGAAGAATGATAAATGGTTTATCATTATCATTTATATTATTTTAATTTTAATCCATCTGTGTAGAAGTTTAATTCAATTAAAATTAATTTATTAATAAATATATTAACATATTACATTCTATACTATATTAATAATTAATAAATATTAATTTATATATTAATTATAATACAAATTAATTAATAAATTAATTTAATTAACTAAGAAGTTTAAATTAATTAAAATAATAATTAAAAGAGAGACTTTTATCATAAGTGATAAACCAGGGTAAGAAGAATGGGAACTGTGGGCAGTGGTGGACAGCTGTGCAGTTTCTAATGTAAGTAGGGTGGTTATGATGAGCTGCTCTGATGAGATGATCTTCCAGCCGAGGGAAGGGGGAGGGAGTGAGCCGCGTGGATATCCACAGGACAAGTGTCTCAGGCAGAACGAGTAGCAAGTGCAGAGGCTCTGCAGGATCAACACAGAACAGACTCCTAGACTCATGAAACAGCAAGAAATTTTATTGTGCACCTACTATATATATGTTAGGGTCTGTGCAAGGTTTAGCAAGGAAAACAGAGATACACAAACATAGCCCTTGCCCTCAAGAAATGTATACTTTAGTACAGGAGATGAAAGAGGTAGAAAGTAGAGGGTGTCAATGTAGAGAGAAAAAGTTATGGTATCACTTCTGGCAGAATGGATTGGGAAACAAATCACTACTTAAAAACCGGAGTAGCAAAAGACATCAATGCTGTATCCATATCCAAAAGGTGGGTTGTTTGATACCTGAAGTTAGGGTCATGCTCAAATGGTATTATTATCACGTGATATGATCTTGTCCCAGAGAGCACTGCTTGTTTTCTGAGGGACTCTATCAACTGGCTTTGTAGGTTATCTTTAAAATCAAATAGCAGGGGGTGCCTGGGTGGCAAAGTCCGCTGAGTGCTGACTCTTGGTTTCGGCTCAGGTCATGATCCCGGGGTTGTGGGTTGGAGCCCTGCATCGAGCCCCATGCTCAGCACGGGGTCTGCTTGCCCCTCTCCCTCTGTTCCTCCCCCCACTCTCTCTCATCTCTCTCGAGTGAATAAATAAAAAAACCTTTAAAAATAATAAAATCAAATAGCAAGTTTGGAGCTCCCCAAGACAGGGTGCAGGGAAGCTGTTTGCCTTCTTCCTGCTCGATCCTTCACACGCAGCACGTGGAAAGAGAGAGGGTCTTCAGGAAAGGTTTTCTGCATGAATGGATCACTGAAGAGAAAATAAGCGCCCAGAGTTTAAATGATATTCCTGAAAACACAAGTCTTGACTGTTTCAGCATTAATAAAGGGTAGAAAGGAAGACAGGTGGACTTGGGGGGAGCTTTGCGTACACTGGCAAACAATACGACGCAGCGGTGAGGAAGTTAGGACCCAACACAGGCAGACCCAGCTGACGCGGCAAATGCAGGAACTGGGTGCTCTTCTGAGCAAAGATTTGGGGCTGATTTCACATCGAAATGGACGTCCTTTGATCAGCAGCATGTTCTGCAAGTAGCAGTTGCAGCTGCAAAACCAGAGAATCGTCGTGGCATGTGCAGAGTGAAAGGGCCCGTTGTCCACAAATCAGACGTTCACACCTGCACGTGGACCAGAATTAGCACCCAGGGACGTCGCCGAGCATGGCAGCTAACAACATTATATGCACACAGTGCTGTGCCCTCATTTCCGAGGTGGTTGTTTATGCACAATCGCTCTGGTTTTCTGACAGACGATACACAGAAAGTTTTCCTGGGTGTCGCTGCAGTTTACTCGGGGCCACAGTTACATCCACATTGATTTGATCAAAGTCTCCCCTTGGTGTCTCATTGTGAAGCAGTTTCATGTTACTAAGGAAACAGACTCAAGTCTGAGTCTCAGTGAAGGGCATAGAGGGTGAAAATTATCTCTAACCCTACCTGAGCTCGGCTGGAGCTGACACAAGACTGTTATCTTAATTTGAGGCTTCCCTATGCACGTAAATATAATTTCAGGTAAATGAAGAGATGCCACCATTTTCATTAAGTTTCTATGAAAATATTCATCCTACTTGGGGCACTGTTACGATGCTTTAAACCATAACCTTACACTATAATTGCACTGATTATATGTCACATTAATAATTTTCATTATAGTCACCTAACATTCATATAATTATATTTTATGGTTCTAAAGTTCATTAAAAACTTCATTTATTTGCACACAATATCAACAGGAATGATCAATGAAAAATGGCTCCTGGGTATAAAATCGGTGCCATGTTAGCAGAAACTTCTACACAGATGGATTCATTTTCCTTATTTCTAGTATGCTATGTGATTTCTAGACTGATATTTCCTTATTTGTGGAACGTGAGAAACGCAAGGCACTGCCTTGTCTACAAAAATAATGCTGCTGCCACAGCCGTCCCTCCCCCCAGCCCTCAGCCCCTAGCAGAACACCAGCTGAAAGTGTGGATGAATGAACGAGCTCAAGTGCTTGGCTTCCAAACAATTCAAATCATCGTGTCAGGGAGCATTCAAGTGACAGAGTATTTCACAGAGGTGCACCCTGCTTTCCTGAAGCAGTGCTCCCTGACCATCTTGAATACACAGTCCCTCCACCCCTGTCCTACCTCTCGGCTGGCTGAGTCCATGCTCCTGTCAGGCTGATCTTAGCTGAGGGTTTCTTAGCCTACTTTTCTTGAGTGAAACACAAGAGTCCTAAAATGGTAGGCAAAATTGGTGGGCCTATGTGCATTTGGGCTTTTTTTTCTGGAGCAAAGAGAGCCTTTTATCAGCTTTTCAAAGGGATGCTGTCTTCCAATGCAGGTTAATCACTACCTTTAGGTGCCTTTTCACACATCATCAAAAAGTCCCTCCCTGTGTTCTAAGGCCTTGTTTTTATTATTTTTTCCAGAAAATGATAAAGTAATAAGTATGCTAGAAACTATTGTTACAGTTATTTTAGAATATGAACTATGTTAGCAGGAAAATGCTATTCTTTTATCTCTCAGATACTGCATTTTATGCAGAATAAAATAAACTTTAAAAGTCCTTTTCAGATCTGAGCATTTCCATAAATTAAATTTTAGTAAGAAATGGTATCTTGCAAACTATAGAGTGCTTATATTATCAAGTTTTAAACACCTTTAATACACATTCTGAGTGCATCGAGGAAGCCCGCAAGTATGGTATAATGACCATATACAACATAACTATTTGCACATTAAAGACAGTTTAATTGACTCCATACATATTTACTGCGGCCCTGCCTTGCTGTTAGGCTTGGTGGTCTACATTAAACTAGAGGCACAGTGAGAATTAGACATGCCCATGCATGCTGTAGTCCAGCAGGTGGAGAAAGGCAATGGTAATGGGAAGTGAGAAGTGTTAGTAGGAGCACTGGGAGCCCTGGATGAACCAAGGTCAAGTGTCTAACAAGTCTTTGGGGCTTGAAGGCAGTTTCACAGATGAAGTAACCCCTGAGCAGCTGGTGTGAGTAAACCAAAAGAGTCACGTGGGGAAGGAGAGAGAGTGAAAAGTCAGCGCACCAGGAGGCAGGGGCAGCCGATATAAACATCCAGACACACCAGGGAGATTTCATCAGAACTGAGATGCCAAAGGGTTCAGTCTATCCGGTCATTTTTAAGAGTTTGCTTGCCTCTCATTCAGAGGGCAATGGCATCTACCAAAGACTTCAGACCAGAAGATGCAAAATTGGAGACAAGAAACCAATGCTACCTGACGTTTAAAGTGTTCACAAGTTAACAGCTGAGCGAAATTAGTTTGAGTACTTCAGGTCTCTAGAATTTGGTTTCCAAAACCTTCAAGTTTAAGGAATGGCTCTTAGCCAAAAAATACTTTTAAAAAATCTAAACTAAATTCTCATTTCCTGTCAAAGAAATGGCCATTCTTTGTCAGGAAATAAAAACAAATAAATGTAACTATAAAGAAGAGAGGACTTTAAGGTTGTGCTCCAAACTCAGTCATGGATTGGTCGGCTACAGATTAGGAAACACTGATTAATGGGCACTGTTTAGGAAAGGCCAGTCCTTTCAAACCAAGGTAAGAAAAATGGGGGAAGCAAGATAAGAAAAGGTGCCCCCACTACTCGGTGAGGATGAAAACATAAGAAGCTCAATCAGGAGACAGAAGAAGGCAAATGCAGATGAGCAGCAGTGACAGTGGCCACGGCCTCTGTGGACTGAGGAAGATTCATAGAACAGACTGGCAGACACTGCAGAGCAGAGGTGAGAATGGCTGGAAATATCTGGCAGACATACAAGGTTTGTAACTGGGCTCGCTCTTTATTTATTTTTAAAGATTTTATTTATTTGAGAGAGAGAGGACGAGCAGTGGGGAGAGGCAGAGGGAGAAGCAGGCTCCCTGCTGAGCGAGAACCCAATGTGGGACTCCATCCCAGGACCCTGACCAAGACCATGACCTGAACCGAAGGCCTTAGACGCCCAATGACTGAGCCACCCAGGTGCCCCTGTAACTGGGCTTTTTAAAAACAAAACAGAACAAAACCAAACTGAAAAACATGAGATGCCACTACAGTGTTTTGCAAGGTAATACATAAGTGGGAAACGTGTACAATTTTTTAAAAGATTTTTCAGTCCAAATTAAATGAATAGACAGCATTTTAGCGTGTAAAAGTTAAAGCAGTCGTCAGATTTTGATTGTTGGAGGAAAGGTGTGATAAAGCAAGATGCTGAGCTCAGAACTGCTACTTACTAGCTAGGCACCCCTGGGCAAGTCCCTTTGTTAACTTGAATCCCTAGATTTCACATCTGTTTTGATTTTGGGGAGTAGTAAGTGGCTGTTTACTGGGCATTTTTCAAACAATATTTCTGATCATCGCAATAGAACTGTTAAATAGAGCCTATTATATCCACAATTTCAGATAAGAAAATAAAATTTAGTAAAAATTAAATAATATACCCAAGGTTACACACATAGAAGTAAAAAAAATTCTTATAAAGATTGTTTTTATATATATAAACATACACACACACAGAGTATCTTCTTTACTTCTAAGATTACAACATTCTATTTAAGACATGGTTAATATAATTCCTCAGTTTTATTAATTTAATTGACAGAGCATAAAGATAAAAGTAGTTTCCAAACTACATGGGTGCTACAACTTAAAAATGCTTTATAATTTTTAAAAGTGCTCTAAATTGATCCCAGAAACCAACACCATGGACAATACAAAAAAGCATTGGCTCAAAGTTTGACTCCTTTAAGCAACCTAATCAAATATAAACTCCAGGAGAAAGGGATTTCTGTCTGTCTTGTTCAGGCTGTATCTTCAGTACCTTGAAGAATATTTGGCACAGAGCTGGCTCTCAATAAATGTTTTCTGAGTAAAGTTGTTTTCTACAGGCAGTTGAATTTTAGATTCTTAGATTGTAGGACACTGCATTCAGACACTGGATCAGCCTAGAGTTGCAGAGTCTTTCACTGGAAGAAGGGATGGGCAAAAAGAAGTGAATGCAAAACACAGAGTATTATATAGCAGTTAAACACAAGGTAGAGGTCTGAGTTAGAGGTCTACAAGGACATGCTTCCGGAGGGACGGAGGGAGGGCATGAGGAAGGAGGGAGGGAAGGAAGGAATGAATGAAGAAAGGGAGGCAGGGAATGAGGAAGGAAGGAGGGCAGGAAGGAAGGAAGGAGGGAGGGAGAGAGGGAGGGAGGAACGAAATCCTATGTACTATGTTAGGGTTTACAGTGAACAAACAGGTAAGCCAGCACTTACAGAACAGAAGGGTGTAAATACCATACTAAAAAGAGCACCTGCAGAGTCTTCTGAGTAGGAAGCATCAACACACAGGAAGAAACGCCAGATTCTCTGGCCATCAGGGAAATCATGTCTCTAGGAATATTTACATCCTCTCTTTTTTGTGTTCTAGAGTTTAAAACATAGACTGCCCTACAATCAAATATTTAAGGAGGGCACTTGTAATGAGCACTGGGTGTTATACGGAATCACTAAATTCTGTTCCTGAGACCAATATTACCTGATATGTTAACTAACTAGAATTTAATTAAAAACTTGAAACAACAAAAAACATTTAAAAATTTGCTCTATTTTTAAAATCAAAACCACTAATTGAGTTTTTTTAATAGCTATTTTTAGAAAATTTAAAGCCCAAGAAATGTTTTTCTTTTCCCTTGGCCAGATGTCATCTGCCACTTCTTGGATAAAACTGCATATTGATCAGGTGGAAGAATGTAGTCATAAATATCTTCATAACATACACAAGTAGTTCCGTTTGCAGGAGAGTAAGTAGCAAACTTTATTATTAGTTATATTTTTACTCTTTTCAAATGATGATTTGATTCTGGTCCTTTATTTAGTTATGACTTTTAATCACTGGCTGATTGAAAATATTAAAAAAACCCTACCTATTAATAACATAGAATGGTAGAGTAAGAGCTGAAGCTTTGAAATCCAGGCCCTCAGTGAAGTCTGAGGCAGACAATGATCAAGCTATTTAATAGCAGAATACTATGAATCCAGAATCTGGGGTATGTTCTATTTTTTTTCCAAGAAGCATGATGTACACTAAAAATGCTATAATCTTCTCTTGCATGTTTCTTGTATATTTATAGTTCAGCAATCCTCAAGACTACATTATTTAGCTGAAAGAAAAAGACTATAAATTAGCTAGTGATTTTTATTAAATTATTTGTATTATTTTAGAATGAGAAATTACTCTTGCTACGTTACAGATGAGGTCACTGAATTTTTGGATGATGGCCAGGTGTGCACAGACTTATAGAATGCAAAGCCTCCAGTTTCAGAATTCCATATCTCTTGGGGTTAAAATTTAAAGCTGAAATAATGAGTTACCAAAATATTACGTGAAAGCGTAGTTAGACAACTCTTTTGAGTTTAGCAGTTAAATGGGTGTGAGATCCTATCCTTCTGATTTAGATTTCAAAGGGACATGTTAAGACAGGTTTTTTTCCTGGGTTGATCTTATATGTTATTTACATTTGGGAACAAGGGGAGGGGGCTACCGAAGTTTAGAGCAGGTGCGTGTGTTTGCCTGAATATTTAACTTGTCCATATTATGTCTCCCCAATAGCACTGGGTGCCTTGAGGGCAGAGGCGTCACAGGAGTTGTTTCCGGTAATAATGTTTACAATGTTCCATTGGAAAGAAGTGTTTCCAATAATAATGTTTACAATGGTGCGGTAGACCCAGAAATCACTCAACAGATTCCATCTGCAGCGGGGTGCTTCATTTGTTTTTGTTTTTGTTTTTTTTTTTTCAGAAAAAGTGATTACATATATAATGTTCCTGGCACAGATTGCACCCACAAGAGGTACTCAATAAATGACGACTATCATCTTAATTCTCATCATCATCAGTATCATCAACACCATCACATTTAAACCTTCCTGAGATTCTGTTACATCTTAGGGATAGGGTGTCTTTCAATTAGGTCAGCACCAAGTTACCTAGTAACTCAGTTTGTGCTAATTTTAGATATTCTCTTTAATGTGTGGTTTTACAAGCTACCAATAATGTATTTATATACCCATTATTTAACCTTATGTGCTGGAATTTGAAATACATTTCAATAAAAAATAACAATTCATTGAATCATCTATGTAGTCCTATGATATAATACTATTATTTTCTTCATTTTACAGATGACATTGAGGCACAGTGTTTTAGAACTAAGTTTTAATTAAATCGAGCAAAGTGTTTATTATCCAGACATCTTTGTGGAATTCAAGTTTGGTTTTCATATGAAAATTTAACTTCTCCTTCTGGCTAACATAAACAAAGGAAATAGACTATATTTCTTACTTCTTTGCAATAATATAATAAATAGAAAAATAATAAAAAAATAAAAAAATAAAAAAAATAAAAAATAATAAAAAAACAATACATTCTGTATTGTTTTTATTTTCCATATTTAAACATCACTACCAGGAAGTTTATTGATTTTTGATTGCTCAATTTTGTCACCCTCAGCAGACATACTGGCAGTCTAACTGGGCCGTTGTAACTTACAAAAATCTGTACCCCCAAATCATGCCTGTCTGCACTTCTCAGCAGGCTAGGCTTACACTAGAGAGCTAACTAGTGAACTAACCGACTAATTAACTAGAGAAATAAAAACTCTCAACAAACAGGGAGTAGGCGATTTTCCCATCATCTTTGTCTTTGCCCCACGACTGTTTACTACTGAGCCAGTACAAACTGTCCAGGAAGCTTCTGATTTTGCTTTTTCCCCTCAGGGTCCCACCACCTTGCTTTCTGACCCCCCACTCCCTGCCCTTGGCCGTCCAAGGGCAGTGCTAACATACGGTGACACTGGAGTCATCATGCTGCCCCCAGGAAAACTATCTATATTTCAAGGCTGATTTAAAAAGGTCCTTAACATTGAAGAGAATTGATACTATCAGTTATTTGTGTATAAGAGAACGGTGACAATGATCCTTCCCGACATGGATGCACACACCTACACCTACACATATCCACACAGCATCATAAGAAAGCCCGGTTCTGACTAATTTCCATATAAACCTCAGGATTCAAAGGCAAGTTCAACATTCTCATTTCAAAGATGAGGCAATAAAAACTGAAAATAAAACACACACGTTCACAGAGAGAAAGAGGAAGACTGATGGGAAAATTAATTAACCCACATAGTTTAAATGTTTAATCTTGAGGTTGATTATGATTCTTTAATAACCTTGCCTTTATTAAAAATGGTCCTGGGATGTGAATTTTTTTTATATCTCCGGAAAAGGTCACCTGGATCAATCTCTGGCATTGGTAGGAAAGTGGTACCCATGGTGGGTGGGCGGATATTCTCAAACTTCTGGGAGAGAGCATTCACATATCTTTTTCTTTGACATATTTACATACTTCTGTTATTTTAAGCATCTTGATCACAGAGATTGTGAGAATATTGTGGAGTAAGCTTTCTGTTCACCTCCAGTCCCTTCACTTCGAACCCTTGTTCTGGGAATACTCTTTCTATGCCGGCAGCCCTGTTCCGACCCCCCTCCCCAACTCTATTAAGAGCAGCCCCGTCACTGTTTGTTAATTTCCAAGGTGATGTAGTGACAGATTGCTACTTAATATATTAACCCACACAGAGCAAATTTTACCACATAAGCACTGCAGACCAGTCAAATGTTAAAGCTTTCCAAAAATTGTTAGATCCTTAAAAAGGCGGGACGGGGGGAGGGAAGAGTGAAGAGGGAAGAGTTCTCAGCAAGGGAACGTGAGCCAGGTTAAGAAAAATAATGTCAACACCATTAAATATAAGAGAAAGCTAAGTGCAAACTTGCTAAGGGCAGGAGCAATGGGGTTGCCATGGAAATCAGGGTATACTCTCCTGCTGATAGGGCAGAAAACCATGGGATCCAGGGGCATGGAGACACGGTATTTCTTCCCTCTCTCTCAACCTTCCACTCTCTCTCTCTGACTTTGAAGGAAAAAAAAAAAGACGTTAAGGATAGGCACAAGGGGAAAACGCCAGTAAAACGACTCTTCTGCCAGGGCTAGCAGAAGGCTGCTCTAGATAAGGGGGTTAGCCAAGGTGTAAGGATAAGCACTAATTACAGACTTGTAGCCCAGGAACTGCTCCCGCAGAAATGCAATGGCTCTTCAGTGAGGACCGACGAAGCTTCAAAGTTAAGAAATAATCTTGCTTCCTGGAGAGACTACTGTGGTCACAGCCTGGTGAGGTCCGACTCCGCAAAAGGTAGTTGCTAGAGAGGCTGGACTTGGAAGCACAAAGTTCTGAGTTGACTGCATGGAGGGGTTATAGCATAGGACTGGCTGACACTTAGGAGAAGGAGAGACAATAAAATCATAATAAAGGTGAGACTAGACCAGTATTTGAATTAGAAAATAAAGTGCTCTGGTTCAATGTGTTTGGAAAAACAAAAACAAAAACAAAACTCGCTCTTGAAAGTTATATTCTTTTGGTATCTATTATGATCTACTTTTGTAAATTATAGGGTGACACCTTGGCAATATAACTTAAACATGCTTAAGACAATAATTATGATACAGAATTTTAGAGGCTTATTTACAGAACAAAATTCAGTTTAATTCACAATCGTGTGGTTTTACAGGAGAACTGAAACCCCAAGTACTATGTCATAAGTCAGGTCAGGAAGGAAGGATATATAACTCAAGCACTTTCCTGGGCATTTGCTTTTTGGTAGGGGGCAGAGCCTTGATTTTTTTGCATCAGAAAACAGAGGGCTGAGGGGACTTAGAGAAAGCCACCGAAGCATTATTGTTGTCTCTTAAATGCAGTAGAAGTGTTTTTCATAGATTCCTCCTTTGGTTCAATGAAGATGTCTCCAATTTAACCAAATCCCACCTGCTTTGTGCCCTCACCCAAATAACCAGGGTCTTGAGTAATGGCTGAAACACTTAACATCCTCACCATAAAATACAGTTATCAAATTAAAATAGCAAATAATCTTGTATTTTGTTGAATGTTACTTATAAGGGAGAATCTAAACATCTGTTCTCTATCTCCTTACCTAACGCACTCTCTCTCTCTCTGGCACTTGCTGTTCATCTGCCTCAAATATTCTTGCCACAATTAATCTACTGGATAAACCATTCTTTGGGTATCAGTTTGCATGTCCCCTCACTGGAAACACCTTTCACGATCACCTAGACTAGGTCAGATCCCCCGGTAGAAATAGCATCTGAGCCTTCTTCTTAGCACCACCATCTTTGCTAATGATATATTATCTGCGTGTCATGTGTTTACTATCTACCTCTCTGCAAACAGAATGCCTTGCTCATAGCAGATATGTAGAACGCAACTTTGTTGAAGGGACAGTGAATGAAATATAAGCACCGTGAGAACACGACTCTCTATTCCATTAACCACTGTGTCCCCAGCACTTGGCACAATCCTGTTGCATGTTCATGGATTGATGCATCTTGTTGAATGTATGGATGCCCTATTCCACTTTATTTTCATATTTTTCTCATTCCTCTGGACCCAGGAGATTTGTGGAATGTGCCAGTTACCACACCATGATATATATATGTATATATTGTACACACACACCATATCTATATTTTATATACGAGAGAGAGAGAGAGAGAGATTTGAGAGAGAAATAAACTAAGGGAACTACCTAGTTTCTTCATAAGGCTTGTTCTCTACTTAGTGCTGCATATGAAATCATTCTTGGATGGTGATTAAAAACTTTGCTTCTTTAAAAACAAATGCTTCCATTGGCACTGCTGACGAAAATGAAGAGAATGCGAAGAGAACTACAAAACTGATGAAGATGACTTTGTAAACACAGGTAGAAACAGTAAGGATCAGCTGTACTGAACTGCAGTTTTAAGGGGAAAAGCAGGCAAGACAGTGATAGTGAGCACCTGGAGCCTGGGAATGTCTTAGTGTGTCTCTGCCTGACTCTGGGCCTCTCAATACCCACAACCCTGCTTTTGTGTTGGCATCTCTCACCTGCCACAAGGCTGTCCCAGAAGTCACCATCATCCCTGAGAACTACGGCACCCTCCAAGAGGTCTTGATTTCCCGAGATCACAGTCATTCTCCAGGTTTGGAAACTTAGTGATCATTGATTCTTCTTCAATCACTAAGTCTCCCATAATGAATCAATCGGAGGTCATCCTGATGTGTCAAGATCTAAAAATACTTGAAGATGTGGGCACTATTTCCCCTTCTTCACACTGCCTTTCTGTTTCTTCCCCGGGAGCAGCTCCCCTAGCACTGTCTCTCCAGTATTTCAGGCATACCTCGGAGATGTTGCAGGCTTGGCTCCAGGCCACCGTGATGAAGCCAACATTGCAATAAAGCAAGTCAAATGAATGTTTCGGTTCCCCAGAGCTGTATGTTATGTCTACACTCTACTATAGCCTAATAAGTGTGCAACAGTATTGTCTCAAAAAAAAAAACCCACAATGTACATAACTTGCTAATGAATACGAACCATCATCTGAGCTTGCAGTGAGCCATCACCTCTCTGCTGGAGGAGGGTCTTGCCTCAGTGCTGAGGGCTGCCGACTCATCCGGGCGGCGGCAGCTGAAGGCTGGGGCGGCCGCGGCAAGTTCTCAAGACAACAATGCGGTTGGCTGCGCGGATCCACTCTTCCTGTCAGGAACGAGTTCTCTGCAGCGCAGGAGGCCGTTTGCTAGCATTTTACCCACAGTAGAACCTCTTTCCAAACTGGAGTCCATCCTCTCAAACCCTCTGCTGCTTTATCACCAAAGCTGACGTAACATTCTGAGTCCTTTGCTGTCACTTCAACAATCTTCACAGCACCTTCACCAGGAGATTCCATCCTAAGAAACCACTGTCTTTGCTCATCCACGAGAAGCAACTCCTCATCCGTTCAAGTTTGATCACGAGATGGCAGCAGATCAGCCCCAACTTCAGGCTCCACTTCGGAACCGGGTTCTCTTGCTGTTTCCACCCCGTCGGCAGCGACTTCCTCCCCTGAGGTCCTGAGCCCCTCAGAGTCATCCCTGAGGGTGGGAATCCACTACTGTGAAAGTCTTTCTAATGTTGATATTTTGACCTCCTCCCATGAGTCATAAATGTTTTTACTGGCATCTGGACAGGTGAATCCTTTCGAGAAGGTTTTCTATTTATTTTGCCCAGACACATCAGAGGAATCACAGTCTATAGGAGCTATAGCCTTATGAAATGTAATTGTTAAACAGTAAGACTTGAAAATTGAAATGACTCCTTGATCCATGGACTGCAGAACAAATGTATTAGCGGGCAGGAGAACAACATTATTCTCATTGTCCGTCTCCATCGGAGCTCTTTGGTGACCAGGTGCATTGTCAATGAGCAATAATGTTTTGAAAGGTATCTTTTTTTTAAGTAGTAGGTCTAAACAATGGACTTAAAATATTCAGTAATATTCATATCGTAAACAGATGTGTGGTCATCCATTGCATTTATAGAATACAGGCAGAGATTTAGCGTAATTCTTAATGGCTGTAGGATTTTCAGAATGGTACATGAGCACTGGTCAACTTAAAGTCAGCAGCTACATTAGTCCCTAACAAGAGGGTTATCCAGTCTGTTGAAGCCAGGCATAAACTTCTCCTTTCTAGCTAGGAGAGTTCTAGATGGCACCTTCTCCCTATAGAAGGCTGCTCCATCTACATCAAAAATCTTTTGTCTAGTGTAACTGCCTTCGTTAATGATCTTGGCTAGACCCTCTGGAGAACTCACTGTAGCTTCCACATCAGCACTTGCTGCTTCACCTTGCATTTTTATGTTATAAAGACAGGCTCTTTCCTCAAACCTCATGAACCAACCTCCGCTCGCTTCACACTTTTCTTCTGCAGCTTCTTTTTCTTCCTCAGCCTTTGCAAAATTGAAGAGTTACAGCCTTGCTCTGGATTAGGCTTTGGCTTAAGGGAGCATTGTGGTTGGTTTGATCTTCTGTCCAGACCACTGGAACTTTCTCCCTATCAGCAATAAGACTGTTTGGCTGGCTTCCTTCCTTCTTTTCTTCCTTTTTTTCTTTAAGAGAGTGTGTGAGTGGGGGTGGGAGTGGGGAGAAAGAGAATCTGAAGCAGACTCCACGCTGAGCACAAAGCCCGACACAAGGCTTGATCTCACAACCCTGACATCATGACCTGAGTCGAAATCAAAAGTTGGATGCTGAAACACCCAGGCACCCTAAGGCTGTTGTTTCACTTTCTTATCATTCGTGCATTCACTGGAGTAGCACCTTTAATTTCCTTCAAGAATGTTCTCTTTGCTTTCACAACTTGGCTAACTATTTGGCACAAGAAGCCTCACCTTTGGACTATCTCCACTATGAACATGGCTTCCTCACTGAGCTTAATCATTTCTAGCTTTTGTTGAAAGTGAGAGATATGCCATTCTTCCTTTCACTTAGAGGCCATTATAGGGTTTTTAACTGGTCCGATTTCAATACTGTTGTGTCTCAGGGAGTAGGGAGGCCCAGTGAAAGGGAGAGAGATGGGCTAATGGCGAGTTGGTGGAGAAGTCAGAACACACACAGCATTTACAGATTAGTCTGATGTCTTATATGGGTGTGGTTTGTGGCACCCCAAAATAACCACTATAGCAACACCAAAAATCATTGATCACAGATCCATAACAAATACAGTAAAACAAAAAAAGTTTGAAGTATTGCAAGAATTACCAAAATATAATAAATAGATACAAAGTGAGTAAATGCTGTTGGAAATGGAACAAGGCACGTCTGTGCATTGCTCTCTGCCTTCCACTGGCGCGCACCTGGAGTCAGGGGCACGTGGAAGGACTGAGCACGTTAGCACCACTGCTAATAGACATGTGTTGCCTTCTCCACTACGCTCCATGGTCCATGGGGCTCCCATCTAGATCTTATTTGAATATTTATTTCCCAGCACTTAGCAGTGCCTTGTCCCTAGAGGACAGCAACAAATATGCTGATTCTTGTACATGGACCCCTCACAGGGCTTCTCAAATCTCTCTTTCCTCTTTTTTTTCCCTCCCCATTTCTTCTGCCACCAGTTTGCTCTGGCTTTCCTGCATTTCTCTCCTACAGCTTCAATTTTATTTCTCAGATTTGCGTGCCTTTTCTTACTGCTTTCTGTCTAAGATTCCTACCAGTGCATGTTCATTTTTTTCCAAAAAGTTCAGCTTATGTGACTTTTCTGAATGAAAGCCCTTTATTTCCTATTGTGCTAGATTTGCATTCATTTAACTCTCAAGAACCTTCACAGTCTGGCCACCATTGACCCGGAGCCCAGGCCTTCCTGCTTTTTCACCTGTAACCTGCAGCAGGCTCAGTCTTCTTTCCCGGCTCTCCGGATGCACACGGTGCCTTCCCGCCTTCCCACAGTTGTTAGCACTTCTCTGCCAGCCTACGCCCACTCTCCATCCAATCTAATCCACTTTGAGACTTTGCTGATCACATGCAAGTCATGATTTTCTGCACGTCACTTCTCTCTCTTATGTAAATAAGAATTATTAGCAGACAAACTTATAACTTGTCTTTGCATACTCCATAGTTATTAGATTCTTCTCTTGGGTTGGATTACAGGCGATACAGGTAGATAGGCTGCATACAGCTGATATTTGACAGTGTTGACCCTTAAAATGGCAAGTCCATATGGTTTACCATCATATTGTGGTGCTGTCAGAGAGCCGATTTGGCGGTGACTCAAGCCAGGGGCTAAGTCTGGTAAGTTTGATCACAAATTCATTTCAAGTTTATATTTTATTTTGAAAATCAGAGCTTTGGCTGCAAACCTCACTTTAATGAAGTGTCATCACATTTCTGAGGATAGACAGACTGTAGCATATTTTAACATTCTGGCTGAGTAAAGAAGAGGAACCCTCTTTAATTTTTTCTTTCTTTTTTCTTTTCTTTTTTCCCCTTGCTCCCTCCCTTTCTCCTTTCCTTCCTTCTTTCCTTTTTTTCTCTTTGGAGCCAGGATTTTGGTGACAGAACCACAGACTCAAAAAATCTGAGTGGCAAGTAGTCAATACAGAGATCATAAATGCTGCCACAAAGACATACCAGAATATTGTCCTTTTTTAGCTAGGAGATCATTCATATTTTTTTTTTTTAGTCACAAGAAGAACCAATGCAAATAGTTATTCAAAATTCCAAATCTTTAAATGACTAATGGGGAAGAAAAGCATACACCAAATGTCAAACAATCCTTATAATGAAAGTTACTAAGATAGATAATTAAAAAAAAAAAACTTTCCTTATGAGAACACCAGTGAATGCATTGTTTTCTGGTGCATTAAAAATAGTGATACACTGGGATGCCGGGTGGCTCAGCTGGTTAAGCGTCTGCCTTCAGCTCAGGTCATGATCCCAGGGTCTTGGGATCGAGTCCCACATCGGACTCCCTGCTCAGCGGGGAGACTGCTTCTCCCTCTGCCACCCCCCCGTTTGTGCCCTCTCTCTCTCTGACAAATAAATAAAACCTTTAAAAAAATAGTGATACATCAATTTAAACAATATTAACAACTCTAAAACATGTTCATGCTATTTCCAAAGTGCCCACCTTCAGAATAGACAGGGCTTAGTGAACTACAGATTTTCCCTTGGTCCCTGAAATCAGATTGAGGAATATAGACTTCTGTTTCTATGTTACGTTATTTAGCTTTTTTTTTTTTTTACTCAGGAAAGGAATCACCTAAGGGTTTTTTGCTTTTGTTTTGTTTTCTCTATCTGTGTGGTCACTTGAGGCCAACATAATCTTCGTATATTTTTGTCTTAGCAATTGAATTGAAAGCAAACTCCTCCATCCAAATAAATGATTGAAACACAGAACACCAGGATTGTGTACGGTTGTAACTGATCCATGGTGGACAAATTATGCAACTATGCTTCCTTTCTGTAAAATATCATATCAGTACAGTTCTTCAGTTAAGAATACTGTGAAGACATGAAATGCATACTTCTGACACTAGGCTTCCCTTGAAACATTCTGTGTGGCGAACCCTATTCTAAGAATATGTATTTATTCCCATTTTTTCCAATATCTTCTGCTTTCTCCTTTCTCACTTTTTCCTTTAGGTCTTGAGGGCTCTAATTTTTCTCCTCCAAGTTTTCAAAGAATGTTGTACTGAACAATCTTGCAACATCCAAAATTATGCTCAAATCGTCAAATCATTGTGTTGTATATTATGTGATAAAGATGGCGGTAATCAAGCAAGGGTTTTCCTTTTATATTTAACTTTTCACACCACAGAAACAGTAGAAATGAGTTACAAATATTCCAATGAATAACATTTTATATATACAAACTGATGAAAAATATTTCATAATTGATGCACAAATTAAACAAGTTTCTAGAAAGTGGGTTATATATTATTTTATAAATAACATTCATTTGGCTTTCAGAAACCTTGGTTTTAAGCTCAATTCCAAGTTTGAGTACATTTTCTCTGTTATCTCTGTTATCCCACATTTTCCATTCAAAATATACATTTTTAAAGTGCCAAACTAGTTATTTGCTATTTCACATGAATTATGAATAGGAGTAGAGGAAACAATTAATTAATAAATATTAACTAATTTCTTATTATTTTAGGAGCTATGTGATTCATTTGTAAAATTAATAACATTTATGTATTAAATTTGTATTAAATATCATTGAATGAAAGGCCTAAAAAATTAATACACATTTTAATGGACACAGAGAAAAATAGGGCTTTCCTTATTTCTTATACTTACACTCCATCTTAAATGTTTTAATTTTAGCTTGTTAATTTATTTTCTTAGAATTCTAAGACCAGAAAAATCTAAAACCTACATTATAAATGGCTCATGGATTTCAGGGGTACAATTAATATTAAAGGATAGATTTTTTTTCCCTTCTTAATAGGATGTATTTGACCTATCAAAAATAATGGATGGCTTCTGGGATATTTTTATACGAGGGGTGAGAGTTTTGTCATTCCTCACACCAGGCGCATGCATCATCAGTTGAAGCATAAAATTTTTGCCAAAGACAACTACATTGCTGGTCCAAATCATTCTTTACTGAGAAGATGACATTCATTTCCTAGAGATTAGTGTTAAGGTACCAAGCTCTGTTCTTCTCTAAGTTGTAGTGTTGGTTAATTAATCATCTGAGCACTGAGTTAAAATAAAAGTGTGAGACAGAAAATAATGTGAGCATAACTGCTTTTTGAGCACAGGATTTTTGAGCACACATTCAAAGCTGGAATTGTAAGTGGGAGCAGGGCTGACCACAACTCTATCCAAGAAGTAAGTTCGTTGCTATCTGCTCAAATCCCACTGCTAAGTAGTTAGATCTTTAACTACAGCCTTCTGAGCACACTGCTTATGCTGGAGTTTCCAGCGAGACCAGAATTACTCAGATCATGAGATGAAAAGAGAGGCGTATGATCCTTGAAGTGTTCATTTTACTCAATAGAAAGTAATTAAAAAGCACTATTATTTAAAGCAAGTAAAATTTTATGGAGGCTTTGCATGCACTTGTTGCTAAAATTAGAGATTTCAAAGAAATGTTCTGTTCTGGCCACTGAGGGTTCCAACATGGAAAGAGATGAAGAACGGAATAATCCAATCTGTTTACTGTTTTCAGCCTTTAATGGTACTTCCTTTTTAATATATTGGAAGCAGCATTTAAGCATTTAAGAAATCTGGCTTCAGTTAGAAGCTCCTATAAAACTTGAGTGGGTCTATCACACAATACCCAAATATCTATGTCTCAGGAATGAAGGTCTGGGTCACCACCCCGGGTAAGGAACCACAACCGGCTGAGCTGTGGGTTGAGGTAAGATGCCCGCTATGATCACATGACCAGTTAGAGAAGCAAGGAGCTGTCATGAGCACTTTCTTATATTTGTGTCTGTGTTTATATTTATATATACTATCTTTGCTTTCTTCCTCTCCTATCCTATTATGTCACATAAGATATACAGACTTTTTATCATGGCATTTCAGTATTATTCACTTTACACCACAGTATCTCAATTACAGGATGTCAAGGAGAAGAACAGACATCACTCAAGGACTTTGCATTATTTCTTGGGAAAGTGTTCATTGTTGGCAGTTGTATGTAGGATAGCTGTATCGTGTCAGGCAGAAGTATGAACTTGTTTTTATCTTTAGTCAAAGATTAAGTATCATTTAGGGATGCACATAGATGCCAAGTGGCCATGGGGTGGATTCATGATGGTTCATTTTATGTGTCAGCTTGGCTGGGCCATGGCTGCCAGATATTTCATCAAAAATTATTCTGGATGTTTCTGTGAGGGTATTTTTTGAATCAGATTAACATTTAAATAAATGGACTTTGAATAAAGCAGATTACTTCCGCTGTACGTGAGTGGGCCTTTTCCAATCAGTTGAAGGCCTTAATAGAACAAAGACGGACCCCTCTCTCAGTGAAGAGGGACTTTTTGAGCAGACACCCTCTGAAAATGAACTGCAACATGGCTCTCCCCTGGGTCTCCAGCCTGCCCATCCAGCCTGAAGATTTTGGCTTTGCTGGGCTCCATAATCATGTGAGGCAACTCCTTAAAATAAATCTCTTTCTCTATATATAACACACATTCATTTGGTTCTGTTTCTTTGGAGAACTGTGACTAATACATCAGCTAAATCAGAATTTCCTTAGTGGAGTCTCCAAATCTCCCTCACTCTCTAAAATATTCTCCAAGGCATTCTGATGATTCAGGGTTGGAATCTCTTCAAGTGGGAAAATTAACTACAATTTTCCGCTCACTTATGACCCTTCCATTCCCCCAAAACCTTCCATCTTACCTTTCATGGTTAAATATTAGCTCCCTTTTATTTATTTCTGCAAATACAATGTGTTTAGCCTGAAGATATTTTAGAAAATTATCCTGGAATGGCTTATTCAGAGTCTCATCCAGGCATAATTTCTTGATGTGTTTCCCTGACATCAGTCTGAATGGCAATTTCAATGAGAAGCTTCTGTGAAAACACACTCAGAAATTAATTTCAAAAGCTGGAATTCAGAGGTGAATTTTGGAGATGACATGTAGAACCTATTCACGCAGTGACAGGTTGTGAGTGTTGCTTAAGTAAATGCAGAATACAAAGTCAGTGTTGCTTACGTGAAATGTCAAAAACCACATGCCTTCATGAGGCAACAATTATGAATAGAAAACTGAAAGAAAGGATTAGCTTCCCCAATTAAGTACAGAATTAGAGTGAATAAAACAAGCAAGAACAATTTTCAACTATTACCGCTCTCCTTAATCTTATGAAATGCTTGCTCACTAATGATCAAGATAATGGGCAAAGCCCATTACAGTTCTAAGTGAGAAGAGAAACATCATAATCAATGCTGAGATAGATTTATCTATCATGCTTTTAGATTTATCTAAAAGCGTGGGCATAATTGGGCCCCCACCTGAATTTTACATTTACTCATAGAGGACTTTTTTATTAGTGTTAGTGACCCAAATCCTGGCTTAACGTGAGCTTGCTCCCAGGGTCTGAAAGACATATGCTACTGCAGTTTTCAAAGTGCGTGCTTGAATACGAATTACATATGGAAGTATCAAATTAAATAAAACCGGTTGCTCATCTATCATTTGATCCAACAAACCTTTATTTAGTGTCTACTTTGTGCCAGGCATCGCTGATAGACTGACGAGAGCGGTCTCTGCACTCACTGAACACAAAGACAGGCTGGCAGGAGGCGCAAATAGGGGATGGCAGTGTAACAAATCCAGATTTGTCCCCACGATGTGCAATTACTTTCACCGTCTACTTGCCTCTGTGACCTGACCATTCAGAACTCTCCCCAGCGTTCATGCACACTGGCCACAGTGACCTTTGCAACAGCCGGATTCCTGAACTCGGAATTCTTGCTGAACATTTTGCACACTAGTTCCTTCCTCTCATTCAGGTCTCAACTCAAATGTTATCGTCTTTTCACACTGAAATCCCCACATGGCTGTGCTATTTTTTTAAGTTAAAAGGGAAAACTAGGTATGAAAGACAAAGGCTCTGATGCGTGAACTAGATTACATTTAAAAGGCAGCTGTAACACCCAGCACATTCTCCAGGTTCTAAATTGAAGTTTTACTTCGTTTTCGTTTAAAGATGGAATACTTGGATAAACTGCTCGTTTGTTTGAATTTGCAAATTCCTTTTGAAAAAAAATTGCTAGTTCTATTGGGTTAATTACTTCCTGTTTTCAGCATCTTCCTAATTTGATGGTATTTTATGAACGCGTCATAAAGTTCATTAAGAATGTTTCCTGCTACAGGAAAATTAGGAGAATGCTACCTCAACCTACTTTTGCCCAGTTAACCACTTGCTCAGTTAATAAGAGAAGTATCAAGAGTGCATAGCTTGACTGTGGTTATCACTTTGCCCTTCTCCATCATTCACCAGAGGGCACACCAGAGAGTTAAACCGATTGCTGAAAAGTACTTTGTCTTTAAGGTTTTATAGCTTGATTATTAACTTAGCAACTATTCTAAAGATAAATAAAAATTAGAAAGATTGGATCATTCAGTTGCCACTCATCTGCAAATAGTGAAAGCAATAATTTTATCTTAACCCAATGATTTTTCACACATATTTATTTTCCAGTAACATTATATAGAGCTACTTTTTTATTTTTTTATTTTCTTAAAGATTTTATTTATTCTTTTGAGACACAGAGATACAGAGAGAGAGAGGGAGCATGAGCAGTGGGAGGGGCGGAGGGAGAGGGAGAAGCAGACTCCCCGCTGAGCAGGGAGCCCGATGCGGGGCTCGACCCCAGGACCCCGAGATCATGACCTGAGCCGAAGGCAGACGCTTAACCATCTGAGCCACCAAGGCGCCCCTATAGAGCTACTATTGTGCTTTATAAATTCTGTAGTTAGAATAACTGAATTTAAAAACTGAATGCATGTTTTCCTTCCTAAAAAGATGTGACCTATGTAATTTATTTATATTCATATGTAATAATCAAATACTCAACAACAGATATGCAAAGGGAAAAGTTCACTTCCCTCTACTTCTCCCCAAGACTTCTTTTCTCTAGCAATACTGAAGTATTCAATATTTCTCTGGTTTTTAAAATATATTCTCTTGAGCTAAGTCACTTAGCTCCTCCTTTAGGGCCTAGAAAAAGCATTACTTGCTCTTTTAAAATGAGCACCTAAAATGTCATCTTCTTGGATAAAAAAATCATATCATCATCTCAATAGATGTAGAAAAACATCCAACAAAATTCAACAACTGTTCATGACAAAAATTCTCAACAAAGGGGACTTAGAGGGAACATGCCTCAACATAAGGGCATATATCAAACCCCTGCTAACATCATATCTGATGGTGAAAAACTGAGATCCTCTACCCTAAGGTCAGGAACAAGACAAGGTTGTCCACTCTCACCACCTTTATTCAACACAGTACTGGAAGTCCTAGCCCCAGCAATCAGACAGCAAAAAGAAATAAAGGGCATCCATAAAGAAGTTAAACTGTCACTATTTGCAGATGATATGATACTATATTTAGAAAATCCTAAATATTTCACCAAAAAACTACTAGAACTGATAAATGAACTTAGTAAAGCCACAGGATACAAAATTAATACCCAGAAATTAGTAGTGTTTCTATAACCAATAATGAAAAAGCAGAGAGAGAAATTAAGAAAAGGATTCCATTTACAATTGCACCAAAGAATAAAAATACTTAAAAATAAACTTAACCAAGGAGGTAAAAGACCTGTACTCTGAAAACTATGGAACACTGATGAAAGAAATTGAAGATGACACAAACAAATGGAAGGATATTCCATGCTCATGGATTGGAAGAATAAATATTAAAATGTCTATTATTAAAATGTCTACCCAGAGCAAGATTCATGTAATCCCTACCAAAATACCAATAATACTTCTCACAGAACTAGAACAAATAATCCTAAAATTTGTATACTACCAAAAAAGACCCCAAATACCCAAAACAATCTTAGGTATCATAGTTCTGGATTTCAAGATACATTACAAAGCCACAGTAATCTACACTGTATGGTACTAAAAACAAACAAACAAAAAACCAGTATGGTGCTGGCACAAAAATAGACACACAGGCCAATGGAAGAGGACAGACAGCCCAGAAATAATCCCATGCTTATATGGTCAATTACTGTATGACAAATGAGGCAAGAAAATACGACGGGGGAAAAGACAGTCTCTTCAACAAACAGTGTTGGGAAAACTGGACAGCTACATGCAAAAGAATGGAACTGGACCATTTTCTAACATACATAAAAATAAGCTCAAAATGGATTGAAGACATACATGTGAAACCTGAAACCATAAAAATCCTAGAAGAGAGCACAGGCAGTAATTTCTCTGACATCAGCTGTAGCAACATTTTTATAGATCTGTCTCCTGAGGCAAGGGAAACAAAAGCAAAGATAAACTATTGGGACTACATCAAAATAAAAAGCTTTTGCACAATGAAGGAAACCATCAACAAAACAAAAGGGCAGCCTACTGAATGGGAGAAGATACTTGCAAATGATATATCTGATAAAGAGTTAATATCCAAAATATATAAAGAACTTATAAACTCAACACCAAAAAAACAAACCACCAGATTAAAAAATGGGCAGAGGACCTGAAGAGACATTTCTCCGCAGAAGACCTACACAGATGGGCAACAGACACATGAAAAGATGCTCGACCTCACTCACCATCAGGGAAATGCAAATCAAAACCACAAGGAGATATCACCTTACATCTGTCAGAATGGCTAAAATAAAAAAGAGAAGAAATAGCAAGTGTTGGTGAGGATGTGGAGAAATACACCATTGGTGGATATGCAGATTCGTGCAGCCACCATGGAAGACAGTATGGAGTTTCCTCAAAAACTCCTCATTCCCGCTGTGGGTGGGAACGCAAACTGATGCAGCCATTGTGGAGAACAGTATGGAGGTTCCTCAAAAAGTTAAAAATAGAGGGTGCCTGGGTGGCTCAGTTGGTTAAGCAACTGCCTTCGGCTCAGGTCATGATCCTGGAGTCCCAGGATCGAGTCCCGCATCGGGCTCCCTGCTCAGCGGGGAGTCTGCCTCTCCCTCTGACCTTCTTCCCTCTCATGCTCTCTCTCTACCATTCTCTCTCTCTCTCAATAAATAAATAAAAAAATCTTTAAAAAAAATTAAAAATAGAAACACCATATGATCCAGTAATTTTACTACTGGGTATTAATCCAAAGAAAATGAAAACATTAATTCAAAAAGATATATGGACCCCTATGTTTATTGCAGCAGTAGCCAAGATTAGGCAACCCAAGGATCCACCAATAGACAACTGGCTAAGGAAGATGTGTTATATATACAACAGAATATGAGCAGCCTTAAAAAAGAATGAGATTGTGCTTTGTGATAATGTGGATGGACGTAGAGGGCATTATGCTAAGTGAAGTAAGTCAGACTGAGAAAGACAAACACCATATGATTTTACTCATGTGAAGTCTAAAAAAGGCAACTGAATAAACAAACAAAAAGCAGAATCAGACCTATAAATACAGAGAACAGACTGATGGCTGCCAGATGGAAGAGGGGTGGGGGGATGGGCAGAAAGGGTGAAGGGCAGTGGGGGACACAGGCTTTCTGTTATGCAATGAATAAGTCACAGGACTAAAAGGCCTAACATAAGAAATATAGTCAATGGTATCTTAATAGCATTGTATGATGACACTGCAGATACACTTAGAGTGAGTAAAGGATAATGTATAGAGAAGTTGAACCACTATGTGGTATACCTGAAATTAATGTAACATTGTGTGTCAACTATACTCAAATAAAAAAAAATTAATGTTGCCTTCTCTACGAATCTTTTTCCATCCTTGCCACTTAAATTTTACCATATCCCCATGCAGTCAATGTCTTCTTTACATACTTCTATCTCTACATTTATGCAATGTTAGCACACTTTTGGTCTGTCTCCTCCCCTCTCCTAGAAATGAAGCCTCTGAAGATGGGATTGTATCTGACTCATTTGGTACCCGCAGCACCTAATACAATGTTTTGCAGATACAGTGCACAACGAGGTCGAGAGTTTCAGTGGCCAGAATTCCAGGGAGAGCTTTTCCTTATGAGACAAGCAGACTAGGGGATAGGTTACTCGAACTCCCAAATGACACTGTAGTAGAAAGATCACGTGTGACATCTAGAAGCTTTCGACAAGAGAGGGCTGCATGAGGTTCATAGGACCAGAAAGGAAGATGCCAAAGAGGAAGCAACACGGGTTGTGAGGGGTCTGTGGAGAGGAAGAGATTTCCACCAGCTGCTGACTGGGAAACTTTGGGGGAAACAGTATGTAAAAGGCAATGTCAGGAATTCTGCTGTGCGAAAGATTTCACAAACCCTCTATCATATCTCCATGAAAACTTTAAGATATAAATTGGTAACATATTTTGGCAGGTAACGCATACAAGGATGTATATGAACTAGACGAATATCCGTTGACCCCGGTAATGTGAACTATTTCTTTGCTCTAAAGCTATCCCAAATTAGTCACTTCCTATTTTTACTGACATTAAACATGCATGATCCCATAATTACGTTCATCACACTAAACTTTACTTTTACTATTTGCTTTTAATTTCACAAATATTATATTATCATATGAGAGAGAGTGCAAAGGTCCACTTTACCATTACCCACACAACCCATTCTCTCTCCGCAAGTAATCGTGATTATCAGTTCACAGGTACATTATCTGATTTCTTCCTGTGCATGTATGCATCCATATATCCTGTAGGTACCTTGACTTGTTTTTTATAGATATTTTTGACATATAAGCTATCTAATGAACATATTCTATAAACCAATAGAAACTTTTATTCTACTCTCATATTGTTGCAAAGCATTACAATGTGTGAGTATGAAATGGTTTATCCAGCCATTTTTGATGGAAGGACATTTGGTTTGCTCCTCTGTTTTTGTTACAATAAGTCTGCAGTAAAATACTGAAACTGCCTTCCATGTGTTTCTGCAGTTATTTTTCTGGAGTAGACCCCAAGAGCTGGTTCCTAGGGAATAGTGCATAGATTTTTAATTATATCATTCACTACAAAATGTCCTTATACACTGGCTATAACAATTTTTATATCCATCAGTGGTGTAAGAACTCACCTCCTTGCTTTTATTCTTTCCAATATTTAATATTCTTATTATGTACTTTATAATAATTTAAAAAAAATTTAAATATTTTAAATTTTAAAAGATTATAAAAGGATATTCTCTATTTTATTTATGAATACATCCCTTATGCCTAACATATTTACTTGGTTCATTGGTGTTTGTTCAATACTTGTTGCATAAATTAATAAATTTATACACGTGAGAAGACTGATGTGAGAGGATCGGAGTACCCTGATCTGGTTTTGCATATATGCTGCAGTTCTAGCCTTAGAGTCACTACATCAGCCTAGGAACACATGAAATACGTGGAATATCTGGAGTATATCTACAGCTTTCAAATAAATGGAATATGTTTATGTTTTGGATAATTGAAATGCTATTAGTATCAGGATATGTAAATGCTCATATTTCCCCAAAACCGTGATTTCCCAAATTAAAAAAAAAAAGGTTTTTAGATTCAGAAAGAATAAAAGACAGTACATGGTAAGCCATTCCTACCAACTATTATAGGCAATCAAACATTACAGAGACAAGTTTTCTGAGTTCAAAATTCTAGGAAACCCTGAAACTAATTAGGTATGGAATCTACTGTTTGATGATCCTTGTTCTGAAGAAAATGGTTCAAAGATAAAAATCGAATTCCAATTGTGGAAGAGTACGACCCTTAAGATAGAATTTTTAAGTGTCAAGTTACGTTACCTCAAAATCTTCTATTAAAAATTAAGCAACAGAGAAACTGTAGAGATTAGTTAAATCTACTTACTGGTCCAGAGACTGTGCTTTGGATCCTAAATATTAGAACCACTATTCTTTGACCATGTCAATAAGCAGATGACTCCAGTAATTATATTTTTGTGGAATTCAAAATGTGCAGATTTCTGTTAAGAATGGGTCACAAAAATTGCACATTTTCTGTTTTTTTTTCATATAAATAAATGGCAGGTAGCTTTTTACAAAGACAGCAACAGCACAAGGGGGAAGCAATTATTCATGAGAATTTGCCCTATGTTGCCATCAATTCATACCTAATTACTTGAAAGTAGAAACCAACCCAAAGCCTGTGCCATTAATTGACTCGATTTCCTGAGTTTCAGCTGTAATGAAAATCTTGAAAAGAACATGAACCCTCTGCCTGCCAACCTCTGTAAGAACATATCCCCCAAGGAGCTCTTTTCGTCCTTTAAAAATGGTCTCCATACAGAGATTTCCTTTTTTACGTAGGCACTTATATCTTCAATTCTTTACAAGTCTCTGCGGATGAAGAAGAGAAGGTTAATACTTTCATCTGTAAGTGACGGCCTAGTGCTACTGAGGTTTTGATTTTACAACTGAGCTTCTTGCCTGAATCAGCGTTTGTTTTATTTTTCATGGAGTAAAATATTTGATTTATATTGCCAGGTAGTGATACTAAACTTTCCTTTTCTTCTCCCAATGCCCCTTTTGTAAACTCGAAAGTAGCTTTTCCTTCTGTTGAACATTTTAAATCCACAACCGTAGAAACAATGTATATAGGCATCTCAGGTATAACGTGTAACTTAATGGAAATGCTAGAATAAATGAATTCCCTGCTTATGCAGACAATTTCAAATTTGCTGGCATATTGAAGCCATGTGGTCCAACTGCATAGAAATTCATAATTTCTGTCTGTGACTGAATTTTAGCTTATATTTGGCCCGGGGTTACTACTATCTTCAGAGGTTATCTGTTCTATTCTCTTTCTTTCAACTAAGCCAATACAGAAATCATCCCAGGCAGATGGGGTTCTAAATCATCTAGTAAGCATAAAGCTACAGAGCTGTGACCCTGACTACTTTAAAAAAATTTGAAAGCCATCCCCTCCCCCTCAACACACTCATACACACATATCCTCTACTTTGCTAAGTTTATCCTAATCGTACATTGCTAAAATTCATTGTAAATCTGATTTACTTCATGGTAAAACATTAATACACCCTAGAATATATAGGTTATCATCCAACCATCTATCCATCCATCCATCCATCCATCCATCCTTCCATCCATCCTTCCATCCATCCATCCATCCATGTATCCATCCATCCTTCCATCCATCCATCCATCCATCCATGTATCCATCCATCCATCCATCCATGTATCCATCCATCCTTCCATCCATCCATCCATCCATCTATCCATCCATCCATCCATCCATCCATCCATCCATCCAACCATCTATCCATCCATCCATCCAACCATCTATCCATCCATCCATCCAGCCACATTCCATAAACATGATTGCAATACATTGGTAGAACACTTCACTATTAAATAGAGGAAATAAACATTTAAAGTGCTAATTCTCCATTTCTACATATATTTTCACTTTCTCCATGCTTTACACAAATTACATGTATAATTTACACATTATACGTCAAATATAAAATGTAACATATAATTGGTTGCATATGCAATGACTGTTAAAAGTTTCTTACTTTGAATCTCAGTTCATCAAAAAAACCCAGAAACACATAAAAATCCACTTAAATTTTAAAATATTAGATACAAATCTCCTATTTAAAATGTTCAGGGGGCACCTGGGTGGCTTAGTTGGTTAGGCGTCTGCCTTCAGCTCAGGTCATGATCTCAGGGTCCTGGGATCGAGTCCCCATTGGACTCCCTGCTCAGCGGGGGTCTGCTTCTCCCTCTCTCTCTGTTCCCCCCTCCTGCTTGTGCTCTCTCTCTGACAAATAAATAAAAAAAAATCTTTAAAATAAATAAATAAAAGGTCAAGCCTTTAAAACTATATTTAATTAACATGGTAATTTTATAAGGATAACTTTAAGGAGTAGTCTGATCAGTGACAAAAATTCTCAATATAATAATATCTCATTTATGTGTTTTAAATATCTTTTTATCTTTAATTAATTAAATAAATGTCTCCAAATTTATTTTTAAGTAAAATGGGTGCCTGGGTGGCTCAGTCGTTAAGTGTCTGCCTTCAGCTCAGGTCATGATCCCAGGGTCCTGGGATCGAGCCCCACATCGGGCTCCCTGCTCCGTGGGAAGCCTGCTTCTCCCTCTCCCACTCCCCCTGCTTGTGTTCCTGCTCTCGTTGTCTCTGTCAAATAAATAAATAAAATCTTTAAAAAAAAATGGGGGAACTTCAAAATCAACAGACTCATTTCATGTGAGATGACTGTGGGGAAAAAATAAAAGTGGTAAATTAGGAGCTGCTATTTGTTATGATTCACAAACTCCTAGAAAGGATGAGTGAAGACTAAACCTGCTATTTTTCATATAGAAGAAGATATTCCTCTTTTTCAAATCATTTTAAAAAGGGGTTCCTTGTGGTTTTACATTTTCCAACTTCAATGCGAGGGACAGGGCACGTGTCTCTGTGCACGTGAATTTGCATAATGCTGATTTACATACATATAGTTCTCTACTGTCACTGACCTTATGACCTTCAATCCATGTTTACACAGTATTTTTGTACATGATTTTGTGAGCTACTTGGAGTCAGGTCTCCCGTCTTTAGTCACCTGTATGGTTTCAGCACATAGGACAGCGCTTCTTTCAGTTATTCTTGGGTGCTATCTTCCACAAGCTTCTGGTGGAGGGACAAAGTAGGCAAATACAGTAGAGTGAGATGGGTCCGAGGATAAGGGACATTGAGGCCACGGGAAAATGTAGGCGAGGCCCCAACCTAGGTGTGGTGTGTCACGGAGGGCTTCCCTCAGGAAACAGTGAGAGCTGAAGATACGCGGTAGGTGTCCAGGCAATACCTGGAGAAAGAGTGGAGTGTTCTTGGCATAGGAAGCATGCACACAGGTCCAGAGGAGGTACAGAGAATGTGGTTTCACCCACTGAATCCTATCAGCTAAAAGTTAGGTGGGTGCAGGGAAGTGGTATGCAGCATGGCTGGAGAGGTGAGCATGCAGCATGGCTGGAGAGGTGAGCAGGAGGCAGATCTCAGCCACATTCAAGTTGAGAGTGAAGGGCTATATCAGAATACAGGGAACTTAAGTGAACTATCCAACTCATTTAGGATTAGGAAAGTTCAGTCTGGCTATAAGGAAATGATGTGACCTATTCTAGAAATAAATTGTTGAATAAATCCTGGTGTTTAATAAATGACATATCTGTACTATGTGTGTGTTATGAAAAATTGGTAAGTAAAATACAGGAGTAGAAAGCACAAGTTTTACAGCAATGAGAGTAATCAAAAATTAGAAAAAGTAATTTCATTTTCCTAGTAATTAATCCTTTATTTTACATATTGTTTTTTTACAGTACTTGTAGGTGAACTAACTCATGGGGATGGCTGCAACTTTGAGTTAAAATAACAGGTGATAACACAGTAAAATAAAACTATAACCAACTCTTTGACTTTGAGGATACCATTATCATTGTCATTACAGATCAATATTGAGCTCTGTATTGGGAAGTTGTTCTGAATTCTGTGTTAAGAAGTCAAACTTTCTGCTGGAACCACTGGACTTGTCTACCTGGAAGAGTTTCATAGTTGGGTTTTAGCATTAGAAAGTGTCCTTCAGGGACCCCTGGGGGGTTCAGTGGGTTAAGCGTCTGCCTTCGGCTCAGGTCATGATCTCAGGGTCCTGGGATCGAGTCCTGTATCAGGCTCCCCGCTCAGCAGGAAGCTTTCTTCTCCCTCTCCCACTCCCCCTATTGTGCTCTATCTGTCAAATAAATAAAATATTTTTAAAAAAGTGTCCTTCAATTTATATTGTATTTATAGTAAACTGAATATAGTAATAATAAAACATATTTTATTTAGTAACTTATGAGCAGTATTAACTTCATTTTTGTATTAACATAGAGAACTGCCTTCCTGCTTAGCTTTGAGGCAGAATGGTCCAGATCAAACAGGCTTTCTAAAGGTGTGGCTACTGAGAATACTCATGTGATTCTCCCATAGCTCTTGGCCCCATTTTATGTGTAGACTGGAAAATCGATGACTATGTTTTGAATAAAGGGCAAAATTTATGATTATATGACTCATTTTAATTGTGTGCAATCCTTAAATGACAAAAAAAAACTGTAGTAAAGATTTAAAACATTGTATTTTTCATAAGCCCCAATCATTCTATTTACATTAGCTTAAAATTCTATTTTGTGCTATCTCTTACTAAATGTCACTTTTGAATAATATATGTTCCCCAGAGGAAGAGCTTTAAATTTCAGTTAGAGTGATTCAGCTGTTTTAGCTCCAGTGGTAAAGAAATAAAGACTCCAGCAGCATTTCTTGGAGGGTGGCAGTAAATGGACACAGTCATCAGAATCACCTGATGTGTTTGTTAAAAAGCAGAAATCTAAGTCCCAACAAAAGCCTCCTGAGTCAGCACCCATGGTGGGTGGAGTCTGGGGATGAACAGTTTTAACTGAGCCCCTAAATATCCACTGTAATAATGAAATAGAACTTTACTAACATTAATAAAGTTTCCTTAAAAGTAGGTGATATTACAATGATTATCTTGTCCACCTTTTCTTCCCCTAAAATGACAGTGACCATACAATTAAGTCCAAAATTATTTAAATTCTTTTTCTGAAGCTTATTTGGTCTATTATCAAAGTAAAAAAAAAATGAAAACTTTGTTCACTGTCTCCTTTATATGTTGTTTTTAACGACTTCTTATCCTTCCCAAGCCAGATCTGTTTTGGTAAGAGGCATCATGGTAGGCAGAAAAACAGTTTCACAAAGATGTTTATATTGTGATCCCTGGAAACTGTGATGATGTTATCTTATAGCACAAAAATGGCCTTGCACAAATGACAAATGTTGAAGACTTTGGGACGGGAGATTACCTTGCATTACCCAGGTGGGCCTAATCTAATCACACAGATGCATAAATACAAGGAACCTTTACCAGCTGTGGTCAGGGAGGGATCTGGGACTATGAAGGAAAAAGGCACAGGAGATGCACTGTCGGTATCTTTGAAGCCAAGGAAGGCAGGCAGCCTCTAAACGCTGGAAAAGGCAGGGAAAGGAATCTCCCCTATGGCTTCCAGAAAGGGATGAAGCCCTACCGACAGTTTGTTGTTAGCCCAGTGAGATGCTGCCAGACTTCTGATCTCTGGAATTGTAAGAGAATGAGCTTTTGCTTTTCAAGCCACTAAATTTGTGGGAATCTGTTACGGCAGAAATAGAAAACAAATACAGAAGGCATTGGCTTTGATCCCAGCTATGTTTATTTAGAATAGAAGTACTGATGTGACTGGTAGCTGCCATAAGAAAAAGACATTCTGGTTATTACAAATTCAGCTTTTTGAGTTTTAGCTAAGGTTGTTAGAGATTTATAATAAATAACACTAATGCATGTAACACACAAAGGTATTTAGAACTGAAGTTTTTATCACCAAAATTATCTTTGCTGTATATACTTTTAACCGCTCAGAAGCTGAAATTGTTTAATAGAAGTCCAACTAATCTTATAGTCAGTCTAGATCATCTTAACATCTCTTAGCTCTGGTGGTCTTAGACAAACACTCCCCTTTCTGTGTACACCATTCCTCATCTGGAAAGTCAGTCTGATAATGCGTATAGTCTCAGTTTGTTTAAAATGAGGCAATATATGCACAGGGAATGGATGAACTTTACAATATTCTGAAAATGTAGAATATTTAAAAAGATTACAGTAAAGTATCCACAGGAATTAAATTACCTTAAAATAAATCAACATAAAAGGAATCAACAGAAGGATTTTATGTGCATGCTCTAATTGAATACAGAGGCACAATATATCTTAAGGTTCTTGGTCACTTTCCCAGAATCTAGAAGCAAATTTACTCAATAAATGGTACATTCTAATTATTCATTTTTTTCTGAAGGTTATCTTAAATTTTTATTATGCTTTATATTTACTATACCCATCTAATATAAAGATGGCTTGGGAGTCCACAGGGTGTTTTTTGAACAATTCTCCCACTGGGTATGGAAACGTAGACATCTATTTAGAATCCATAAAACAGATACACTCATCCAGGATCAGCAGCCTGTAGCAACAGCTCTACAAAATGTACATCTTTGGTCCCACAAGAGAGAGTTAAGAAGGAGTAAAGACTGACAATACAGAATCCTGCGGCATATGAAACATTTTATCACATAATGTTTATTCACTCACAAATAGTATCTACCTAATTTGAGCAGGCAGCCAGCTGGGTACCTGACACAGAGAAGAATGTACACATACATAAAGTCTCTGATCTCTAAGTTTGATAAAAGAATATAGCTGGGGAGACCAACAAGTTAACCATGAAGTACAATGCATTGTGGTTAGTCCTGGTGCATATAAAAGCCACTTTATATATATAAGAATATATGTTATATATGTAATTATTTTATTTTTATTTTAATTCCAATATGGTTAACATACATATAGTGTGATATTATTTTCAGGTATTAGATTCAACACTTTCATACAACACCCAGTGCTCATCACAACAGGTGCCCTCCTTCATCCCCAGCACTGGTTTTACCCCTACCCCTACCCCCCTCCCCTCTGGTGACCATCAGTGTGTTCTCTGTAGTTCAGAGTCTGTTTCTTGGTTTGTCTTTCTCTCACTTTTTAAAATTTTTTCCTTTGTTCATTTGTTTTGTTCTTAAGTTCCACATATGAGTAAAATTATATATATTTGTTTTCCTCTGACTGACCGACCTCACAGCATTATACTCTCTAGCTCCATCCATGTCGTTACAAATGGCAAATTCTTTTTTATGGCTGAGTAATATTCCATTGTGTGTGAGTGTGTGTGTCTGTGTCTGTATCTGTGTCTGTGTGTGTGTATCTGTGTGTGTCTGTGTGTGTCTGGGTGTCTGTGTGTGTCTGTGTGTGTGTGTGTCTCTGTGTGTCTGTGTGTTTGTGTATCTGTGTGTCGGTGTGTGTGTATGTGTGTGTGTGTCTGTATCTTTGTGTGTCGGTGTGTGTGTCTGTGTGTTTGTGTGTGTGTCTGTGTGTATGTGTGTGTGTGTCTGTGTGTATGTGTATCTGTGTGTGTCTGTGTGCATCTGGCTGTGTGTGTGTCTGTATTTGTGTCTGTGTGTGTCTCTGTGCTGTGTGTCTCTGTGTTTGTGTGTGTGCGTCTGTGTGTATGTGTATCTGTGTGTGGCTGTGTGTGTGTGTGTCTGTATTTGTGTCTGTGTGTGTCTCTGTGTGTGTGTCTGTGTTTGTGTGTGTCTGTGTGCGTCTGTGTGTGTCTGTGTGTGTACAGATACACACACATATATACACACCACATCTTCTTTATCTGTTCATCTATCATTCGACACTTGGGTTGCTTCCATATCTTGGCTATTGTAAAAAATGCTGCAATAAACACAGGTATGCATGTATCTCTTTGAATTAGTCTTTTTGTATTTTGTGGGTAAATACCTATTAGTGCAAATACTGGATCATAGAGTAGCTCTGTTTTTAACTTTTAAAGGAACCTCTATACTGTTTTCCAGAGTGGATGCACAAGTTTGCATTCTCACCAACAGTGCAAGAGTGTTTCTTTTTCTCCACATCCTAATACCTGTCTCTTGTGTTTTTTATTTTAGCCATTCTGACAGGTGTGAGGTAATATCTCATTGTGGTTTTGATTTGCATTTCCCTGATGAGTGATGATGATATGGTACGTTGCCTTTTAATTTTGTTGATAGTTTCCTTCGCTGTGCAGAAGCTTTTTATTTTGCCATACCATACTGTTTTGATTACTACAGCTTTGTCATATAATGTAAAGTCTGGAATTGTGATGCCTCCAGCTTTTTCTTTTTCAAGATTGCTCTATTTGAGGTCTTTTGTGGTTCCATACAATTTTAGAATTACTTCTTCTAGTTCCATGAAAAATGCTGTTGGTATTTTGATATAGATTGTATTAAATGTGTAGATTGCTTTGGATAATATAGAAATTTTAACAATATTTGTTCTTCCAATGTATGAGCATGGAATGTCTTTCCATTTTTGTATGGTCTTCAATTTCTTTCATCAATGTTTTATCGTTTTCAGGGTATAGGTCTTCCGTCTCTTTGGTTAGGTTTATTCCTATGTATTTTATTATTTTTCATGTGATTGCAAATGGGATTGTTTTCTTAATTTCTTTTTCTGTGGCTCCATTATTACTGTTTAGAAATGCTACAGATTTCTGCACATTGATTTTCATCCTGTGACTTTACTGAATTCATTTGTCAGTTCTAGTAGCTTTTGTGGAGTCTAAGGTTTTCTATATATCATATCATCGGCAAATAGTTAAAGTTTTACTTCTTCCTTACCAATATGGATGCCTTTTATTTCTTTTTCTTGTCTGATTGCTGTGGCTAGGATTTCTAGCACTATGTTGGATAAAGTAGTAAGAGTGGACATCCTTGTCTTATTCCTGACCTTGGGGAAAGCTCTCAGTTTTTCACCATTGGTATGATGTTCGCTGTGGGTTTTTCATATAAGGCCTTTATTATGTTGAGTTTGTTCCCTCTAAGCCTACACTGACGAAGGCTTTTTATCATGAATGGATGTTTTACTTTGTCGAATGCTTTTTCTGCATCTATTGAAATGATTATATGGTTTTTATCATTTTTCTTATTGATGTAATGTATCATGTTGATTGACTTGTGAATACTGAACCACTCTTGCATCATGGAAATAAATCCCACTTGATCTGGGTGAATGTTTTTTTTAAGGTACTATTGGTTTCTGTTTGCTAGTATTTTGTTGTGGATTTTTGCATCCATATCTATCAGGGATATTGGCCTGTAGTTCTTTTTTAGTGGAGTCTTTGTCTGGATTTGGTCTCAAGGTAATCCTGGCCTTACAGAATGAATTTGGAAGTTTTCCTTCCTCTTCTAGTTTTTGGAATACATTGAGAAGAATAGCTATTAACTCTTCTTCTAATGTTTGGTAGAATTCATCTATGAAGCTGTCTGGTCCGTTTGTTGGGAGTCTTCTGATTACTGATTCAGTCTCTTTGCTGGTAATTGGTCTGTTCGATTTTCTATTTCTTCCTGCTTCAGTTTTGGTAGGTTATATATTTCTAGGGATTTATCCATTTCTTCTAGGTTATCCAATTTGTTGGCATATAGTTTTTTATAATAGTCTCTTATAATTGAATTTTGTGGTGTTGGTTGTTATTTCTCTTCTTTCATTTGTGATTTTGTTTGAGTCGTTTCTCTTTTCTCTCTCTCTCTTTTTTTTTTGATGAGTCTAGTTAGAGGTTTATCAATTTTGTTGCTCTTTTCAGAGTCAGCTCCTGCTTTCATTGACCTGTTCTACTGTCTAATGATTATATATGTTATTATTATATGATTACATATACATATATAATGATATATGTAATTAGATATTTTAACTCTGATGTGGAGTATAGACTAAAGTCCAGAGAAATTAATGTAAAGCTGGTACACATAAAAAGGTCACTGTAATAGTCCAGGGTGTAGATAATGGTCTAAATTAGGACAGAATCTGTAAGAGTGGAAAAGAGGAGAGAGAACAAGAGAGAAACTGTGGATATCATAGCAGGAATAATCAGGATTTGGTGACTGGTTAAATGCAGCAAGGGTGAGAAACAAAAATGACTCCCAAGTTTTCTGACATACAGGACTGAAAAGTACACACTCCAAGAAGGACAGCAAATAAAGGTAGGCTAAAGTTTTTGGGGATACTGTGGTGCCTGGGACACCTAGTTAGCACTGTGCAGTGGAAGATTAGAAACAGATGAATGAAGTTCAGGAAAGATGATGGGATTAAGAATTAATGTCTTATTCACCTTTTTAACCATATCGGCTAGCAAAAAAAAAAAAAAATGGTGAAGAACTGATCAATGAGATACCCATAAATTGTTGATTAATATGCATTTTTATGAGAACTATAGTTTTACTGAGGTTGTTTATAAACCCTTTTTTTACTTGAAAATTAAAACGAATTGTGGGTGGCCTAGAGAAAACTAGAATAAGGTAGAGCTCAAAAGCTCTAATTTTGAGACTTTTAATTCTCTTTTAATATTTTCAGATCTTAACAGGATCATTTGTGTAATTAAAATAGTAAAAAAAAAAAAACCACAGGAGGCCATTTCTTCCCCAAATGATATGGATTTCAGCCAGTCCTTACACCTTCATCTCCATCCTATACCACTGCCCTTTTCAGTTATCAACTCTGTGTTTCTTACCACAGTAGTTTATATCATACCCTCCACGAAACATTAAATCCAGAGAAGGTAAGAACAGAATGTTTTCATAAGTGGTACTTTGCCACCAAATTTGTTTCTCTTTTGGGAGGAAATAAAATCCAGCACAAGGTACATAGGTTTTTGGGCTTTGCTTAATAGAAAATATATGAATTTGAATTACCTTGTCTGTGGTATGTGTATTCAAAGTGGCTGTGAAAACGTGTGGTTATGTTATGTGGCTTTGAAAGGATCTGTGCATAGCTACAGAAGCGCGTGGTAGGAAACTCCTCAGGTCTTTTGCTTCATGCTCTCACATGAACAAATGAAGAGGCTGAATGATCTTGAGACCATGTGTTTCGATACTCAGTGTAGACAGCAGGTAATTAATTCAGGAAGATGCTTAGGAGCTTGACAGTTTAAGCATGACCAAAAAAAGCATGATTTCTTTTAAAAGTCCAAAGAGATGTTCAGAAGCGAAATTGAACAATGTTTTACATAAGGCAGAAAGATGATCAGGTTAAGAGGTTAAAAAGATTGATTTAATTTTAGATAATTAGGTAAGGTAACCACAACATTTACTATACACAATGTAGTTATTCTTCCATGAATAACTAAATAAAAATGATCAAAATAACACATGGCAGATATTAAGGAATTCTCTTCAGTAATTTAATTGTACAATTGGAAAAATACCAACAAAAAATAGCAGCAAACATTTACTGTGAGCTTACTCTATACCAAGCACTGCTTCAATTACATATATGCATATCTCATTTTTTTTTTTTAAAGATTAGGTGTCGTAGTATATCTGTCTTATAACCAGTTAATTCAGAAATCATGAAGGAATACACTCGGGTTAATATCTGCATCATGGAATTGCTCATAGAATATAGTTTATTTCTGGCCCCCTGTCCCCCCCCCCCCAGTTTTCCATAGACAGTTGGGAAAGGACATCATCAAACTTTATGGAAATATATTTTAGCACTAACACAGTAGCTGGCACATAAAAAATATTCAATAAATATTGCTTGAATGGATTAGTGAAAAACAAGGTATAATTGATGGAAATTGTTCTGTGAGAGTTATATTCAACTAAAATGGTTTCTTTCCCTTTCTGTCCCTTGAAAGAGAGAAACAACGGTTATTAATACATTGTCATTACTGCCTAGATTTTAAAAACTCTCAAGTCATGGTCCAAAGTTACTTAGTTAGGTTCGCAGCCTCACCTATTCATAGATATCATTTTGCCTCATTAAAATCGTGCATTGCATTAAAATAGTACAGATTCAAAAATAAGATGGAAAGGCACCAGGTTTTGATGAATAACTGAATTTCACTTGACTGATCACTAGTTGTTATTTCTTGTCCAAGTGAAAGCTATGACTAAGATCCCTCCTGGCCAACAGCATCCATCCATCACATATCTGCGTGCAAGCAAGCACAAATGTTCTTCGATAAATGGCACAGAGGACAAGCCTGGCATACTTTTTTTCTGTGAAAATGTTTTATGAGCATTAAATCCATTGTAGGAAAAGCATTTCACAAATAGATGCAATGTAGTAACATTCCTAATTTTGTCTGAATGCTCATGGAGTCATTTTGACATAAACTATTTCCCAGAGAGGATTTTTAAAATCCAAGTGAGAAATCGAGAAATTAGCAGGACCTTATATATTTTATTTGGCTCTATTAAAAACAGGAGTTAATGAATGATTTGCTGAGATACTACACTCAGCCAAATGCTCTCACTTCACACTGTGCTTCCTCCTTCCTGGGCTCCTTCCATTTCCAGCTCCCAGGGCCTTGTACTACATGTAGACTCCTTGCAGTGTCCCACCTGCTCTTCACCGCTGGCCGTGCTCCACGGCCAAGCCACCTCCAGGATGGAGTGATGGTGGAAACCCTGCAACCAGAGCCGCCTGGACAGGTCCAAATCATGGCTCTGCCATTTAATACGTGTACAGTTAGGACAGGTAACTGAAACTCTCAGGGGCTCAGTGTATGTCAAATGGGAACAAAAAGGATCTTAGAAGGTCGTGAGTCTTAAGTTTATCTGCGCAAAGCACTTAAAATGGTGCTTGGAACACAGTAAGGACCATATAATGGTTAGTCTGTGATTATTATCCCACAATCAAATCTTTTATTTTTTTTGTGCCACTGAAGAACTTCCAAAGTATTCAGATAAATAATTCAAACTAAAATATTTTACTAATTCAAACATATAAAAGAATTTTCAATGATTCATTCCTTAAGCTAAAGGAAGACATTTCTAGAAAAGTTCATGACTCACAGAAGGCCAAGAGGCCTTCTTTCTAAGTACTGACAAATCACTCCGCAAAGGTTAGCACCTACTTCCCCTCCTAGGGGGCCCATGCTACTAACATTTGATCTTTTAGTTAATGCTAAAACCAAAGATTACTACAACAATGCATCCATTTGTAATACTGATGCATTAGAAAGGAACAGATAAATATTGAAGTACCAAAAGAGGTCATCATTCTGTATTCATAACAAGGTAGTACTTTCTGATCTTGAGCAAAGGACTGAGAAGTGAATAAATTGGTTATATTATA
The DNA here is from genome assembly GCF_037043125.1 of Eumetopias jubatus. Taxonomy (NCBI): domain Eukaryota; kingdom Metazoa; phylum Chordata; class Mammalia; order Carnivora; family Otariidae; genus Eumetopias; species Eumetopias jubatus. The sequence continues at coordinate 110,393,645 of NW_028274819.1, forward strand.
ATCTGCCTCTCTTAAGATCAATTTTTTACTTTAATTCTAACTAATGAAAAAGAGGACAAGCCAATTTTAAAACTATCTCTTCATAAAAGTCAGACCATATTTTTCCTTTTAGAAGTTGCTAGATAAAGTTTAAAATATTTGGTAAATTAAATTATGGGCAGGTACCCTTTGTAATTACCTCAAATTAATTCCTTTTGAATTATCTCCCAAGTATTTCCAAATTATCTCTCAAATAGTGCCAGTTTAAATTTGAATACATTAATTGAAAGTGCTTCTTATAATTGCTTATCCTTTTTGAAAAAGAATCAAACATTTGGATCCTTGGGGCATCATTAAACAAAATGAGAATCACCCAACTGATTCTGTTGTGGGGTGCATATTAAAAAAAAAGATTAAAATTAAGCTTATTTCTCAACTCACAAAATAATTGTATTTGAGATCCGTTGACACCTTGTCTGATTTAACCACTTGGTTCTGCAATCATTTCTTTTCTGAAGACTGGCCAGAATACTGCTGTCCTGTACAGAGGGCTAATTGAATCACACCAGTTTCACAAAATAAGATTGTTAATTGCTTGTTTCAGCAGGTTATTTTACAAACAGAAGAGATGACCGGTTTGCCATAGAAGAAAGTGCCAGACAATATTTGTGGAAATGTGTACCAAAGCTACAAAATGTATATACCATAGCTAAGTATTCATTTTAATGTATACATCAGATTTTGTTGCTTTCCTGCTCATATCCCAACTTGGTATACAAATCAAAACTCCTCAGTCTGGTTTTGAGAGTTCCAGCATGCTCCCAACTTCTGGATCTCTCATCTTGTGCCACTTTCTCTGCTTGCCACCCTGTTCTCTGGCTGGAAACATTGGTTTCTGCCCTGTTTCAAAATCAACAGGCTCATTTGGATCCCAGGGGCTTTGGTGTAGACATTCTCTTTCCTACTCTTCACTGTCTGACCTCTAGGCATTCACATCTCAGCTGAAAATGGTTCTTAAACTAGAGACCTCCCCTAACCACCCATGTTAGCAGAATCTCAGCTCCAAGAACCCTCGGTTGCCTTGTTCTGTCTGGTTTCCCCAACACCTTTAGGAGTTCATCATACATGCTAGGCACTCACTACGTTATCTGTTGAGCCCGGAATAAGTAAGGACTCCCCGATAGGCTCTGTGCTGCTAGTGATCCACACCACACGTCCTTCAGTCTTCCTAACAGCCCTGCAAGGTGCATAGTATCATGTGTTATAATAAGTAACCACCAGATCCACCACCTGGCTCCAAAACTGTCATTTTCCCACTAACCTACCAGCAGAGACAAAGGAATACTTGAGCTCTGCAAGTCCTGTCATCCTGTCTGCTTGAATGTCATGTTACAAAGACATCTGCTGCAGGACACATCACTTTAAAACTTGTTTACATGTTCATTTTCCACAAGAAACCATGAGTTCCTTGAGAGTAATGACTGTGTCTTATTTACCTATAGAGCCCCAGTGCCTGGAACGTAGATTTGCTACAAATATTTGTTGAAGAAATCAATGAAGAATCCCAATCATGAGCCACTAAAATGAGATCTCAATGTTGAATGGATGTAGAGAGCTTCACAATGCATTTTCTTACCCAAGTAACTTTTGAAATGGAAAACTCTGTGCTGGGAATATATAAACTTCTCTATATTAAAAATGGGTTGAGTCAGTTGATGAATTTGATATGAAGAGTTTAGGGGGCTTTTTTAGACAGTTAATTCTTTTTAAAATTTTTCATTCTCAAACGCATGACCTTATAATAATTACCGATAGTGTTTTTTATCAATGTGTAAGGGAATTTTAAATTATCTGCTATGTAAGTATTTTTGGCAAAACTGCTTTTGCTCACTAATTTTTTGGTACTGTTTTATTCCATATTTTGCTGTCTGTGTCACAGTGGTCAAGCAAGGCAGTGGAGCGGGAAGGACGCCATGAGCGCAGCTATACAGAGGCCCCCTCAGCTGGAGCTGAGGGACTCAAGAGGCTCTCGCATCATTTCTCCCACCGACTCCGGGGGAAGTTGAGTCTCAGCCGGGAACTCCTTTTATCTGTTTCTTAACCACCGTCTTCTCTGAAACATTTAGCTTTCTCCCGCCTCACTTGCTTTTATCAATATATCTTTCCACAATGGATCCCTTTGTTATGTAGCATTTGCTTTGTTATGTAATATTTTCCATTTTTAAAAAAATCTACTTCAAAATAGGTAAAGAGTAAAGCTTTTTTCCTCCCTAAAAATTCACGACTTCCTCCTGGCGGTGGCCTGGTGCACTCTGGCTTCATCCTTTTCTTCCCTCCCAAACGTGAACTCTCCCCTGGGGTCTGCTGGTTGTCTCCCTCCAGCCTCCCCTCCCCCACAGCTGCACTTCCGTCATGGCACCTGCGTCCACCTCTTTTGTCCCCATGCAACGCCACCCATGCCTTTATTTCTCACCGGCATTGTTTCAGGAGTGGGAAAAGCATGGGGTTAGAGATAGGCGGATGTAGGTCTGACTTACTTGGGCAGGTTACTCGACTTGACCCGACTCAGTCTTCGTCCACAGAACTGATATTTTATAACAGTCGGAGAAGATAATATATTCGACTGCCAAACTTCTAATCAATTTCTAGCCAATATGGACACGACCCGTTATTTCTTTAGGACTCGAATGAAATCTCATCTGCTTGGGTACATCTTGCCTGATTTTATCACATCACATTCTTCTATCCTTGTCAACTAGAATGAGTTCAGATTTTTAATATGCCTTTGGCACACGTGAGCACACACACAGACACACACACACAGAGACACACACACAGACACACACAGAGACAGACACACATACAGACACACACATAGACACACACACAGACAGACACAGAAACACACACACACAGACACACACACACAGAGAGACACACACAGAGACACACACAGACAGACACACACAGAGACAGACACACACAGAGACACACACAGACACACAGACACACACAGACACACACACACATACACACACAGACACACACACACAGAGACACACAGACACACACAGAGACACACACAGACACACAGACACACACAGACAAACACATACACACACAGACACACACACACAGACACACACACAGACACACACACACACTTTGCACGGTTGGCAATCTCATCACCTCAACCTCACAGTTCCTTAACAGTTGTGCTGGGACAATGAATTCATTAAGATTTGTTTTTCTTTTCTTTTTTTTTTTTAAGATTTGTTTTTCATAGAAATATATGATTTTAAAAAATCAAATAGTATATAGAAAGCCCTAAAATAAGAAAAATCTCATCCCTCTTTTCTTAACCTTCTCAGTCCTTTTCCTTAGGAGCAACTATGTTTAAAAAAAAAAATTATTGTAACTCCCATATCCCATCACCTAAATTTAATAGTAATCAAGAATTTACTATACTACTTATCTACTCCCCTTCTTTTTCTCATCCTGTCTCAGCTGGATTATATTGAAAAGCAAAGTCCAGACATAATGTTCTTTTATCAATTTATACATCAGTCTGTGCAAGGAATTAAGCATTAATTTCCTTAAAATACGGGTATTTTCAGCATGTAATATGATGCCCTTATCTTGCCTAACACAATTGATTCCATGATTTCATCTAATATCTAGCACATATTCATGTTTTCCTGTTTATCTCAACAGATTTTTTCCCTCAAAAGACTAGTTAGATCAGAATCCAAACAAGATGCACATGTCACATATTGTATTTAGTTGTGTTTTTAGTCTCTTAACTTAGATGAGTTCTGAGGGGCAATGAATTTTCTGAGGATACTAACTAGAGATTTTAGTTTTATTTTAATTTTTTAAAGATTTTATTTATTTATTTGAGAGAGAGAATGAGAAAGAGAGAGAGCACATGAGAGGGAGGAGGGTCAGAGGGAGAAGCAGACTCCCCGCCGAGCAGGGAGCCCGATGCGGGACTCGATCCCGGGTCTCCAGGACCATGACCTGAGCCGAAGGCAGTCGCCCAACCGACTGAGCCACCCAGGCGCCCGAGATTTTAGTTTTAAATTTATGTTCTTTGCACTGAATTATATCTTTTTCTTCCGTGGTATTTTTTCTGGTATTCTTACAATCCTGTTACAGGCTTTCCTCAAAAGCCTGGTAACCCCTGCCCCATGTATTCATATTTTAGAATTGGACAATACAAATATGCCTGGGCCTCGGTGGATAGGGTAGGAGCTTGTCAGCTGACAGGCTTTATTTGGCTGTCTGTCAGGAGACTTTGGGCCTCAAGTAACAGAATATTTAAATAAAGTGGCTTCAACAGTGTGGAACATCTATAGATATGGACATGTTATTCCCGGGTTAATTCAACAGCTAAGATGATGCCATTTAGGACAGAGGCTCACAGACTTGTCCGTTAGTCACAAATGGCTGTACAATTCCATGTATCCTAAGTAGGAGCAATGAATATGGTGCAGAAGAAGGGTGACTTCTAGTACTCTCTTTACGTTCAGTGAGATAACCTTCCCCAGAGGTCTCTCAAGACATCACCATATCTGGGGCACCTGGGTGGCTCAGTCATTAAGCGTCTGCCCTCGGCTCAGGTCATGATCCCAGGGTCCTGGGATCGAGCCCCGCATCAGGCTCCCTGCTCGGAGGGAAGCCTGCTCTCCCTCTCCCGCTCCCCCTGCTTGTGTTCCTGTCCTTGCTGTGTCTCTCTGTCAAATAAATAAATAAAATCTTAAAAAAAAAAAAGACATCACCATATCTGACTGTTCAGGTTTGGGTCAAATGCTCACTCCTGAGAAGTGAAGGAGTCTTCAGAAGCAAGAATTTGACACTTTTAGCCTCAGTGGTGACAGCTAGGATCTGCCAACAAGGAAATGCTGGGAGGGTGACATAGATGCCATTTGGGTAAACAGCCCACTGCAGCAGTCACACGGGGTTCAGGGAGGAGCCAGTGACTGTTCTGGAACCCCAGATAGTTTTCCTTCAGGGAGCTCCTTGGAATTCAGCCAAGTTCATTGGCTCCCTCTTGGCTTCCTGTCTGTGAACATTCTAGCGTCCACTCATGGCCTTTTCCCACTCTCTTCATCAATGTGGACTTAATGTCTTTTTATTATTTGAATATCATTTTGTAAGGCTTTTGGGAGAAGAAATTAACATATGAATTCAGTCTATCATCTTGGCATGGAAGAATTCCATTTCAATAGCAGTTGTGATGACCTAAGATCTCTTCAATTCACATTTAAGGAGAAAATGATGAGTTCATCACATTGTGCTATGTTTCCATAGAAAACCTCTCTTAGAAACTTCTAAGGACGTCTTTTTTCACTTCAGACTGGAATCCTATATCCCTATAAATTTCTTCTTGTACAGACAATGTCAAATGTTATTGCCAAAATAATTTCTTTGACCTATTGTTTTATTTATGAATAAAACCCTCATTTCTTTCTGCATGAAATTACTCATAGTGGATTCAGAGACCTCCACCAGTTAGTCCCATGGAAGTCTACCCTTAATCTTGCGTCTATTTCTCTTTATCCAGAATGGTGAACTTCTTTTCTTTTTCTAGACAAGCTCCAGATTTTCCTTTCTAACACAATAGATCATTTTATAAATTCCAGATCATTTAAAATACTCCGTTTAAAGATCACTTGCTTGTTATTCTGAATCCCATTTTTGCATTGTAGATGAGTTTTAAAAGAAAAAAAATCTATTCAGGATGATAAATAAAAATCCAGTTCTTTCATCTTTTTTAGCCTATAAACTCATGGCAAGTAGCAAACTCATCTAAAGACATATTTCATCCCTCTCAGTGGGACGTAAGCCTAAAAAAAAGTACTTATATATTTATTCAGCTCAAATATTTATAATTTATTAAAATATCTCATTGCAGGGGCACCTGGGTGGCTCAATCGTTAAGTGTCTGCCTTCGGCTCAGGTCATGATCCCAGGTTCCTGGGATCAAGCCCCACATCGGGCTCCCTGCTCAGCGGGAAGCCTGCTTCTCCCTCTCCCACTCCCCCTGCTTGTGTTCCCTCTCTCGCTATGTCTCTGTCTAATAAATAAATAAAATCTTTAGAAAAGAAAATAATAAAATAAAATATCTCATTGCATTAATGGTACCCCTCTGTGAAAAATCATGATGTTCTTTTACAAAGGACAACTTAGTCCAAACCCAGCATCCTCCCTCTACACAAATGCTTCTGGCTTCTAGGTACATGCACAGCACAAAGTATAATTGTCAAAACATTTCTATTCCCAAAAGTCAACACTAAAAATAACAAATTCAACATAATTTTTAAAAAATTAGAAAATGCAGTCTCTATGTTATAACACTAGGTTTGCTGATTTTTTTCTAAAGGTTAAAAAATGTTTTCATCACTGGAAATATTTCTCTCTGTTAATGATAAGTTGACAGTTTATATCAGTATGTATATAAATTGTGTAACACATTTAATCTTTCTGGGATGTGATGATAATATCTGCCACATAGTCTGAACATTGAAATATATATATCCTATCAATTTCTATACATAATCCAGTAATACTACCAATGACTTGGAAACTAGGAAGGACCAGATACTCAAACATTTTGTAAGTTGAGACTATGTGACATTCATATCAATATTCCTTTTTTATTCTATTTATGAAATATGCTGAGTTAGCATTTTCTCTAAAAATATTTAAAACTGAGAAATATATTCAATGATAAAATTAATTAACTTAAAAGATAATAAAATCTAAAATTATTTTTGATAACAAAAATGCTTCCATCTGTATTTTCTTTAAATATCTGAATCTTACTTTTCCTTTTCATGTTTAACTTCCTCTAATTTTGCATATACAACTGAAATTCCTTTCAGATAGACTACTTTGATTTAGACTCTTAAGTAAATTGCTGCTTGTGCACTTATGAAATAGAATGCAAAATTTATGCCAAATCTCAGTCAGAAAGTCTAATATGCAGTTGTGCATTTTTATATGTTGGTCCCTCATCCCACAGTGTAAATGCCAGGATTTACTCATTGATTCTGTAACTGTTGCTTTAAGTTATAACCTTTGAAGGTAAAAGTTCCCTACAGAGGAAGAGTTTTAGAACAGCAAACAATAAATAGATTCTACAATAAGGAGATTATTTCCTAAGAATAAAATCCACATTTCCTCTATGTCTTGTGATCCATTGTTTGTTCCTTGTCCCTGGCCTCTACTTCATGGCCACCCAAAGCACACTGAAGGGTTATGATTATGATGTGATATATGTACTCTTCCAAACATAGATTTTATAAAACAGAATGACTATGAAGTAACTCTATGTGATGAAATGCCAGTATTTACAAACTGTATACAGATAAAGGAACTATTTTGCTCTCCAAATATAGAAATAAATTCAGGAGAAACTTGCTGTGTTGAGAAGGACATAAATATCCAAAGAAAAATTTTCTCTTTCCTGAAGAAGAGAGCCTTCTTTTTGGTACTCAACATGAGATGCCTATTCCCTAATTCTATTTCTCAGTTCACGTAGCCATTCAGTTACTTGGATGATGACACTCCTTTGGTTCGAAGGAAAAATAAAATGGTTATTGACTGACATCCAGATGCTTGTTTTCTGGAAATCAGAATTACTATTTACTGGAATGTCTCAAGAATATGTCAAAGTTGTAACAAATAGATACTTACGAAGATGAACAATACTTGAAAAGTGGAAAGGAACAATGGGATGCAGTTCTACTTACTCTGAAGGATCACCTTAGTCATATAAATTGTCAAGATCAAAATGTGAAGACTCCAGACTCTTACAAGTTCACAAGAAAGATGTCATGTCAAATTGGTTGACAATATCAATAAAGCTGCAATGAAAATGCACTAGATATGTCCTAGGTAAATAAAATCGATTTTAAAAATTTCATCCTTAAAGTACTGGGATCTATTTATTGCTATTTATTCACTCGGTATTTATTTTTACAATGCTCTTCTAGTTTTTTTGTTTTTTTGTTTTTCAGGACCTGTAGTGGCCCTTGAGCTTCAAAGTTCTATATAAAAAAAGAAGTCCTGTGCTATTCCTTTGACTTGATTTCAGATTGTTGTGTCTGCTCCACAAATTTCTGAGCAGTATGTGGTCACAGAGTTTGAGTCAATGAGAAATATTGCTAGATACCATTAGTGGGTGGCTGACTCTGAACCTGAAAGGTGTTACAGCAATCAGGATCCTCTGAGGCACACTTGAGCTGATTTTCCAAGGGATTTAGAAAGATGGTTTAGTAGTAACAAATGAAAGAGGCCTCAGCACTGGCCTTCATTGTCACCGTGCACCCACCCTCCAGGTTTTGTAATCATTTCTAACAGTAAGGCTAGTAGTTCTCCGCCAATAATGCGAAGGACAAATTAATGGAAGACCGATAATACTTCTAAGAATCATGCCATTTCTTTGGTTAACTAAGAAAAAGAAAAAAAAAATTGTCCCAATATCTGTAAAAATGTTTTTGAAGCATATGAGTACCTTTTACAAAGCTTGACTATTACAGATAAACGGGGTAGGCAAAGCTTCAGCTTGTATCAGTTAACAATAACTTTTTCTTCAGGGTAGACTTCTTTATTCTGGAGTTAACTACTGAGCTGCCAATGTTGTCTCCTGGGCTCTCTACACGTTTTCTGTAGCTTCTATTAGCTTTCTAGGCTCAAAGCCTGCACGTCATTAACATATACCGTGTTTGCTTCCTGGAGAGACAAGCCCATCTTCTTAAATGTACGGGTCAAGTGGCACTTTGAACTCAGGACTCTAAACCATTTCATTCAATTATCATGTGCTCTCGGCCTACGTTCATCTGTCTGGTTCACCACTGAATTAGTAAGTACGTATCTTCTGGGGGAGGCTCTTCCATTTGCCAACTGAGTCCAGCATATTGTCTTTTCCTTTGTAAATCAAAGTTGCTTCACCTTAGGATGATTACGCATTTAAAACACACGCTGATACTCTTTTTTTTTAAAGAAAACATCACCATAAAACAGTAAACACACACCTATTTCTGATAAACTAATTGCAATGAGGGATCTCAATACTTACATTAATTAGAAATGCTATGACTTTGGCGGAAAGAACTTTAAAAATCTGAAAGTATCAGAGAAAATATCTCTTACTGTACCAAAAGAATAGATGTAACTCTGAAAAGTCTTAGCGATACAGAAATCATGCCTTTGTCACAATGTTATTTACACAGTTATGTCCATTAAGTGGTATTATCCAAAGAATCAAGAGAAGAAACCTCCTGTCTTAAGGTAACAATAATAGTCATGTGTATAAAGGAGAAGTATCTTGTAAATTATAATTCTATTATTAAAAAAAACAATGTAGAAAGGGAAAAGAGAGTGTTGGTAATAATGTTCTGGACAGAATACTTGGACAATGATGTGATGTGGCTACTGCCCTGCTTGCCAACTGAAAAAAAAAAGGGGGGGTCTCTACAAAGAAGTTTTAGTTGCCCAAGTCCCCTGCCGGTTGCCACGCTCAAGCACCCACACTTTTATTAGTGACATTAGAAAGAGAAAAGCCAGATGCAAATTAAGTAAGTAGAAGTTAGAGGTAGAAATATAAATCATCCAGGTAGTCCTCCCTTGGAGAACTCCCAAGCGAGGACTTTCAGAGGGCTTTGTGAGAGCGGGACAAAGGGCTGCGATGAGGGGCTGTGGTCACGAGCTTGTATTTAGGGGTCTGTGTATGGAGCCCCATGGTTTGGGGACTTCCTAGGTACTCAGACCTGTCACTTCCCTGAGGACTTTCTCAGTCATTGTAAGAAAGGTGTGAGTGTTACTTCAGCTGCTGTATCACCCATGCACGGAAGAAAGCCTGGACGGGACATTCTCCTGCTGTTGCAGCTGTGTGCGAGTCGGGTGAAGGCGATTTTACCAGACTGACACTGGGATTGTTGGTCTTCCCCTTTACTAAACACTCAGAAGCCAGGATCAGTAGACAGGAAGATAACACTATGAACTAGATAGTTCATAATGTTAACAGAATGTTAACACACCTTATATTATACCTAGAACATTATTGTTCTTACTGTTCTGACTGCTTTCAGGCCATCATTTGTTCCACAAAGTGGAAATGAGCAAGTGAAACCAGAAAAAAACAGAGCCCACACCACATTTCCAGCCCACCTGGTTTTGCTCATTTTTTTTTAAGACTTCCATATGCATTACTTCTATGATGCTTTTCTTGATTCCCTGCTTCCTGAGTTTTCTTCCTCTACCCACGTATTCCCACTTTCTGGGTGCATTTCTATCCTAGCACTGACCCTACCAGGTTCACCCAGGAAGAGGATTTTTTTGGAAAACACTCACAAACATTCCACTGACTGTGACCTCATTGGTCAGTCAACATAGCACAATACCAGATTGATTGGCAACATGGAGACATGTGTGAATGAGTATGACCCCATGTTGTAGCTAAAAAGAAAAAAAAAGTTGATTTCCCTAGAGGAAGAAAGGCCAGACTTCTCTAAAATGAGGAGGCAGAAATGAGTTAGCTTCACATCATCTGGAAAACCAAGTCTATTCCTCTTCTCATTCAGATTGAACACAAATAAAGGAACATCTATTTAAAAAAAATCAGAGTTAGGAGTGGGTGTTATAGTACCAGTTACACTGGAAGCCTATATTAAATAGAAACTTCTAGACATATGTTAAGTCCTTGGTCAGCTTAGATAGACAACCTTACGAGGGTCTAATGAGATTCCCCCAGGTGTCTTTCTTCCCCAGTATGCTCTCAATCTATTTTCCTTCCTTCTGCTATCCTCCTGTATTTCAACTTAGAATGATTTAGAACCTGATTATGGTTTATATGCTCATTATTTATTGATTTAAAAAAATCATGGGGTCCTCTTCTCAATGTAGTGAAAATGTGAATATTTCTGTTGAGATACCATTCAACCCCCATCCCTTTTTATGGGCACAGGGTGTTTTAGTAACTGCCTTAGTAGCCCTTATGGAAGAGAGGTCCTTATATCTGGATAATAGTTTTAAAATATCAAGAAAATTGGCACAAGAAAGTTATGCCCACCCCCCTTTGTGGAACACACAAGTCTGGCATCAACATTCTAGAAAGCTCCAAATTAAGTTAAAGGTCTGTAAAATGGCCCACACTGCATGTGAAATTTGGACCTGTTTCATCAGCAATATTTAATTACTATATTGGACATAAAGTGACAAGAGTCCCATTAATTAGCCCAGGGACTAGCAGTATTCATTCTTTTGGCATTGAAGCAATTCTCATTACAGTGAAGCTGACAGGGGAATGATAAATGACAACAGGCTACTAAAATTGTTACTCTCTATTGAGTACAACTAATGCAACCCCAAACAGAAGTGTGCAAAAGAAAACACTGCAATGACATGGAGACAATGTGGAGTGTTATCAAAGTGTCATAAGCCATTTGGGTGGATTTGAAAAACTCTCTTCAGTATCTAATGAAGCCAAAATATAGCAATATAGCTATATTTTCCCTAATAAAGAGAAGAACATCCCAGGCAGTTATTTAGAATAGTGGTTCTCAAACATGACTGGTCATCAGAATTATGTGGATATTTTTCTAAAAAAAGAGATTCTTGTGTGTTTCTCTCTTCAGCTTTCCAATTCCTCACCCAAGTTTCTGAGTTCTACATATCTTTTTCCATACGTATCTCATGACTGTGATGCATACTAGGGAACCACAGATTTAGAGTATAAGTGCACCCAGGCTTCCGTTCACTCAGTGTAGCTGTGTGTTGCAAAGATGTTGGTTCCAAGTCAAGATGTGACATTATTTGAAGGAAATAGTATTGATGGTCATTTAAGAATAGTATTTTCATTGACTATTAATTAGGCATGAACATTCATCTTTTTCAAATTTCTATGTTTACTAAAGTTAACTGGAATTACTTTTTTCTTCCTATATTTAATCAGTTGCTTGAAAATTCATAAGAAAAATTCATCATGAAATGCTGATCTGCCTATTTCATTTTCAAATATAAAAGTTTTAAGATTTGGGTTTTTTACACATTTCTGACTTTAACTGATTAAACTGCAAAATGTTCACTCAAATGCCCATCTATGTTAATAGACTAGATCTACCCAAATCTGCCTGATAGGATTTTGTGGGAAAAGAAGCCTGTTGAAGATTGTATACTATTCACATACTGTCTAATTTTGGTGAGAATATTCACGAATGATCTTTTTTCTGAGATTACTACAGAGAAAGCCAGCTTGTAATATGAAAGTTTAGCTTACTAAGGATTTTGACCAGGAAATGTTGGCCCAGGTCAAATGATTTTTCTGCATATGTTGAGATGATCATATGATTTTTCTTTTTCGCCTGCTAATGTGACAAATTACATTGATTAATTTTCAAATGTCAAGCCAAACTTGCATTTCTGAAATAAAATCTACTTGGTATTGATGGAATATCCATTTTATGTATTGTTATATATGATTTTCTAAAAGTGTGGTAAACTCTGCATCAGTATTTGGTATTGGTCTGCAATTTTAACTTACTGTAATGTCTTTGCTTATCTTTGCCATTTTAGAATGGGTTTGTAAATACTTCTGCCTCTTTAATTGTCTAGAAGAATTTGTATAAAATTGGTACTACTTCTTCCTATCTGTTTAGTTGAATTTATCAGGAAAACAGAAGAATGGAGGATTCCTTCCTAGTAGGAAGATTTGTAACTAAAATTCAATTTTATTAGCAGATATGGAGTTATTCAGGTTTTCTTTTTTCCTGAGTGAGTATGATGGCTAAGTTTATGTGTGAACTTGACTAGACCACAGGATGCCCAGATATCTGATCAAACATTTCTGGATGTTTCTGTAGGGACATTTTGGAATGACATTAATAATTAAATTGGTAGAATAGTTAAACCAACTTTGAAAATAAGAACAAAGGTGTTGGTTTTAAGGTTATTACAAGTCTATAGTAATCAAGAGACTACGAAATTCTTTAAAATCAAGGGTCATGAGAAAATTTTTGCTGGTGATACATTGTTGTCTTTAAGACAGAGATTGTTTCATGGGTGTTTACATATGTGCATACTTGAATATGTGTGATTCATTGTGTGTCAATCATAACTCAATAAAACTGCAAAAAAATTATGATCATACAAACATGAAAGAAGAAAGAAAGAAAGAAAGAAAGAAAGAAAGAAAGAAAGAAAGAAAGAAAGAAGAAAGAAAGAAGAAAGAAAGAAAGAAAGAAAAAGAAAGAAAGAAAGAAAAGAAAAGAAAGAAAGAAAGAAAGAAAGAAAGAAAGAAAGAAAGAAAGAAAGAAAGAAAGAAAGTTAGTTTAATGTGACTGTGCTTCACAGCCCATCTGAATAAACTGCCTGAGAATACTCACAAAAATTCTAGCTCCTGTGCCTTACCCCAGACCATCTAGATCAAAATTTCAGAGGCTAAGTCCTTGAATTCATAATTTTTTTAAGTGCCTCTCCACTCCATCCAGAGATTCTTACGTACTAAATGTTGAAACTCCCTGATCAAATTCTAAAGTTTTTCTTTGTCTTGGTGTTTAAGAGATTTCTTTTGTGGTCAAGACATTTTGAATAATGGAAACATGTTTTTCATATTCTTTGGTTGTTCCATAATAAAATGTTTACATCTTGGACAGTGTCATAACTGGTGGCCTATTTTCCATACTCAGGATTTTGCTCTGAGTGTAGACTCTAGGAATTCCCATGACATGAAAACAGGGGAAGCTGTTTTATTTCACCTGAGAGTACCTCTCTTCTGAAAATATCCTCTTTTTGAGAACTGTACTTTCCAAGGCCTCCATCATGAAAAGGAAGAATGGGTAATCCCCCGAAGAGACTTACAAAAATAAGTAAAAGGAAGTATTTCCACTATTTTCAAATTATAATTTTGGAACACTTGTAAATGTAGAACAGTTGAGTGAAACATCATTCATTTATCCTCCCAAAACTCAAAAAGACTCAGGGAATACAAAATTTTGGCATTTTTTTCCTAAATGTTTTCTCTTCATATAATTATTTATATGGTTGAGATCATTTTATATATATGTTTTTGAGATTCTAATGTTTTATCTTAATATCTTCTCTCACAGCTATTTCCTTAGATAATTCAAAACTATTAGCACATCCTTTTAATGTTTTCATTTGAGTCAAGTGTATGAGGGATTTATTATTTCAGTAATCACTTTGCTATATTGCTACATTTAGGATGTATTCGAATTTTCAGTATTATAAATAATGCTGAAATCTACTTCTGTGTTGCTGAAATAATTTATTAACTTACAGGTCAAAGGTTATGAAAATTAAAAGTTATTGATGGATATAAGATTGCTTTCAGAAAGATTAAACCAATTTAAATTTCCACTGCCAGGGTCTGATAAAACCTATGTATGAAATCTCACAAGGTGAAAATTTTATCCTTTTTCGAATTTGGCCAATTTGTTATGAATAGGCATGTTGCCTTTGCATAAGCTATTTTTAGTTATTAGACAAGGAAAAAAGGGTCACATTCATGGGCCAATGTTAATGCATAACAAAAAGAAAGCCAAAGTGCTTGATTTCTATCTTTAACCTTGTCTGTCAAATAGAACTATCAGACCAATGGAATGATAATAAACATTATTAAGATATAATCTAAGGCCAAGAACTGGATGAAATAATTTTAATAAAATACATTATTTCCTAAAAGATTTTAAGTTCTGCACTGAAAGACTCAAAGACTTTATAAATGAAAATGTGGAAACATTCTCATGGATGTTTAGCTGAGATAAACTGGAAAATTAATTACATTTTTAAATACATTGTAGTTTTATTTCTTATCTGTTTGATCTAGTACAGTCTGTTACTACTGATTCATTTATATTGATTTCTTCCTCAACTATCTTACAGTTTTTGCTTTCTACATGTCAATAGTATGTGTGATGTCTGAAGATTTATAGAACTTCTTTGTGACTTATAATTTCTACAGCACTACAGCGTGATCAGGGCGCTGACTGTCGGCTGCCCCCACCCCCGCAGACTCAGCCCCCCAGCGCCAGCTCCGACAGCCCAGGCAAAGCCCTTAGCTCTCTATGCCACTGGCTGTCTGCACCCACAGCAAGAACAATAGTACCTACTTGCAGGGGTGTTGAAAAGATGAAATGAGCTATCAGGTGAAGGCTGAAAGCTTCGAAAAGTAGTGCATCTTAGCTTTTCTTATTGCGATTTTCTCCTTTTCTCCTTTCTACCCTCCCTCCTTTTCTCTCCAGAGTCTGTCTTCCTCTTCCTCCCTCCTTTCCTGGCTGGTTTTTGCATTCCCTGATATCTTTGCAAATATTTCATTTTAAACTCTCTTTAAGAGGACCGTTTGTTCTCTTTAGGGCACAAAATATTCTTTTTATGCAATATAAGAAACATTTTTAATAATCGAGAAATAACAAATTTTATTATTAGAACAGAAATGTCCAATTTTTCATCTTATTTTATATTTTTTTATTTCTCCAATTTCCTTAATATGTCCTCTATGTTCTATCACTTGTGACATGGCTTATATATGCTTTAGCCTTTTCCCCACTGGTAATGTGGAGGGGAAATGAAGTAGGGGTGATCTTTCTGCCCCTAAATCACACGGCTGTTTCTCAATGCATGGATTTCAGCCATTTACAGTGTCTGTGAGCACACCTCACTCCACTGTCTACTTACTCACTAGTGTCCTTTTTTGGTAACACATTGGTTTTTTGGTTTGTTTGTTTTTTTTTGTAACAGTGAATTACATTCAATGGAACATTATTTTTCTACTTTCTTTCAAGAACTACACCTGCTTCCATTTCTCAACAATAATTAGAGCTTCATGACTAATTGTTATTTAAATAATTATATCTACCTTCAGACTTTTCAATAACATGTTTCCTATCAAGTTTAACGATTTCATAAAACTTTCTGTTTATTGAAATAATTTTCTTAGAATATAAAAAGCTCTTTCTGTACAGAGCTTCAAGTGAATGTTATTCCAGATAAGCCTTCTTGTATTCATTTTTGCATTTTTTTCTGCTCTAATTTTCCTTTCTTCAGAAGTGGTCATTATTTATACATTTGACCAACATTATGTTCAATAGCTAGAATATCTAATCTCTCCTTACCTGGGTTCTGGTTCTGTAGCTCTACACGGGGTGCTATTTTCTCCATTCTATCCTCCTGATATTTTATTTGGCTTTTTAAAAAATGCTAATTCTACTCATTGATATTGCTAATGCAGGTTTGGATTTTGAAATAATTTCACTTTCCTCATCAAATGCTTGCCTCGATTTTGCCAGCTCCCTGTAATCTTTTGAGGTTTCTTCTTTCTTTATTCCTTTGATTCATTCCATAGAACTCATGGTCTCTTTAATTTTCTTACAAGTTCAAAAACCTGCTCCCCCCTCCCCTCAATTTCTTAGGATACACATTTAAATGCATACTCCTTACTAGTATTTTTCATGCTATATTCCTTTTCATCATTTTTAAGAGAAATTCCACAGCATCACCGTGATACTCTTCACTGCTTTTTTTTAAGTGCTTTTCACCTCTGAATCTAGGCAGTTGCATCCATTCCTGTCATTTGTCCTGAAATAATGTTGTCTTTTGTTTTCCTATCCTGTTTAAATGGATGCTGTTGCCAGCTTCTTATTCTTGAACGGGGAGCTTCTGTGAGTTACTCAGGTGCTGAAAGGAGTGTGTGAGGTGGGCTTCCTACAGTCTGGTTCTTCCCATAGGCCCACCCTCCTTCACTCAGCCCTGCTGCAGCGGAAACTCTTGGGCTGGTGGTGGGGGGGTCGGTCTTCAACTGGGAGTTCATTTCCCCTGGGGGCCACCACGTCTTAAGCCTCATGCCCCACATCTACTTAGGGCTTGTTAAGAGGGCCTCTAGGAACAATGACCCACTTCTTACACACCACACCTTGCTATCGATCCACTAGGACAGAGACCGAGGCCAGCATTCACTCTCTTCGCCTAGGAAAATTACTGCCCATAACATATGATTCAGGGCTTAGGGGCTGCCAGTTTCCAACAGTCAGCATAAATAAAATGTCATTATCTTAAATTTCTCTTATCCCAATGTGCTCTTAACATATTTCCTGGAAATAGCCTTCTCAATGATGTGAGCAAGATTTTGATGTTCTACCAATATCCTTGATGAACATGGATGCAAAATTCTCACCAAAATACTAGTCAATAGGATCCAACAGTACATTAAAAGGATTATTCACCACGACCAAGTGGGATTTATCCCTGGGCTGCAAGGTTGGTTCAACATCCTCAAATCAATCAACGTGATACAATACATTAACAAAAGAAAGAACAAGAATCATATGATCCTCTCAATAGATGCAGAAAAAGCATTTGACAAAGTACAGCATCCTTTCTTGATCAAAACTCTTCAGAGTATAGGGATAGAGGGTACATACCTCAATATCATAAAAGCCATCTATGAAAAACCTACAGCGAATATCATTCTCAAGGGGGAAAAACTGAGAGCTTTCCCCCTAAGGTCAGGAACGCGGCAGGGATGTCCACTCTCACCACCGCTATTCAACATAGTATTAGAAGTCCTAGCCACAGCAATCAGACAAGAAAAAGAAATCAAAGGCATCCAAATCGGCAAAGAGGAAGTCAAACTCTCACTCTTTGCAGATGATATGATACTTTATGTGGAAAACTCAAAAGACTCCACTCCAAAACTGCTAGAACTTATACGGGAATTCAGTAAAGTGGCAGGATATAAAATCAATGCACAGAAATCAGTGGCATTCCTATATACCAACAACAAGACAGAAGAGAGACAAATTAAGGAGTCCATTCCATTTACAATTGCACCCGAAACCATAAGATACCTAGGAATAAATTTAACCAAAGAGGCAAAGGATCTGTACTCAGAAAACTATAAAATACTCAGGAAAGAAATTGAGGAAGACACAAAGAAATGGAAAAACGTTCCATGTTCATGGATTAGAAGAACAAACATTGTGAAGATGTCAATGCTACCTAGAGCAATCTACACATTCAATGCAATCCCCATCAAAATACTATCCACTTTTTTCAAAGAAATGGAACAGATAATTCTCAAATTTGTATGGAACCAGAAAAGACCCCAAATAGCCAGAGGAATGTTGAAAAAGAAAAGCAAAGCTGGTGGCATCACAATACCGGACTTCCAGCTCTATTACAAAGCTGTCATCATCAAGACAGTATGGTACTGGCACAAAAACAGACACATAGATCAGTGGAACAGAAAAGAGAGCCCAGAAATGGACCCTCAACTTTATGGTCAACTCATCTTTGACAAAGCAGGAAAGAATGTCCAATGGAAAAAAGACAGTCTCTTCAACAAATGGTGTTGGGAAAATTGGACAGCCACATGCAGAAGAAAGAAACTGGACCATTTCCTTACACCACACACAAAAATAGACTCCAAATGGTTGAAAGACCTAATGTGAGACAGGAGCCCATCAAAATCCTAAAGGAGAACACAGGCAACAACCTCTTCGACCTCAGCCGCAGCAACTTCTTCCTAGAAACATCGCCAAAGGCAAGGGAAGCAAGGGCAAAAATGAACTATTGGGATTTCATCAAGATAAAAAGCTTTTGCACAGCAAAAGAAACAGTCCACAGAACCAAAAGACAACCGACAGCATGGGAGAAGATATTTGCAAATGACATATCAGATAAAGGGCTGGTATCCAAAATCTATAAAGAACTTATCAAACTCAACACCCAAAGAACAAATAATCCAATCAAGAAATGGGCAGAAGACATGAACAGACATTTTTCCAAAGAAGACATCCAAATGGCCAACAGACACATGAAAAAGTGCTCAACATCGCTCGGCATCAGGGAAATTCAAATCCAAACCTCAATGAGATACCACCTCATACCAGTCAGAATGGCTAAAATGAACAAGTCAGGAAATGACAGATGTTGGTGGGGATGTGGAGAAAGGGGAACCCTCCTACACTGTTGGTGGGAATGCAAGCTGGTGCAGCCACTCTGGAAAAAAGTATGGAGGTTCCTCAAACAGTTGAAAATAGAGCTACCATACGATCCAGCAATGGCACTACTGGGTATTTACCCCAAAGATACAAATGTAGGGATCTGAAGGGGTACATGCACCCCGATGTTTATAGCAGCAATGTCCACAAGAGCCAAACTGTTGAAAGAGCCTAGATGTCCATCGACAGATGAATGGATAAAGAAGATGTGGTATATATATATACAATGGAATATTATGCAGGAATCAAAAGATAGATCTTGCCATTTGCAATGACGTGGTTGGAACTGGAGGGTGTTATGCTGAGTGAAATAAGTCAATCAGAGAAAGACATGTATCATATGACCTCACTGATATGAGGAATTCTTAATCTCAGGAAACAAACTGAGGGTTGCTGGAGTGGTGGGGTTTGGGAGGGATGGGGTGGCTGGGTGATAGACATTGGGGAGGGTATGTGCTATGGTGAGTGCTGTGAATTGTGCGAGACTGCTGAATCACAGATCTGTACCTCTGAAACAAATAATGCAATATATGTTAACAAAAAAAGAAGAAGAAGAAGAAGAAGAAGAAGATAGCAGGAGGGGAAGAATGAAGGGGGGGAAATCGGAGGGGGAGACGAACCATGAGAGACGATGGACTCTGAAAAACAAACTGAGGGTTCTAGGGGGGAGGGGCATGGGGGGATGGGTTAGCCTGGTGATGGGTATTAAAGAGGGCACGTTCTGCGTGGAGCATTGGGTGTTATGCACAAACAATGAATCATGGAACACTACATCAAAAACTAATGATGTAATGTATGATGATTAACATAACAATAAAAAAATTTAAAGGAAAAAAGATTTTGATGTTCTTTTTTTTAAAATATTTTTTAGATTTTATTTAATTATTTGACAGAGAGAGACACAGTGAGAGAGGGAACACAGGCAGGGGGAGCGGGAGAGGGAGAAGCAGGCTTCCTGACGAGCAGGGGGCCTGATGCAGGGTTTGATTCCAGGACCTGGGATCATGACCTGAGCTGAAGGCAGTTGCTTAACCGACTGAGCCACCCAGGTACCCCAAGATTTTGATGTTCTAAAAGGATAAAAAGTTAGACTCAACCATTAGAGACCAGCAAGCTTGATGGAGCTCTGAGGGAGAAGTGGGGGACATGGGATCTCGCAGCATGGCAGTCATTTCCTCCAAAACATATCTCAGGTATCTCTTCTCATCATAGTCTCTTTTCCTCCCCTTGAAGTAGGTACATAGTTTTAAAACCAGCTTCTCAGTAATCTCCTTTGAAAATCTTTACATGCAGAGCTCTTCACATACTTATTTCTGTATCTGATACAAACATATCAGTGACTCAGTTAAATGGTGGCCGAAACAGCTGCACCTAACATACTGTGGTTTCCACTCCCACGGCCGCCATTAGTATGAGTACTGCAGCGACGATACTAGGATGACGACGACTCCTGCCACTAGCCCTGGAGGAAACCAGGCATGTGAGGGGCACCTAGGACATCAGCGCCTCAGTAAAGCATACGGCAGCATGTCTTGAAAGTCCCTGAACAAATCATAAGGAAACCTGGAATCAAAACAGAAGAGACAAGAGCTTTCTAACTGGTGACATAACTGTGCCTAGATGTGCTGGCAGTTTAAAGAGGTCAACTTTCCTAAAGGGAAGAGTTTGTCAAGAATCCTATAGGATCTTAGCTTTGTTCATGTTCCTATTCAAGATGGACGAATGTTGAACCACCCTGAATGTTGACCACCATATTTTCAGAAAGCAAGAAGCAGGTAACACGGTGAATATGGCAAACATATTGCATTGAAATGTGACATATATCCAAAACAAAAATCAGAGGAAGAAATATACGATGTTGTACTTTAATTCAAACAAATTACCTGAATAGTTATAAAATGTGTGGCTCTGCATCAGGATTAGAAGATAGTAAGCTAGATGCGTCTTATTCAACGATATCATACAAACTTAGTATGTCCAACAGAAAGCCTAACCTCAACACCTAGGACATACAAGTCTTGATCAATTTAGACACATCTGGGGTTTTTGGGTTTTTTTCTGGAACTGTGGAGGAGGGGGTAAACAGGTACAAAGGGCTTCTAGGGCCATATAATTTTGGAAATTTTGCATAAAAATTGAGAAGTTGATAGTATATACTAGTTAAATACCTTTGAGGCTTCACATGAATGAAGGTTTAGGCTTCCACTTAGAAATCAAGGTCACCCTTTAACATTGCAAGGAGTGTTAGATGTGACCCAACTACATGGATCCAAGTAACTCTAATGTTTAATAGAGCTGGAGTGTACAAGGTAGTTTCATGAATAACGGGTTTCTATCAAGAGCGACAGGTGACTTAGTGTAACTCAACTGTGTTCTCAGCTTGCTGGCCGCTACTCCTCCTTGCTCAAATGTGGGCTCCTGTGAGAGCACAGAGGGCTGTAAAGAGCAGTTTTCTGTCTTGAAATAAAGAGACTACAGGCAACACTGCTTGGTGGCCTAGTAACACAACATGGACTGGAGAACTTTTCCTGCCACAAGATACCGAAGGATGGACAGACAGGAGACTAACTTGACATGGGCTGAATTAAAACTGGTGAGTAACATCAGCACGGGGCCCTCGGGAATCACACGACCAAAGTGCGAGTGACACAGAATGATATTACACAGTAGCACCTATGTTTGTGAGATATGATCGATCTTGTTATACTCAAGGATTCTTTGGAGATTAAAAAAAATACAAAAACAAAACCCCAAATCAGAGATGTCTTACCTGCCAAGTCTGTTGCCATTTAAATGCTCTCTATACTAGTCTTAACTAAGTCATTAAGCAGGAAATTCTTCTCAATTTTCTGCTCAAGTAACTGCTATAATGAACATCAATGACCAGACCGAGCTGGAAAGCAACATCCGAAGGGAGAATAATGGCCAAGGTGAGTTGAGATAAAAAGGCTAATATTATAGAACAATTTAGGTTAAACTGCTAGATCTAAATTCTATAACTCTCAGAAAGTTAATGTAGTTACTAATTTCAGAATTGTATTAAACATAGGGAATAATTATTCTATATCACTTACTCATTAAATGTTAATAAAGTTCTAGACTTAAATGATAAATCAAAGTTCTGTTTTATTCTACTTTTACTTTCGTCAATGTTATCATGACAGATATCAGGGAAATACTCTTGTAAACTTTTGGAAGTGCTTATTAAAAACTTATAAGACAATGCTCCATGATTCTAAACATTCATTTGACATAAAAATAATAATTAGGATAAGAATAATGTCATAAAACATGCTCTGTTTGAAGCTTCAAAACATCAATTTGATCTAATTTATTTTTACATGTTAAATGAATAGAAATTCTAGTAAAAATTAAGCAAAAGAAATGTAATTTTAAGAAATACATTACAGAGAAAGCAAAACAAAATGAAAATAATTAGCTATCACTAGTCATCTACCTAATTGAGAAAAAATTAATATACATTGTGATGAAAAGAGCATCAGCACACCCTACTGAGAGCCATGTATGTCTATGCAGAAAGCAATTTCACAGTATATATTGAGAATTTTTACAATATGCATGCTCCAACAGTATGGAGGTTTCTCAAAAAATTAAAAACAGAAATGCCATACAATCTAGTAATTCTACTAGGTACTTACCCAAAGGAAACAAAAACACTAATTTGAAAAGATACGTGCACTCCTATGTTTATTGCAGCATTATTTATAACAGCTAGGATGTGTTAGCAGCCCAAGTGTCCATCAACTGATGAACGGATAAAGAAGATGTATACACACACACACACACACACAATGGATTATTATTCAGTCATAAAAAGAATGAGATCTTGTCATTTGCAACAACATGGATGGGCCTAGAAGGTATTATGCTAAGTAAAATAAGTCAGATAGAGAAAAACAAATGCCATATGGTTTCACTTATATATGGAATCTAAAAATGCAAAATAAGTGAACAAACAAAAAGCAGAAATAGACCCATAAATACAGAGAACAAACTGATTGTTGCCAGATGGAAGAGAGGCTGAAGGATGAACAAAGTGGATGGAGGGGAGTGGGAGGTATAGGCTTTCAGTTATGGTGGAAACATATCCAAAGGAAATAAGTAGAAATATGGTCAAAGTGTTACTTATAATTATTAAATACTAGAAAAAAAATTAAACATTTAAAAACAAAATCACTAAATAAATGATCATCCATAAACTAAATTATTATGTGGTCATTAAAATAGTATTTCTGAATAATATTTATTGGGATAATGCCTAAAATAAAATGTTAATCCTAAATAACACAATAAATATTATGAATATTTTTAAAATAAGTAAAACCAGTATGTACATTTTTATTATTTGGTAGTAAGGTTATTGTGATTTTAATTGTTTTGTTTGTTATAACTGTAGTTTTCAAATTGCCTGTTATAGGCACATTACCGTGGTAATAAGAAAGATTTGTCAAAATAAAGCAACAAATGTAAACGTGTTGCTAAGGAATTCACAGAATACAAGGAAAAATATTTTTTTTCAGTTTTGTGGGTTTGAAATTGTTATGAAACACCCAACTTCTTAACTCAGAAAATGTCTTCTCTTTACTTTCTTTTTCTGAATGTTAGGGAAACATCTGCATCAAACTCTTGGTCAGAAATAAACCCCAGATTATTTCTGAAAAGCTGAAATGTAGTTATTTGATTAATATAAATGTTGTGATGCTCTCAAAATAATAAAAAATTATCTACCTATATTCTTCATTAATCATTTATTGCAATAATTCTAATGATTTTTTTAAAGAATTTATTTATTTGAGAGTGACAGACAGCACAAGCAGGGAGGAGAAGCAGGTTCCCCGCTGAGCAGGGAGCCAGACATGGGGCTTGATCCCAGGACCCTGAGATCATGACCCGAGCCGAAGGCAGACACTTAACCGACTGAGCCCCCCAGGTGCCCCTGATTTTTTTTAAATATCTATGAAATGCTAAACATTTTTAATACCCGTAGTACCTGGTAATGGAATTTAGCAAGTGATGGCACCTCCTGCATGAGATGTAAGTAGTATGAGGATATAGGAAACGTGCAATCATTCTTTTTCATATTTAAGTGAAAATTAAGATGCAGTCTGTAAATTGAAGATGATGTGGAAAATATCATCTTGATCACTTTCTTCAAACTCTATGATCCTTTGCTCTATTAGCAAGGTTACTATGGAACAGTAGAAGTTTGGCTTCAGATTAAGGAGATGTGGATTCATAGCCCCAGCTGTATCAGAAGGGCACAGTGTGAATTTAGGAGAGCAGTTTACCTTTTTAGGTGACAGGAACTACCTGATTTATAGGTACCTTTCAGTTTAACAGCCTATGATGATCATGGTTATAGTTTAAATGTCAATAATAATACGATGGCATTACCACTGTAAATTAAAAACATACACTACGATTTTGAAGTAAAATATATTGAATGTTTAAGATGTCCTCAACTTTTCTAAGATAAGACTCTTTGAACTTACTATCATAAATACTATAAAGCCCAAAAAAGACTGAGGCTGGCCCCATGGGAGGTGCAGGACTGTGGTGCTGAAGTCCTTGTGGGGCCAGAGGCCTGAGGTCCTTTCCACAACTACTGTTCAAACATTGCCATAAGTATACTTCATCCGCGAAACCAATAATGTCTGCTTAAATCGAATATTGAAAACATATTCTGTACTTGTTCAGGTACTCATCCCCTTAGTAAACTTTCTTTTTTTACCTTTTCTTCAAAGGTGAAAGCCGTGGACTTAATGAATGCGCAAGTGCTGGATTCAGGAGTGAGAAGAGAATGAACGCTGAATTAGGGTTGGCATAGCATAAATACTCCCTTCTCCCCATGGAGTTAGTGTGATTCAATAAGTACTCCTTTTCCAAGTAAGAGGGAGCCAAGATGCCCTTCCTGCTTTATTTATGGTGATTTGTTTGATTTCTCGCTGGTTTATTGTTTTCAGAGAAAATGCAGACACGTTAGTGAAATATTGAGTATTTATGTAAATACTCGCTAATTAACTACTACATGCACTATGCTGATTTGCAAACTGAGAACAGGGAACAGAAAGGATACGTGGTCCACTTCACTGACAAACAAGGTAAAAGGTGATTAAGAAGGGAAAGGAAAGATGAATGTTATTCTGGGAACGTCAGAGAAAGAAAAAGAAGAGAGTGAGTTTTAATAACCTACAGAAAGATGGGTAAAGAGAGAAAGCCATCCCCTCACAAAGGCAAAGGTACAGTGAAAGAAGAACATGAACTTAAGAGAGATCCACGGAGGTGGCAGTGTGAAAGTCAAAGATCAACAAAGAGACTTCGAAGTAATCCGGTAAATGAAGAATGAGTGACGTTCAATAAAAAGACAGGCTAAATAATCTAGATACTATTTAAAAAGCGGAACAGATGATATGCACCAAGAAAATATGGAGAAAAAAACCCCATCCTCTAAGGTGCAGATTCCTGAAAAACTATTTGATAATATTGTTACTCTGAACTTATCATATATGTTTAAAAATGACTGTGTGTTATTTATGGAATAAAATAGGATGACTTAGAGCAACAGGTGTTTGGCCGATTCAGGGTAGCTGCAGATGCAGCCTGCTGCTCGGGGGTGTGTGTGGACAGCCTGGCCCTGAGCTCACAGGGGTCACAAAGTTCCTGACCTGGCTCTTCCTCCATGGCTCCTGCTGTCCCTGTCAGCATGACCGCTCTGCAGCCTTTGGTGCCGTATTAATCACCCCCAATATCGCACGGCTTCCGTTCCTGCTCCGATGCAAGCCTCAGCATTGCTTTGGGGGAAGAGCTTCACACTTTCACTCCTGCATAAGACCACTCTAGTTCTCTCAGAAACAAGCAACCTATATCATCTATCAGGTGCTCAGTGAAATGAGTTCAAACTTATGTGACATCTGGGTAGCAAAAATACACCATTGTAAGCATTCAGAATCTCAGATGTCCATGTGAATTGCAACCAGTACTTCATTGGTGATGAACCATCTTCCTTCATGATCATTCTCATATGGGTTAGGTTTTTTTTTTTTAAGATATTTTTAATTTATCTGAGAGAGTGAGAGCTGGGGGAGGCTCATAGGCAGAGGGAGAAGCAGACTCCCATTGAACAGGGAGCCGGACGTGGGGCTCTATCCCAGGATCCCAAGATATGACCTGAGCAGAAGGCAGACACTTAACCAACTGAGCCACCCAGGTTGGTGCCCATCATATGGGTTAGGTTTTAAGAATCAAATTGCATTTTTTTTAACCTACCTTGTAGAATAACAATATGCTATAATGACTGTCAAACACAAGTTATTAAAATATCTGCCTAGGTTTAAGATGCAATGCTATATAACCCTGGCTAGGAACTTTTCCATCCTTAGGAGCTGCAAGGCACTTGGTGGCATCCACCTGCATCTAGTAGAATGGCCATCTATGTACATGTATCCCTCCTTGTAGACTTGAAACTTGATGAGGGCAGAGCATTTATCTGGCTTTTCTTTAAATCCTCGATAGTGCCTAGGACAGTATGATGCATTACATAGACAGTCAGTAAATATTTATAAATAATTATGTTAACAAATGCAAATGTTTTTTGACATGAGTCATATCACATAATATACACAAAATCCAGGGATTCCTAGTCCCCAGAGAAATTCAATCCAATTTAAAAGCATTACTTTTAAAATAGAAATTTCAATAAAATTTTATATAATACTGTTGTAAGCAAAAGGATTTTTTAAAGGTGAGAGGCATAGCATTCTATTGTTAATATCATGAAATGCACTAAAATTAATTATGTATTTCCATTTCTAGTGTTAAGGGCCACAAAGCTTCTATTCATACCTCGTACCATTAAGATGATCTAGTTTCATAGGAAATATTTTCAAATGGTTGATGATATTCTCAACAATAATGTGGAGTACAAATATCAAAATTAAACAGCATTTTGTAGAGTTTTAATCTTAAAAATGTTCTAAATTCTTCTCTATCTCTATACTTAAGATTTTAGATTTAAAAAAAAAAATCACACCGCCATTTTATAGTAAATACATGCTGAGGCCACTGTCCTATGATAACCAACTGAAAAGTCAAGAAACCAAATGGCTGTGTGGTCAAATCCAAACACATCACACTGAGGGGAACCACGTGGCTTCACAGTCATGACAGATAGGGCACTGATTCAATTCTAGACAAGTGCACTTAGACCTGAGCATCTTGGTGGTTTACTGGAAACGAATCACTGTTGAGAGATACTGTCATCCCGTGTCATTGTTTTAAGATTTCTCTTTGCAAAGAGCTCATGGATTAAATAAGCATCCTTTTCCAAGGCTTATGTTTACAATGACATTGTCACAACCGTGGGGAAGCATCACCATATGGGACGTACTAAATGAGGCTAGACTTTATAGACTACGGGTTTGGGAAGCCAGGGACCACTAGGGAAAATGGAGGGGACAGGCTTTACCATGTCAGCCCTGACAGTGTGTAGGTACCTGTGCATTATATCCAAGAGGAAAGATGATCATAGAGGAGGTTTTGATTTGGTATGGGTGTCAGGTGGGGTAAAGAAAGTAAATGAGACTCTGAATAAAAAGTCACCTGAAGTTGAAAAGAGGCTGATCTTGAACAAAATGAAAAATGGCAAAGCATTCTTGAGAGATAAAATGAAAAGAGCAAGAAATTATATGGGAAACAGGACATTATACTGTCCACATGTTCACAAATGGTGTTCCTTGTTGCCTTAAAATGTCCATTTCATGAACATTATCCGTTTTTAATAAACATGAACATTTTATACTATGAGACATTCCATGAGGAGGATCACCTAATAACAACCGAACTGATGAAGAGCGAGAAGAAGGTATTTGTGTTTTATTCTCTTCATTGGGGAGCTGCTCTGTTTGTATTCTTAAACTGTCTGCTTTGCTTTTAATAGATTACAAATACACTTGGTCGTTAAAAGCCAGTGTTTGCAGCTTTCCCGCACATGCGTGAGGCAGAGCTGCCCAGGGGTGGACGAGGGCACTCAGCTCTGAGGTCTGCAGACGATGCTCCAAGTCAGCACCACAGACCCCTGCTTCTCTAACCCACCCTGAGTACATGCTAGTTTTTTTTTCCACAAGATTTGAGTTTATGGAGAATAGTTTATGCAAATAGGGTTAGTTTACTGTGATAGCTAAGTTGTAAGTAAAAGTGTAAGAATTAGTTTGTATGTAAGGCAAGGCCAACGTCTCCCTGTGGCCACTGGCACGGTTTCCTGTGTGTGATGGTGAGGGTCACTGCAGGGGACCATGTGGCTGGCAGGCTCTGATGGCAATGCCGCGTGGCCCGGCCAGGCGACACGGCGCAGCCTCCGCTCGAGCCGCCAATGATCTGTGAAAGGGCATGAAACCAGGACGAGACTCACCCCTGCGATTCCCACGGAAATTTTACAATGTCCTTCATAGTATTTTCCTTTGTCAAAAAATGTAATTTCCACAATTCCTAGTTCAATTTTACCTAGCCTTTCCTCCTAAAGTAAAAGCAATGAAATTTTTAATCTACGATCTTGCACTTGACACTTATTGTGGGGCTGTCATTTATCAGCCCTACGACAGTCTTTACACTGCCTTTCCCCTTCAAATACTGGCTTTTGCTTCCAAGTCACAAATTGTACAAACTTTCTTTGCATGGTTTAATTCAAATACTGACATTTTATTTTACTTTTAAGTAGTTAATTTCCTAGGGAGAGGTTGATTCTCCCAGTTCTATTTTGGGTTCTAAAGAAAATTAAAGATAATTTATTTTCTAAGTCTCTGATATCATTATTTTAGAGAGTATTTAAATATAAGACTCCTATATTTGACTGTGGATATTTAAGAAAAAGATGGAAGTTGCAGTTTTAACTGTCAATATACTTGTCAGAAGCCCTATATATCAACTAATTTCTCAATGCCTCATCATATATATCATATATATGATATATATCATCTATCAATATATATCAGTTATCATATATATCAATGGTATATATAATATATATAACATTATATATATCATATACACATATGCATATCATATGCATATATATATTTTTTTGAGAGTCAGAGTGAGCTTGAATGGGGGAAGGAGGAGAGGAAGATGGAGAGAGAGAATCTTAAGCAGGTCCCATGCCCAGCAGCGCAGAGCCCCACATGGGGTTTGATCTCATGACCCTGAGATCATGACCTGAGCTGAAATCAAGAGTTGGACACTTAACCAACTGAGCCACCCAGACGCCCCAATGCCTCATTTCTGAAACACTGTGAAGTACTACACATATATGAGGTCTTATTATCATAGGTATGTAGACAAAGTTTTCTATATTTGTCAAGGTCCACCCCAAAAGTATACACCCAAAAATCATTTAATAAAATATCAGGGCAAGCTCTGTAGATTTTACCTTCTAATGAACTTTCAAAAACTTTTCTGACATTCCCCCATACCTAGAATATAACTGACAATGTTTCATTTTCAGAATCATGCAGCCAGTCCAAAAGAGAATTCCCATACATTACATAATAAGCCCACAGGGGAAACCAGGGACATTTGGGGGCTGTCAGAATCAGAGATACTAAATAGCAGCAACTCTTAAGCATGTATAAGTAATCTTTGGTGAAATGGGGACAATAGCATATGGAGTCTGGACTCGGAAGGTGTGGGTATGAGCCCACTTTCCGGCTCAGGGGCCCTGGGCAAGGGGCAAAGTTGTCACAGCCATGGTTGGTTCAACGCATGTGCAGCCTTTACGCCAGGCACCTTGCAGGCAAGATCTCCCTCAAGATTCACGGCGTGCCCTTCAGGTTCCTACTATAGTCCCTGTTTTGCAGATCAGGGACATGGAGGCTCAGAGGAGTTCAAAGAAACCTGCCTCAGGCCATGATGTCTAGGAAGTGGCAGAAACCATTTTCAAGAGCACTAAACACCAAGCTATAAAACATCTAAGGAATGGCAATATTGTCAGTAAAAAAAAAAAAAAAAAAAAAAAAAAGCAGGTACATTTTTAAGAAAAGGAATTTTGAGTTTAAAGGTCATTTCAAACAGAAATCCATATAATGGAATAGTAAAGTTCCTCTATTTAAATTGCACACATTAAAACTAATGTCATTTAGTCATTATTGGGCACAGATGCAACCAATATTTCCCGTGATATAGAAAATACAACATAGCACCCCACAAGAGAACCACCCTCAAGGAGCTGAGGTGCTGGAGAGATTGCCTGATCACATGATCTTTGAGCCGAAGTCTCTGCCCTAATCAAGGACACTTCAGTTTGTACTTCCCACGCTGATCTGAAGCATATGCCATGGATGTGTATCCTTTCATGGCAACTGAGAAACTGCTCTTCGCTTGTTCTCAGGGGCCACAAACTCAAATGTCTGCAAGGCCTAGATGGGATATAAATACATGGGCAGTACGTCTCAGGGTTTCTGAGACCCAACTAGAGAAAACAGAGCTTATTTAACTGGGGGCCGCTAGTTGGCCCAGTCAACTGTTGCCATTAGGAAATTCTGATTCATTGTAATAAGGGGTTTTGTAGTTTCCCAGAGAGGTCAGAAATCCAAAATTTTATGTACAATCTATTGACTTTTCGGTTGGAAACAAATTAATTTGTTAAAGTTTTGTGGACCAAACAGACATAGTTTGTATCTTTCTTCTTATGTTGCTGACCTTCCTCAGAAATCCTGATTTTGTTTATCGCTAACCGGATACATTTCAGGAATCTCCTTGTTTACGGTTTTAACTCTCACCTACATGCAGGAAATTCCAAAACCCGTATCAATATCCCAGATCTTTCTACAGCTACTTGAATATTCAATTGCATACAGAACAAGAATTTCTAACTCAATTAGCTCCAAAATGAATGCATAAAATTGCTCTGGGCCTTTTATTCCACCTGCATTCCCTCTGCTACTTCTTAGCACAGTTTCCCTCCTCTTAGTCATGATCCCAGAGACCCTCCCCCTTCACCACCTTTAACCACTGGTCTGCTCATCTTGTGCACAGGAGGCTGAGTGAATGATACATAGTATTATTTCAGGGATGACTGGTTACACTAACCCTAAGAGGACTTAAACACTTCATACAATGTATTTTAATGCATTTTATCTGTTTCTAATTAAAAATAGGGTAAGCGTTCCCCCATCCATTTATAATTTAGACTCCTGAAACACAATGAAGTTGATAAACCTTTAAAAAATTCACATAGTTTTTGAGCAACACAATGGGCATTGGACCCAGGCTGAGCTCCAGAGCCTCTGGAAGCTGTCCTTACACTGATGGAAGGAAAGGATGCAAGTGTTTCTCCAGATGGAAAGAGCCGTGCTGTGGCCTCTGAAACTGAGTATAAGTAAAAGAGCACGGGTTGGAGAGTGAGACGCGGACATAGAGAGACATGCCCAGAGATCTTCTGAGAAGAGAGGATGGGACGTCAGTTAAAACTATAGACTCAAGAGAATCCAGAATGGTGAGGGCTGATGACTGATGAGTGAGCCTCTAGTTTGGTTCGTTTTACATTCTTGCGTCTACCCTCTTTATCTTCTCAGCTGATGCTGCGTGCCCATGCCCGAGGGATAGTCCTGACATTCCCCTTTCCATAACACCAGTCCCCTGCCCAAACCTTCCCTGCTGTCAGATTCTTGTCTCAGCTCCTAAAGTCCTGATTTACAAGCCACCCCTTCCCTGCCCCTCTTCCCTCTGTCTCCACTCGGATCCAGGGAGAGACTGTCCTGTGCCATCCCGCCCTCCTGCAGCTTAGCTTGTGCTCACTCCCTTCAACCCTCTTGTATGCCTCTCCTTTTCTTCCTCATTCCTTTTATGACAAGATTAAATTCCACCTCACTAAGGTTACTGTTTATAAGTCTGGTCTCTCCCGATATTCCTTCCTTGGCAATTATGCGATACCCAGTCCCCTCTAATGTAATGCCTACTTATTCCCTGATTTCATATTAAGTTACTTCTGCCTTTCCAGAAGATTATCAGCTTTTTACGGTCCAATATCACATCTAGTATGTCTTTCCAATAATATGTGCAGCACAAAGCAGGAGGCAAGACAGGGGTCAAAAAACATTCAATTAAGGTGACAAGTGGACACTTACAAAGCTGCATATTAACAAGGGCAGAACGACTTGGTAGCAAACATGTACAGATACTGAAGGAATACACAATATGGCAGCGATGAGTAGCTGAGACAATATGGGTGGTGCAGGCTCACAGGCTTGCTTGTTTTAAAAGATTTTCTTTATCTATTTATTTGAGAGACAGAGAGAGCATGCGTGGGGGGAGGGGCAGAGGCAGAGGGAGAGAGAATCCCAAGCAGACTCCCCTGAGCGTGGATCCCAATGCCGGGCTCGATCCCACAACCCTGAGATCATGACCTGGGCTGAAATCAAGAGTCAGATGCTTAACTGATTGAGCCACCCAGACGCCCCAACAGATTCATGGGTTTTGAGTATACCTGGGCTAGACAAAGATTTGGTTTTACTCTTTCCATATAAATTCCAGCATCTAAGTAAATCAATCCAATCTTACTTCATTAATCAATTGAGTCTGGGTAAAAGAGCTCTTTTCTTTAGTCCATTATCTTGGCCCTGTAAGCGTTCGAACTATCCCTCTGACCCATGAGGAGAGAAAAGAGGAAATGCCTTTTGAGGTACATTATACATACACGAATGAAGGCAGGGTTCCAGAGTAATCATAGCATTTGTCCCATTGTGTTGAGATTTTCAGTGGTCATCACTGGACTACGTGCTACTTGGAAGCAAAGAGGCCTCTGTCCCTGGAGTGGAAAACTGCCTGACACACGAGACACACAAAAATTGCTTTTGAAACAGTAGAAGTGAGAAGACTTTAGTGGGTCTAGTGCTGTGCAAAGCAGGGGGTTAGGGGTAGAAATGAGAATGCACTGTTGTTGCTTGGATCAGAATTTTCAGTGGAGAGCTGGGATAGTCCTGTCCAGGGGCAGCATCCTGGCTCTGTCAGTGGTCCAGTGAAGCAGTCCTCAGGAGACACGTGAACTCGGAAGGAGGATGCAGAGCAATTTGTATGGCTGTCCATTCTCATTGGGACGCTCTCTTAGCCTCTACCTCCTGAACGCAATGTGTTTTAATGAGTGATAATCCTTACAATTCTTGACCAGTCACCTACTTGTATGGAAAAGTCCATAAAGAACAGTTTTTCTTTTTTTTATAGTTCCCATGGTTACTAAAACAGAGTCTGCCTTAATCCCTTAAATGGATGCTCAAAATATTGAATTAAAATGCTAATATCTAACCATCAAATAAAAATCCCTCCATTCTCCTAATATAACACTGTATGCTTGCTATACTGGAATTAAAATTAAAAAAAAAATAAAGAAGAGTACACTTATCCTGCTGAGTTGTGAGTAATACATAGGATTGGTGAATCACTATATTGCACACCTGAAACTAAGATAACATTATGCATTAATTACGTTGAAATTAAAATTAAAAAGAAATTAAAATAAAAAAAATCACTGCAGGGGTGCCTAGGTGGCTCAGTTGATTAGGTGTCTGCCTTCAGCTCAGCTTGTGATCCTGGGGTCCTGGGATCAAGCCTAGCATTGGGCTCCCCACTCAGTGGGGAGTCTGCTTCTCCCTCTCCTTATGCTCTTCCCCCCACACCATTCATGCTCTCTCTGTGTGTCTCTCTCTCTCAAATAAATAAATAAAATCTTAAAAAAAAGAAGATCTGGGTAAAGAATGAATCATTGTTCCTAGGTTAATGGTTCAGGCCTATTAAATGGCTAATCAAGTATTTATTGAATTAACTATACGTAAATTCATAAAAAGAAATTTTAAAAAGCACATAAAAATGTTTTAAAAGACTTATTTTGGGGGGTGCCTGGGTGGCTCACTTGGTTAAGGATCTGCTCAGGTCATGATCCCAGGACCCCGGGGTCAGGCTGCCTCCTTAGCAGGAAGTCTGCTTCTCCTTCTCCCTCTGCCCTGCTCCCTGCTCATGTTCTCTCTCTCTTGATCTCTCTCTCAAATAAATAAAATCTTAAAAAAAAAATCCCACCATTCTCAAATCCCTACATTCAATGGGTATCAGCATAGTGCTTTTATGTGCCAGGCATTGAGCCATAAGCCAAGCACTATGGATTTGTTCACAAATAAAATGGCATCTCAGGATTCAGGACGTCACATGCCAGAGGGAGAATGATTATATAACATAACAAACAAGGTAAGCTCAGGATGCCATGGGATCACAGCAGAGTGGAGCCTAAACCAGCCTAAGGTAGCCGGAAAGGACTGACCGATATCTGAGAGCCATCAGCTCACACATGTAGCTACGGTCCTTTATGTGGAATTGAGCTTAATATATGCAATCAGACTTGTAAGTTTCATATTTCAATTGGTAATGAAACATGCTCATAGTGACCAATTGTTCCCCTGACTCTTTCAAATGTACTATGGTAGGTAAATATAATGACTTAATTTAATACCTTTAATTAATTGAAGCTGACATTTTCATTTAAAAATAATCAAAGGGTATAAGCAAAGAGATCAAACACAGCAACTGCTAAGTGGACATGATATTCTGACAACCAGGCCTGTACTGGCTAAAATGTCTACTGATTTCCCTGGATTGTCTGCCCAATTGGACAGAGCAAGGCAAACTCAATACTTAGTGAAAGACCACTACATTATCTTCTATTTAGATATTATTAACCAGAGAAGCATAAATGTATATTTTTTGTAAACATGTAGAAAACTCAGGAAAATAAATTAAAAATGATAATTCTGTACACTAACACCAAAGAAAAATAATCACTAACTACATTTCAGCAGTGTCTCCTTCAAAGTCTTCTATATGTGTGGTTCTCATGAAATTGTAATCACAGACAGCGTATGTTTTTCCCAGTCACCATTCTATGGTACATATGGCCACATACTGAAAGGCTCTAAATCATGTCGTTCTGTAGTTATACCCTCTTCTGCCTCATAGACAGCACACTGGTTTCAGCCCAATGACTTAACAGCACCAGACTCTTACTAACACTAAGTGAAAAATTTCCCTTTGAAATAAAACAAAACATAAAGTGTAAGGGAGGTGAAGACATTGCTGTTTTGAAAATTAAAAAAAAAATAGCAACAGTTGCCTCTGAATAAAATATTCACACGGGTTTCTAATCTGTGATTTTATCACTTCTGTAAAATGAGGCTTATTTCCACAGTCACTTATATTTTCATGACATATAATCATTATCAGATTTTGTGAAAATAACAAGCATCAAATGCTAAGGGCGTGTGTTTATTATATATGCATACAGCAGATTCTAATGTATATGCTGTATGTATATGTAACAAGACAGAAAGTCATTTACAAAGCTGTTCTGAAATACTATATATACATATATACACACATATATACACACACACACTATTCTGAAATATGTATACACACACACATTGTATTCTTATTTTTACAATATTTTACTTTCAAAAAAGAAATAAATTCATAAGTAGTATTGGGCAAAAATATGTACCTGAAAGTTTATTATTCATTACTTTGAAGGCAATGGAAAAAATAATTACCTTACAAAGTATACATGCTATTGTCTCACTATATTTTTTCCTTTGTTAAGCTCTGTGTGTACATCTGTATGCATATATGTTGTCCATATATACATATGTAGTGGCACTTGCACTAATTATTATTCTAGTCTTAAAATTGTTCAACTCACTTTAATTTTTTAGTTTTTATTTTTAATTTTTTAGGTTTATTTATTTTGGTGGGGGGGGAGTAGGGGAAGGGGCAGAGAGAGAGGGAGAGGGAGAATCTCAATCAGATTCCATGCTGAGCACAGAGCCAGGTCAGGACTCGATCCCACACCCCCAAAATCATGACCTGAGTCGAAACCAAGAGTTGGATGCTTAACTAACTGAGCCACCTAGGCACCTCTCAACTCACTTTTTAAAAACCAGTTCTTACTACTCTGCATTATGTGACTGAGGGCAAGTCTCAATTTTAGTAGAAATGGTAATTTGAGCCAACTGAATTAAATAAACCTCTACCAAGAGCAGTAACAAAAGAAGAGCGATAACAAGGGGGGATAGTCTGAAATTTAATCCGGAATGGGATATGCATTGTTCTATCCGCAGCTACACTGATCTTTAAGAAGATTTAATTGCCTTTATACATACCATAAATGATGTTTATTTGTTCATTTTTTTCTTCCCAGAAACACCAGCTCTTTTCCAACTGCCTATTATCATAAAAGACTTGGTTTGCAGTCTGAAAATACATGGTTGAGATGATAAGCTGAGTATTTTTTGCTGGAAGTAACAGTTCTCGATGGAAAATAGTGAGCAGAATTACATACAATAATGGGTTCTACGAACAGCAACTCAAGTAGCAATACAGCATTTCCTGTCTAGGAAATGGTTTCTTAGTGTGTTGGGTGTGGGAAAGGAACTGCGTTTCTCTATATACATGAATGATTAACAGTGCAGCTAGAATTCTTCCTAAGACATAAATACAATGATGTCATAAACTGCTTAAAGTGGTTCTTGCTGTCTTCTGGCCCGGAATAAAAACCACAGTACTCATCCGCATTCACCAGGCAGTCTGCAAGGCTCCTCCCTGCTTCCGCAGAGCTATCTGAACTGCCCCCTCAATCTCCCGCTCTACAGGCCCCTTCACCCCCATCTTTGCCTCCAGTTTCCCACCTCATTACTACCCCTCAGAGATGTCCATACACCTTTACACGTTTTCCTATGATGCTCTTTTGTCCACCTGGAATATTTTGGTCTCTCTTTACAGCATGGCAGGATCTCAAGTGGATTTCACATAATTTCCTGATCTTCCCGCAACACCTTCTGTGCTTGGGAGGATGAAAGGAAAGAGGCAGAGGAAGGGAAAGGGCTAGGGCAAAAACAGGGCAAAAACACCCCATCATTCCTTGACTAGAACTTCCAAATACCTGCACAGAGTCTGGAGGTACACTCCTCCAGGACAAACATGGAACCTACCTTACCACGGCTATCAGCCAGGGCTGGTAGATCTGTGATCCTCCAAACAACTGATGAGCTTTAAAAATCCTTCAGCTAATTCTATCAATTCCTAAGTAAGTCATTATTACAGGTTGAGGACATCTTTTTTTACATCTGACTAGAATACTTTTTTTTTTCCTACTATGACCCTAGCTCTTGTGTAAGAAAAAATAACATAAAGAAAGAAAGGAAAAAAAAAAGCAGAGAAAGTGTCTATGTACAAAGAGAATTCTTGAACTCAGAACTGTTGGCTCAAGTCACACAGAGGACTCTCATAACTGACATTCTGCCTTAAACAGTCTGTCTGGACTTCAAGTAATTCAACCATTTCTCAACTAAATATTACTAAAGTAATGCTTTAATGAGCATTTTCATGACTAGAGATTTTCCTATATTTGTGAATTCAAAATAGTCACAACTTCTATTTTTATTTATTTACTTATTATTTATTTATTTATTTAGGAGAGAGAGAGAGAGAGAGAGAGAGAACACAAGTGGGGAGGGGCAGAGGGAAAAGGAGAGAGAAAATCTTAAGTAGGCTCCAGCTCAGTACAGAGCCCAAACGTGGGGCTCAATCTCACGACCCTGAGGACATGACCTGAGCCAAAACCAAGAGTCAGAGGTTTAACCAACTAGGCCACCCACGTGCCCCAATTCACAATTTTTAAAGTTTTTTTTTTGATAAATTATGACAAATTGATTTTCAAATTATACCAATTTTAAAGGCTCCAGACACATTGAATGATGTAAAACTCTCTTCATCTTTACCACCAAAATTAGCTAATTTATTATGCAAAACTGTACAGCTCACTTTAATTTGACTTTCTTTGATTAAATATATTTTATATTTTGTTTACTATATTTATTTATTCCAATGTGAATTATCTTATATCTTTCATCAATTCTTTTCAATCTGAAAGACATGCTTGCCTTTGTGTGTACATGCATGTATCATCCCTTATCCAATGTGACCATATGAGGTATTTTCATAATATTTGTGTGTGTTTGTGTTGTTTTTGTTTTAATGTGTGCTTGTTTTAATGTTTAAAAAAGTGCAAATGAACTGAAATGAGAATCTTCATGGACAATGTAGATAAACTTGATTAAATAAATTATTTTATGAGAATTTACATTCCAGTGACTACACGTACCAGAAGGTACTAGTTCACGACCTGGCACCATCTTATAACTATCTTGTATCACAGTCTGCTCTTGATTTTACTCATTAATAAGGATAATCATAAAGAAAAGAGTCACACCGAATTTAAAAGTTTATAGCAAACTGAATTAAGATTCAAGATGGTCTTAATGTTTCCAAACAAGGTAAAATTTAAGAGTGTATCTGTAAAATCTTTCATTTAGAATTTTTATTTTTTTTAAAGATTTATTTATTTATTTGAGAGAAAGATAGAGAGAGAGCATGAATGAGGAGAGGCAGAGGGAGAGAAACTCAAGTAGACTCCTCTCTGTGCGTGGAGACCAACTCGGAGCTCTATCTTAGGGCCCTGAGATCATGACCTGAGCCAAAACCAAGAACCAGATGCTTAACCAATTGAACCATCAAGGTGCCCCTTATTTAGGATTTTTAAAAATGCATTACGGAGAGGCTAATTTATAGCAATTCATATGAAAAAAAAGGAAAAAAGCAGAGTGTTAAGTCTTAACTGACCATGACCATGAACATGTTGTAACTAACTAAAACCCAAAGAATTTGGGGCTATACTTTATATGTAGAATGTCTAAATAACTGGAATTAATATTCTCTCTTAGCTCATGTCAGATCATGACCATGAATGCCAAAAATGTAGAGTTTAGTTCTGGACAGATCATAACAGGAGTGTGGAGTTAATTCAGGCCAATATATTTTAATGAAATTATGATAAATCCAGAGGCTATTCAGAATGCTAGAACTTAGATGTTAAAGGTCTAAGAAATAGGAAATGATATTTAGCTCGGGAAAATGTGAAGGGGACATGTGATGAGATTTTTAAAAATGTGAAGGGTTTGAGTCACACAGAAAAGCTAGACTTGTGTTATGTTATTCAGTTCTGGCTAAGAATTAGTTGTTATAAATATTCAAACAAGAAATAAGTTCCTGAGATGCCTGGGTGGCTCAGTCGTGAAGCGTCTGCCTTCGGCTCAGGTCATGATCCCAGGGTCCTGGGACCGAGCCCCGCATCGGGCTCCCTGCTCCGCGGGGAGTCTGCTTCTCCCTCTCCCTCTGCCGCTTCCCCTGCTCGTGTTCTCACTTGCTCTGTCTCTCCAAAATGAATAAATAAAAAATCTTAAAAAAAAAAAAGAAAAGCTCCTCCTTCTCTCCTTTCGTTCCTCTCACAATCCATCAGCAAACAATTATTGAGTAGGGAACAGAAATGTTCCAGGCACTGTGACAGGCCCTCAGGAGCAGAGGTATCATAAGCCATCATCCTTGTTCTCAAGGAACCTGCAGTCTACTGGACCGACAGATCATCTACCCACCTACCCCTCTACCTAGCTACCTACCCACCTGGTATAAATCATTTTCCAAAGCATACACAAAATGCAGAAAGTACGAAACAGGAAATGTGAATATTCAAGCAAAAGCTGACCAACTTCTCTATTGAATGGGACATCAACTAGATTTTTAAATTTATAGCCCCCGTGTCTTTATGCTCCTCTCCTAAAATGATGTGCACAGTCTTACAAGGTATATTTACCTAAAACATGCTTATACCATATTTAATATATGCCTATCATATATTATTTATATCATATATATGATTTCAGGAAAATCAAGGGTATAAAAACAAAGCAAAATGTTTAAATTGGGGAGTAATGTAACTGAACAGTAAAAATGGAATTGAGCTCCCTGGTTATCAGAGGAAAAAGACAAACATTTTGACCTACAAGTTTTCCAGTAAGAAAGGGAGAAGCATGAATGTTTCTCAGAAGAAAAAGAATCTCTTAATTTAAAGCTTTCGAGCAGAGAAGTGGTGAAATGCCTTTCAGTCTTGCCTGGGAAAGACTATGTACATGGTTGAAAATTAGATAATTTAACCAAGGGTAGACTAATTTCCAAGAGGGAGGAATACAGGGTTAGAGCAAGTAGCAAATTGTGAAATTCACTACTGAAGGTACAAGGGAGATCATCAAGGACTGGCAGGAGCAACATTATACACTTGACTCCAGCCTCCTGTTTTCTGGTTTCATGAACTTGAAGAAGTGCAAACAAGCAGTCAGTGTCTGAACAGATGGCATTCTCCTGAGTGTGCTTACTAGTTCACCTGGCTTCCCAAATGGGTTTTCTTCTACTTTGAAAGTGGATTGTATCAGCATTTTCTAGTTATTTTGTCAGCAGACACCACATGGTATAAGCACCTAGAAGTTCCCTTCTACCAGATATGCATTTAACAAAGTGCCATCTGGACAGCACAATGTATGTTAATTTGCACTAACAGTCCCACTTTCCTCCTTATAGGACTTATTTTCTCCCTTACTTAGCTCATCCCATACTTCAATCTAATGGAAACAAGTAGAAAAAAAAAACATGCTTATGATAAGGAAAATATATAACAATTATTTTGGATCTACTACCTCATTGCCTTCAAATCCTCTCCTTGATTTTCTCTAAAATAACATATAAAATAGTCTTAGCTATCCTAAGGATGCCCCAAAGATGAGCATAGGGAAAATTCATCACATGCTGCTCATTCATTTATTCAAAGACATTTATTGACTTACTTTGTGTCAGCATTGGGCAAGGTTATGAAGATGTATCATTTAAGGCAGATGAAGCCCTTGGTTTTGAGAGTTGATCTTCAAGCAGAGAATATAGATGATAAATAAGTAAGCAAGTGGAAATAATAATAATACACTGTGATAAAAGCAAAGATGATCATAGGGGTTGGTAACGCAACACAGACTAGCTAGAATTTGGGAGGGAAAGGGTTTATGCCAGAGAGGTTGGTCAGGAAGGCTTCTCTGATGTGATTTTGATTTGAGTCCTGAAGGTTCAGAAAAAGCCAGTGAAGCAAATAACTGGATTGGGAGATTCCAAAAAAAAAAAAAAAAAAAAAGGGTGGGAGACAGAAGTACAAGACATAGAGAAAAGAAAGGGTTAAAGCATGTTAGAGAACCAGAAAGAAGACCCAGGGGACTCCTGCAGAGTGGAAGACAAAGAGGTGGGCAAGAGGCCGATCATGCAGGAGCACGCTAGACTCAGAATTTTATTCTACAAGAACAAAAACCTTTGGGAGGCTTCAGGTAAGGTAGAGACGGTCTCTGATTTTATGTTCAGAGTAGCTGCACTGGACCAGTATGTCAAGCGGACGGAGAGAAGTAGAGTCGAAGCAGGGGGGTAATTCTGAAATCACGAGAGAAGGACCATTGACTAGAGTAAAATGCTGGGACAGAAACAGAGGAGGGTGAAAATATTTGTAACGTATGTCGATGTCCTTCGGTCGGATGGTGAGTGACACACAGGAAAAAAAAAGGTAGGAAATAAGAGAAGCAAGAAAGCAGGATGATAAAAATATCCAAACTAGTGGCGTGATCACAACGGACTGACAGGAAAGGTGAGGAACAACAAGCCTGAGAACTTGGGAAGAGGGAAAACGCAGACCTCCCGTCCAAGCTCAAATTCAGTCCAGGAAGAGCAGGGGATTTGCACAAATGCATTCACACAAAGCAGCTGTCAAAGAATAACGCACTCAAATATATAGTACTGAGGATAAATAAATAGAAGTTCCTAACAGACATAAGAAAATAAATCCCCAAAGAGTGTTATGAATATAATGTCTAAAATCATAAAGGAACTAGAAAAAATGTGGGATAATATATGTATCCTTTTAAGGCTAGGAATTCCTTTATAAGTGTAACCAAAACCCCAGAAGCTAGAAAGAAAATAACTAACAGATCTGACTCCATAAAAATTTAAAATATCTGTATGATAAAACACATCGCACAGGGAGCTAGAAGCCAAAGGCGCAGTGGAAAAAGAATCTGTAATGTGGACAACAAAGGGTTAACTTATAGTACATAAAGCACCCCTACAAATGAAGAAGAAAATGTTGGCAAAGCAGGAGAACAGAAAAGGGGACACAGATCTTACAAATATAAGAAAATATTCTCAGCCTCATTATTAATAAGAGATATGCAAATGAAAGGAGCAATTAGATGTCATTTCCACCCATCAGGACAAGGGAAGATTCAAGAGACATAATGGCTTAGTGTTGGCAGGTCCTAGAGAAACTATTATTCTCACATTCTGGTGGTTGTAAATTTAAGTAACATTTTGTTTTTGAGGAGAAGAACTTGACAATATGTATTAAAAACAAAAACCCACATTATTTGATAGAGTAAATTTCATTACCAGGAATTAGTCCCACAATAATGTTCACACAGGTACATAAATAGTTCTTCTGCTGTTTTGTTTGTCATATCAAAAATGTGGAAACAACATAAATGTTAATCTAGAGGGTACTGCGTACGTTTATCATAGTAACTGCACGATGACATATTATGTAGCAGTAAAAGAAAATGAGGCAGTTCTTATATACTGATTTGTTATGGTATGTGAGATAAACCATTAATAAAATATAAGCATAGAGTGTTATCATTTTTATTAAATGCTTTTATTTTTAGCTATATATTAGCATTGTATGTTTTTAGTACTCTTTTGTCTCCCTACCTGGCTCTGCACTGTGATTCTCTCTTAAGGGGTAGGATTACAAAATACTTTGGCTTTTTAAGATTGCCGAATTATTTGAAATTTTTACAAGTACATGTTCATTCAAAAAAGACAAAAATAGGAAAAATGGGAAGAACACAAGGGCACAATATATTTGAAATTATTGATGAAAACCTGCTTATTTTAAAAGAAGCATATAAGCAACAAAAGTAAGCCAACACTACCTATGGCTGATTGTGTACTTTCTCCTGTATCTAGAGAAATACAGTCGTTTATTCAAGGGAAGTACTAAATCTCACATTTTCTTTTTTACCATTTATTTCTAAGATAACTTTTTATTTGTGATACAAATACTTTTATTAAGTCAAGGACAAGTGATGGCGTTATAAAGACAGAGCAATTTTGACTCGGGTGATGTTCTTTTAAGAACACAGTCAACACTGTGCTTCTTTGGAACCCAAAAACATGTCAGAGAAAACCTGAAAGAAAATGCCTCAGAGCTAAGCCTATCTTATAGTGAAGCACTTGGGAAAATATGTTTTGAACAGGGTGTTCTGAAATCAAATACTACTCCTATAAAAAGAAATAAAATACGTTGGTTGGCCAACTGATGAAGTAACCGACAGTGTTTGCATA
The DNA here is from genome assembly GCF_037043125.1 of Eumetopias jubatus. Classification (NCBI taxonomy): domain Eukaryota; kingdom Metazoa; phylum Chordata; class Mammalia; order Carnivora; family Otariidae; genus Eumetopias; species Eumetopias jubatus. Next base: position 110,437,006 of record NW_028274819.1, read on the forward strand.
ATACTTAAAAGAGTCATTTAATCATTTTTACACCTGGTGGTATTCACGAGGCGGCTTCGGCAGTACAAAGTAATGGGGGTATCATCAATTAGAATGAGAACTCTCTCGTTTCTGTGCCACCCTGCAAACCGCACAGAAGAATCCAGGACGTCCAGTGTGAAATGCGATACGTATCTGCGGGGGTGAATCACAGTTGTTACAGGAAAGAAGTAGCTTTGAGAAAAACATTTCTCTGTTTAAATGAAGAGCTGCCTAGCTGCTCTCACACTGAGCGAGACGGAACTCCGTGGACACTGTGCCTTGTGAGCTGCTACAGTGTGGATGGCACGTAAAACAGGCTTGGTATCTGGTGGCCTGGATGCTGTGCGGTTAGGCAAACCTTCTGTTTCTCCACATCTACAGTGAGGATAATAATCATAAGAGCACCTGCTGCTTAGAGATGTGTTAGACTTGAGGTAACTCCTAGGAGACCCCGGCACATAGTCAGCCCCCTCCTGGAGTCGATACTGTCAGCAAAGGAGGAATGAGCATCAAGGACCAGAAGTCGTCAGCAAAGCCAACTATTAAGAGACAATGAGGACTGAGGAAAAACAATTGGACTTGCAAATTTGTAAGTCACTGATCACCTTCAAGAACACAGTGTTCCAGGAGCGGTGAGAGGGAGGGGGAAGATAAATCGTGATAAAAATAGAAGGAGCTGGTGTGGGATGCATGGAACCTCGGATCAGAAGAGAAGGAATAAAAATAATAGGAGGGCAGTTTGAGAGGCAGAGGACCAAGCCAAGCATTTTTCCAGCCAGGACACACTGATTATTTTCTACATCAAGAGAGGAGCTAATGGAGATGGATTTTATGGAAAGATTTCTGGTTAGTTTCAAGGATAAAATCCAACTGGCTTCTAAAATGATGAAAGTAAGGAATGAAGTACTGTTTGTTTATTTCGAATTTATGTATGGCTCTTTTAAGGCTGTGGTCCTGGGCCTTTTTTTGTGACTGGGATTCACTGTGAAGTTGTCCAAAAGTTCAGACTGTCTCTTTGTAAACGCACACACACGCACACACGCACACGCACACACACGCACACACGCATACACACAGTTTAAGAACAGAAAATTTTGCATTTAATTAAGAGAATTTATCAACCTCTTTAATCCATCCATGAATAAATCCTCTCTCTGAATCATCCACAGATCCCAGATAAAGTTATCCTCTCTTAGGACTTGGAAATACTTTCGCAAAATAGGAATTTAGATTTGTGTATATAAATTAAAACTGGCAATTCAATGAAAGGTCAAAAATATTCCTATTAAGTATCTACAAAATATAGGTGTTCGACACATAAATTGCTTTCTCAAAATATAAACAGAAAATATATCTCTTCCAAAGTTAAGATCAGCTCAGAAATAAATGTTCCATATGACACAGAAAATGTTAACACAACTAAATTTAATTGCATCCTAACTGCATTCTGTATATTTCCCAAACACTTTTCTAATATTCATAAAATTCATGTGCGGCACATGTTTCCCCACATTATCAGATTTAGAAACTGAGGCTCGGAAGTAAGTAACTTACCCACTATCAGGTTGCAAATTCAAGTGCATCTGGTTCAAAAGTCCAAAGAAGACTCTCTCCCCACCTCTAAGTAAAACATAAGAATATTCTAGGCCACTATATACAAAAGAGTATTATTAATATAATCTACATGAGGTTAATAAAGGCTGCTTTTAAAAAAAAATCTGCTCAAGATGCAAAAGAACACACTAAAGAGAAGAAAAGCCTGATGTTAAAGATCAATTATCCTTGCAATTCAATTATTTAAATTCTGCAGGCTTTGACAAGGTTTTTCACTATTTACTTGAAATGCTCCTCACCTCTTGACTCCTGTGAAATTCTCTTGTCTCGTTTTCCTCTGAACTTCCTGACCGCTTGTCCTTCAGTCTCCTATCTCTCCCTGCCCTTCTAAGTAAAGGTATTTTGTAAGATTTTGTCCTCAGCATCTCCTGCTTTTGCTCTCTTGGGTGGTCTCACCAACTCCATGGCTTCAGGCACCACCAAATGCCTGCAAATACACCTGCCCCACCGTATACAGCAGAGCTCCACTCGGGAGTCTCTTCAACCCTCAAAATCTGTACTTCCAACAACCTCACGTCCCCCATTCAGAGCTGCTTCCCCTCCTGGGGGGTCCCGTCCAGTAATGGAAACAGTAACAAGTCGTTTGCCCAGGCCAGAAATCAGAGAACTCATCTTGAATTCTTACCACACTTCCTTTCTCCTCACCCACAAAGACATCCAACCCGTCACTAAGTTCTTTCTTTTTTTTTTTCAAAGATTTATTTATTTGTCAGAGAAAGAGAGAGAGAGAGAGCACACAAGCAGGGGGAGCAGCAGAGGGAGAGGGAGAAGCAGACTCCCCACTGAGCAGGGACCCCGATGTGGGACTCGATCCCCGGACCCTGGGATCATGACCCGAGCTGAAGGCAGACGCTTAACCCACTGAGCCACCCAGGCATCTCCAACGCATCACTGAATTCTGTCAACTGTTCTGTATTCTTGGATCCATGTGCTTTTCTCTCACCTCAGGGCTTCTACTTCTCTTCAAGCATGTATCATCCTAAACTGTATGACTTCAAGACTCCACAGACTTGCCTTTTTCTTCCGTGTTGTCCCCTTCCAATTCATTCTCCTTTCTGCAACCAGCCTATTCTTCGTAAAATATAAATCTGATTATGTCACTCTTGTGTTTTAAGTCATTGATGGGCCCCCTTTTTATTCAGCGGAGTCTCATTCCAGCAGCAACAAGACCTTCTGTGGATCCGCAGACCGTCCCTCCTGGCACACCTCTCTCTCCCCTTGCACCCAATACTACAGCCAGACCAAACTCTCTTCAAGGGCTCAAATACACCTGGCTCCTCCACACCTTAGGGCCACGTCATGTGCGGCTCCCCAGGCCAGGCACGCTCCCTTCCTTCCTCTTTTTCAAATGACTCATCTAGAGCCTTCACACCCAGATCTGCTGACACCTCATCTGGGATGCCAGGCCGTGCCTGGTGCCATTCCTGCGTTCATCTCTGTCCCACACTCTGTTTCTCTGTCTGGGCCCTTTGCCTCACTGCCACTGTACTGACCGACTCGTCTGTCTTCCCCACTGGGCCATCAGCTCCTTAACGGCAGCAACTATCCCTACAGGTTCTCGTACCCTTGTTTCTAGCACAGGGTCTTAAATGCAGTTGCCCTGGGTAAACACTTTAATGAATAAATTGTTACACTCATTACCTAATCTAGTGAATGGATGGAAATGACTTCAGACTTTGCTATATCACTCACTGTCATATGATAAATGAATAAGTTGCCCAGAAATGTCTTGCCCTATTTTCTTCAAAACACTGCAAGTAAATTAGAAAAAAAGATAAATGGCAATTCTTTTTTTCCTTCTTAAGTCCTCTCAATATAGATGTATTTTTCACACCCAATGGACCCCTCACAAAAGAACTTAGAATAGTAGTTAGAAAACCAGAGTTCAAACCCTGGCTTGCAGCTTATTAGCTACCTGGTCTCTGGCAAGTCAAGTGACTCCTTTGAGCTAAAGCTGGCTTAACTACTAAAATAATGATGGTCTTCTCAGAATGTCTCCTTCTCAGACTAGTTTGAGGTCAAATAAAATCATGTATATGAAAGCAGTTTAAAAAGTATGTGTCATCATAAAATGTAAGGTGTGTCGTATTTATTCTTCATTTTAAATTCCCGAACAATAATAAAATTCTGTAAATAAGATCTCTAAGTATTTCCTAATGCCACAAAGTAAAACTTTTCCTATTTGGGAAATAAACAACACTCGGAATAATCTGGTGGAAAAAAACAGTTTTAGGAATTTTTCTAATAGTTTTATGAAAGCTCAATCCTGTGAAAAATTTTAAAATACAGCAATGCAAATTATGCAACATCCTATCCCTTAAGAAAGGGACAAACTATAGGAATATGACTCTTTGTCAATAATCTCATGATAGAAAATTAAGGGGAAAAGAGAAAGATCATCAAAGAATTATTTCAAGTCAACAGAGAATTTTGCTATCAATTCAAAATAAAGAAACCTAATGACAGTCACGTAGGGTTACCTCATTCCTTTCTGTAAAAAATAATCCAAAGTCAAACAGTATTTAATTCTTACATTCTTCTACTAACAACTCTGCAGTTCAAACTATCAGAAATTTATTTCTAGCATGTTTAAAATTATTATATCAGCCCAATGCAAACTCTTAGAATGTCTTTTCAGGGCTTCATGCCCCCAAAATGGAATATTGTACAATTATTTAAATACTGTTGAATTAGAGTGAAGAGATAATATCACTTAACACCCTTAAATTCATTGAATTTTTATTAAGTACCTACTGTATAAGTGGAAATGCTTATAAGAGCTTACAGGATATAGTGTCCCATTTTCAATATATTTAGATTAACTAAATATGTATATTTTATAGATCAACCTACTTTTACAAGTAGCACTCATCCTGGATATTTAGAGTTGTCAAAGAAACTGGCCACAAACAGAACTATTATTTAACTCTAAAAAGAACAACTTTTTCACCCTGATGAGGGTATAATACCTATTCTCCTTGGGATTGTTAACAACTTTCCAATCCACCATTTTTTAAACCACCAAATAGATAGACTTTAGACAGAAAAAAGAGAGTTAAATTAACATATCATTAAAAAAAAAAAGAAGTATTAACCAAATGGTCCTTCTGATCCAAGGTAAAAAGGTTGAAAATATGTCATAAGATTCTTTTATTATTTCACCAAAGTTATAATACAGTACTTGGTCTGTTTTGTTATGCATTTCCTATTGCCCATCTGAAATTTAAGAGTCATCTCAGAAACTGAATATTTGTGGATTACATTGCAAAGGTACTGTCTTACCGAAGGAAGGATTTCTAATGCAAATGGACTAAACTAGTAATTGTAATGGCACAAATATTTTTATCTTTGAAAACATTTGGTGATAGACTACTTTAGAATTTTGGTTATTACTCATGGTCAAATTTAACATACAGCATCTCCAAAACAAAATATCTCCATTCATTAACTACTGAAAATAAGAAAACAGCATGATTTCATATTGTCTCAAATGTTTTGCAAAGGGCATATACAATTTAAAGAGCATATGTGTTTGTAAGGATAGCTAATTTGGGTCAATTGTATGGCATTTTATTAACGAGCACTGCCATATTGAATTTATTTATAAAATATCCATTTTGCTATACCCCATACTTTGGATGAACCACAACAGAAGGAAGGTATACTTTTAATTACATTTTGAAATTTGGATACTTGGGCCATTTATCACCTATTTTTTGTTGAAATAGATCATAGTTTTATATTATCTGTATTTCTTATAATTTCAGTTTTATATTGAGCCAAGTGTGACTTTCCAATAATGTGAACAGTTTAAAAGGAAAGCAGTATTAATATTACACGAGTATTATTAAAGATAAAATAAAACATAAGCCGAAATTATTTTTCCTCCCTTAGGAAGTTGGGATTTATACCAAAAGTGGTAAATTTGAGTTAATCAGGTCTACACTTACATGTGTAAGTCTGCAAACTGTATACACAGAATGTTTAGATTGTCCAAAGTATTCTTAGAGTGCTAAGTTAATTCTGAGGCAGAATAAGCAGCAGGAAATTATATCTGTCCAACAGATGACCAATACTCTTCATTCTTTAATCTGCTTTTCTGTCTTGTGAATGTACACGGTCTGTTTAATGGCCCTTATTCACAGACTGGATCCTGCAGTTTGACAAGGACCCACTGCAGGTAAATCACAATTAAAATAAACCTAGCCAGTCATAGATTATATCTTTATATTTAATATAATATGAAAAATTTTAAAATCCAGTCTGTATTACTCTGAGGAATAAGTTCCATGTTAATTTTCCAGAATACTATTTTTATCCTTTTTGTACCCAAAGGCAGAGAGCTTGACAGATGAGTTTGCCTCATACTTAGTACTTAAATTTCACCTTTAATTGTACTGGAAAATCACACATGTATACGCTCCCAGTCTATTCAACAAACACCAATCCCCTGACCCACGCTCTCTGACAATTGATTTTTCCCCCAAATTCTGTTTAGATTTGCCTTGAGGACATCTGGCACACTCATTTGTCAAAAAAAAAAAAAAAAAAAGTCCTATTCTTCTAGTGAAGAAAATGTTTCTTCCTCATTTACAATTTATGTTTTTATAAAAAATTTTTGAAACATACACAAAATCAATTACTTGTGGTTATGGAAAAATATGATATTGTGAACACTGTATGACATTTGGGTTCAAAATCAGTAGTCTCAAAGTTTACCTAGTTTCAACTTTCTCAATCGTAGCATGTTAAAGAATAACATACCTATATTTCATACCTTCTACGTTTTCATTCTGTGTGCAGCTTCTTGTCAATTTCTCATGTGTACAGGTACTTTACCACTAACACTATATATAATATTTTCATCACATAAATAAAACAATCTCATTAACATTATCCTGAAGGAGATTAACAAATGATATGGAGGAAGAAAAGATCAGCGATCTATAGTTTCTGGAGCTGGAAGTCACAATATAAACTTTACAATACGTAAGAACTTAATTTGTAAAAGCAAGACAACATAAAACTGATATATCTTCCACTTTTAAGAAAGTCAAAATTTAGTAATAAAGATTAATATTTAAATAGTAGTTTACTGTTGACAAAGTACAATCACATATATTTGGATCACGAGTTATTTTTAAACTTAGTAATGTTTTGCTAATATAATTTCAGGAGAGACATGAAAACACTATTTAAAAAATAAACATATTCAGGTACTAAGCAGAATACTTTATATCTAGAACTTGCAATGTTGACACCCCTTTCAAAACTTTAAACACAAAACTAACAGTTGATAAAATCTGCAAAAATAACTATCCACAAAGATAGCTCTAATTCATGTATGTTTCTGCTTAAGAGTCACTCCCGTCTGCTGTAATGTAGACTTTATCACTAAATATAACACATGAATTTTCCTAATTAAATAGTACTCATAGCAACTACAGAATTCCTGCAAAGTAATACAACTGTGGCAGTTTACAAAATGTCAAATGCTTGGACCTCCTTAGGAAACCAAGTTCTCAAACAATGTAGTACTTGGATGCCAAAAATTTAGGAAAAGTGATCGTGTATCTGTTAGATGAGTTAATGGCAAATAAATATGAATTAAAATAATTAAATCAATGACGCAGATATCCTCCAAATATTTAAAAACTCTTTGTTTTCAATATCACTTACTTGTTCAGTGTACTTTCTTGTACTGACAGGACTTTTAAAATACAGTTCAAATTAAACATGTTATTACTGTTATGCAAAATTGTATATAGAAACTGTTCCTATGCCTCTTACATAATCTAGGGCCATTATCTTAAAGATTTTGAACAGTAGCAAATGAGCAGGTAAAGCTGAGGGGATACTTGAAACATGTATTTCAAGAGTGAAAGTGCTCTGTGAACCTTCTACTGACTGGTTACATTTTGGAGAATTTCAGATTAATCTGTCATTGATGATATTTTTACATTAAGTCATGCGGCATCTTGGTGAGGGAGTACGGTGCAACCGTCCCATTACAGCATTAGGGGAGGTCCCCGTCTGGTGTCACTGTGCGGGATGACAGAGCAAGCCGGCTTGGTTTGTGAATTCAGGTGGATTGAGCGCTAACAGGATTCGGCACCAAGGTAAGGATTCATGGAGTTCCAGCCACAGGATACATGCGTTACGTGACAGTAAGAGACACTTACAACCCAGAATACAAGAGCAGGGCAGCCCCAAGTGACATCACCAGATCATCTGCAGCGCCAACCAACCGACTAGAACACACATCCTCCACCCCAGGGCTCCTGGCTGCCTCACTCTTAGCAAGGCTTCCTTCGCCTTCCCCAGTGCGGGAGAGCATGTCTCTTCCTTAAAAGCAGGGCATAGCCTTCCTCAAGTGAAAAGCAAATACGAAGACACAAAGGAACAGAATAAAAAACTAGACGGAGTATAATTTCCACTAACTTGACATTCAAGGTAACAGGAATAGCACCGAAATGTTGCAGGAGAAATCAACTTGAATTATCCAGACAAGAAATGAAAATAAACAAATAAAGAAAGAAAGAAGGAAAGAAAGAGAGAAGGGAGAAAGAAAGACCAGCTGAATATCCCCGAGACTAAATCTTACTATTTTTTTTAACTCCGACTTGCTCTGGAACCAGTCAACTGTGGGAATCTTGCATTTCTTTCGAAAACCACTCTTAAAATAATATAATAAAGGGGAGGAAGGGGACTCTATTGCTTCAATTTAATTCTCTTCTAATTTATCCACAACTTGGGTTTTACTTACAAGCATTTGTCACAGCAAAACTGTTGGCTGTCTCAATGTTGTCCACATGAGGTACCAAATTAAAGGGAGCTTCCGACGCATTGGGGCTGGTGTTATGAAGAAAAATTGCTAATCGAAAAGCCGTGTACTCCTGATCTGTGTTTCGGATGAAGAGACCACCTATTAAAAACAGCAGGAAAAGCACATTCTCGGTGTTTCCTCTTGGAAATGCAATACCCACCCCCAAGCACTGTCAAATCCACTGCCATTCAGCAACACACACAATTAAGAAGCCCTCCCTGCCACATCTTGAGACTGCCCTTTGTCCCTAAGGTGCATGCTTAGTATTTCAGTCTTAAGGACAGCTCAGCGCTTTCCTGTCCCAATCTGTCATGATCACAATGACCTCTGAGACCACTGAGCGTGTTTTCCTTCCTCTCTCTCGCCCTCCCCATGATTCCCAGCACACTGCTACATCAGCCAAGCTCGGGGCATTTCTAAGAGGCATGCAGATGAACAGAAGAGAGGGTTTGCATTAAAATGCAGAAATAAAGGGATGTGGTGACACTAAGGGCCGAGGGGAATCGGAAAGGAGACGTGAACTTTGTTTTCCTGCAGCTCGTGGACTCAGCCTAATTAGCCCCGTTTTGTGCACAGTCCACGAGAAATGATGCAGTGTTGAGGCTGGGCTTAGCTGGAAGAAATTCAATAGCTGCGTCCCATAAAAAGACAGGAGAGAACAGCAAGGAAAGCCACGGATGGGTAGGGTCGCTGGCAGTGGAGTCCAGCGGGAGGAATACGGGCAAAAGACTCAAGAGGAAAACAAAACAAAAGGAGAGAAGGTTTCCGGGAAAGCGATCTAACTTTGGAATCCGTTAACCCGCAGAGAGAAACAGGGGGGTGCGGGTGGAAACGCTTTTTGCCCAGTGTCTTTCTGGAATGGCCAGAAAGCTGAGAAGTCCAGCATGGGAAGAAATGTGTTTAAAATACAGAATAATAATTTTTAAAAACCCCAACAAACTCGACATCCCTTCACGCTCTGGAGAGGGGACTGAGAAGAAATAGCACATTCAGTGTAATCAGACCCCACGGGGGTTGTTTTTTTTCCAACTTATTCCAACCCTACTTAAGCGACTTGAACCAAAGGTGGCAGTGGGAGCACGGACGAGGAGGAACGGGCGGGCAGGGTGTGCACATTCCTACTGAAGCAGCACCGAAATGCAGTTTTCTGCACGGGGGCGAGGGGAAGGGAGCCGCCGAAGGTCTCCCCGAATTGCTCACCCGCAACTCCTTTAACTCACTTTCGGATACCTGCCACAGACACCCACACGCACACCCCACCGGGCAGAGCTTACCTATCTGCACGCTGCTCGGAAAGGCTCCCATGGCGAGTCCCCAGAACCCAGAAAACAACAAGACAATGTGTCTGCAAATAATCCTCATCTTCTTTTCTGCTCTCCCTGGCGCGCGCTCTCTCTCTCTCACTCTTCTAAAGGCTGTTCAGAGAGGCATTGACGACGACGGCGCTAAAATTAAAAACAACAACAAAAAAAAAAAAAAAAGGAAAGAAAAAAAAAAAAAGGAAAGGAGAGAGGTGTGGGTGTTTGGTGATTATGACCGCCCCCCTTCAGCAATCCGCCGCGAGCTGCCAGATTTTTCCCGCAGTCTCCATGGCCCCGAGAGCGGTTTCCTGTCCGGCTGCAAATGTTGCACATGCAGAAGATGGTGGTGGCGCGTCTAGTGGCTGCTCGCGGGGACGAGACATGCGCCCTGTCCTCGCCTCCCTCGCCCGGCCCGCCGCTCGCCTTCGCGCACACCCCGACACTGCGCCGCGGCCGCCGCACGCGCACCGGGCCCGCACCCGCGCGCCCCTCCCCGAGCGCAGCGCTGCCTCCGCGCGCCCCTCGCCCCCCGCTCGGCCCGCCGCTCCCCGCCGGCGCTCCCCGCGCGCCCCGCTCTGCCCACGCTCCGCCGCCAGGCTGGAGCCGGGCTTTCCCTGCTCACCGCTCGCCCACTCCGTCCTCTCTTCTCCCCCGGCTCGTGGAGGGACCTACTCCGCGGATCGGCACCCCCGCGCCCCTCTCTCCGCTTCTCCGCTGCACTTGGCAGGAGATTGGCCCCGCGGACGGGGTGTGCAAGCCCGGATCGGGGGGCTCGGGGAGTTAGCGGCTCCCCAGGCCCCGGGCCCCCTGCCGCATTCTTGCCGGCTCGCGGGGAGGACCGGCCTCCTCCCTCCCCGACAGCCCTCGCCCTTCTCCCAGCCTCGCCCTCTTCTGCCACTGGGCTGCGCGCGGGGGACTCCGGTCCTCGCTGCAGCAAAGATTTCTCACCAGCAAACAGCCCGGGAATCTGGAGAGCCTGAGACAGGAATGGATGAGGTGAAGGGGCCCGGGGAGGGAGAGGAGGAGACAAGAAGGCAAAGGGCAGCCCGAGCAGGTTTAAGAGACTGGGATCAACGAGGAAAGAATTGGAGGAGGAAAGGCTTGGGAAGAGACGCAGGGCAGAAGTAACATCCTAGGGAAGACAGGGAGGACCGAAAAGTTCATTTAAATGCAAAGTTTAGGGTAATGAGCGGGATGGAGAAGAGCCTGAGAAATGAGAACTCAGGGGAGGCTCCAGTCCGTTGTTTGAAAGGCTTGAGGCAGGACTAGGGAGTGACAACTGCGTGGAGCGCAAAGCAGGAAGAGTGACTGAAGCCTCCTTTCTTTCCAGCAGCCCATTCTGGAAGGCACTTGTCCTCTGTGCTGTGGCCCACTTCCGGAGAATGCCCGACACGGTTCAGGGGCTGATGGAGAAGCCGGCAAGGACAGCGCCTGGGGCAGTGGGCGCAAGTGTCTGAGAGGAAAACGGGGTATTTTTCAGGCACACCTTTTCTTAGCTGGGGCTCTGGAATGTTCACCCGGCTCCATGTCACCCCCAGAAGACGTAAGCGCTGCACTGGTGGTGCCAATGGTTGTGTTGACTGATTCTCCTAGGGAGTTTCGGGGCTCTGGTGTCCCTTCCTCCCAGGGGCACGGTGAATTCATTTCACCGGGCTGTGTTGGGTGGAGTCGGTACCGCACCCCCGAGACTGACTGTGGTAGCCGTGAAGGACAGGTTTCTGATTCGCCTGTATGGCTTGAGGTCTACTGATCCACACAGTAGCTGCAATCCACTAATTCGTTAAACAGTGAGTGAAACCGTTTTAAATCTTTACAGTTCTTTGGGTGCTATTGGTTGGATTCTACCATTTTAAAGCCTGGAAAGTGGGGTCAGATGAGTTCATACTAAGCTTCTCGGCAATCATTACAGGGAAAGATTCTCCTTAAAGGTTAAGGAAACTGAAGCAGTGTTTCCCATTACATTTTACAAAAGAATACAAGTGCCTGTGTTTACCCAGTGTAACATTTGGGAAAAGAGCAGAATGGCATAGATTAAGTGGAATTCTTACAAGGGCCCCACCTGGTTAGACTTTTTTTTTTTTTTAATATGCACTATCTTTACCCCTTCAAGCCTCCTTATACAACATATCACCAATTACCTGTATTTGTAATTTGTAAAGGACATTTCGTCATCCCTGCTAAAACTTCAGAGTGTTTTCTTTTTAAGTTCCGAGGTTTGCTTTTAATGTCGCATCTTTTTGTGGTTGCTGGTATTTACCCACTTTTCTGTTACATTGCGCCACAGTGTTATGACAAAAAACAACCTAATCATGAGTAATTGGATTACACAAATCATGCATTTGTCATTTTGGTGTCAAAGACTTCAGTCTTGCGAGTCAAGTGGGATTTGAAATGTTTTTCTTTTTGTCTTTTCTGTCAGTGTAAAAACCAAGGCTGGAAATAATATCATTCCATTTCTCTTATAATAAAAGAGGCCACATAAAATTCAAGCTGAATTTAAGTTAAATTAAGATTTCAAAACCCACCAAATCATGAAAGTCATTACCTAGTTGGGCAACGAGTGAAGCTCTGCTTGATGTACAGACAGAATAAGCAACTTTTACTCTTCTCAAAACTGAAAGATTTGAGCTCTCATGTGATGTAATGCCACCCTCGGTTTAGATGCAGGGAAAGTTTTCTGGTTCATCTCACCACCATGATGACACCTTGGCTAATAGGACCACAGATAACATAATTATATTTTTCCAAGGTAGGAATCCGGGTATTTTTTTTTTAATTTCTATTTTTCCAGTTAATAAAAACCCCATTTTACTTTACAAATCTAAATGATCTTTCTCTGTATATCTCTACCCCTCTATGTAGATACAGATCTATAGATATCTCCTCCTTTCATACCTGTCTTTAAGATGTACCAAAAGGGCAAGTGCTGGGCACCGGGGTGGCTCAGTCGGTTGAGCATCCCACTCAATTTCAGCTCAGGTCATGATCTCAGGTCCTTAGCATGGAGCCTGCTTGAGATTCTTGCTCCCCTTCTCCTTCTGCCCCCTCCCCCACTCTTTCTCCCTCTCTCTCTAAAAAAATTTTTTTAAATAAAAATAAAAATGTGTCTAATAATGGTAGGGCTGGCACTTGCACTTTTAATCCTGAGTGTTTGGTCCTCTGAACCATTTTATAATTATGACTTGTGATATACCTCCTATTATAGGAAACAATTACTGGAGCCTCTCTTTGGAGCATTTGTAAAGGCAGAGGTAAAAGATCCTGCTACATCAGAATGAAAAATTCAAATGTTATTACTAGCTAAGAAAACCAAAGATACACACACACACACACGCTTGATTTTATTGCTTTCGGGCTACTTTCGGGCTATTTTAAGTAAATATTTTCACAGTTTTCTGAACTGCAATTTACTAATACATTAAATGAAGGTATCATACCAGAAGATTTCTAAGATTCCTCACAACTTCCCAAATCTCTAACCCTGTGCAGTCAACTCAGTTCTGCTATGGGAGAGGCCCTGGTGCTGTGGGGAATCCCCAGATGAAGGAGCCACACAAGCTTGTACTCAAACACTCACACAGCATGTTAGAATATGGCCACAGAGAGTCAATGAATCAAGGAATAAAGGGGGCTTTGTGGAGATTTTTCAATGAGAAGAAATAAATATAGGTCGATATAGCTTAGTAGGTAGAAAAATGGTGTCCAAGAGTCTGTGGGTATAAAGCACACACTGCTGAGCTGTTTGGGGGTACAAACTTGGGAGTGGAGAGGTGCATAAGAACAGAAGCCAGGTTGGGGCATATCAAATAAAGTGCTTGAGATATTGAATATATATATATATTTACAATTACACTGACTTTTTTTTTTTTTAACTCATCACCAATGTATAATCCGTAATAGTATCATCTGGTATGACACTTTTAGAAAAGGCACATTTTTGGGAGTGGGAGTCAGGGGGTGACAGCTCTGGACCAGGAAAGGCAGGAGCTGAGGCTAGTTTAAAGACTGGACTTTCAGAAAGCCAGATGAGATGGGGCTGGACGGCAGTGGGGCCGTAAAGAAGAGAGAGGAGGAGCAAGGGAGAGAGCAAAGCTCACACAGGCACACTCTCCAGCTGCCGCGGGCGGGGGGGGGGGGTGAGGTGGGGTGTGGCACATATTTCAGGTCAAGGCTATCCCCAAGTTCGACACCTGAATGCTCGAAAAAGAAGCTGCAGTCATCAGAAGGTTGGTAATGCCTTCAGTTGGGAAAAGGAACTTGGAAAGAGCAAGTTTGCTCAGGCATGGGCTTTTCAATAGATTATTCACACTCAGATGGTTGTATAATGAGCACCTACCACGTGTGTTTGCTGTCTGTGTGCTGGAGAAATAAAAGTGAGCAAAGCAAAATCCCTGCTCGCACTGGAACATTCCTCGTGTTTATAAACCCCCACTAAGTTGCCAGGGATAGTGCAAAAGCCCTATGTAGACATTGGTTGATCTACAGAAAATCTGAGCTATACTAAGAAACTCATCTAAAGGTTAAATTCTTACTCAAGGTTATATTCTTAGCAAATTAAAGCCAAGAGCTAGGGCTAAAACTCAGGTCTGCCTGATTCCAGTGACTACGCTGTCTTCATTAAAATCTACTGAGTCAATGAGCTTAAGATGCAATGAGAGTTCTGGAAACAGAAAAGTAAACTGGAAGAATCCACAATATTTAGAAAAGTAGTGCAGTGAGTCTATGTAAACTTTCAGCACAGTTTTGGCACATCCTAAGAAATTCTAATTAATAAAGAGTTGCCAAAAAATGCGATCAAGGTTCCAATAGAGGGAGGCACTAAATGCCATGGGGGAAAAATGGGAAGTCTAATTCTGATTTGAGGGGAAATGTAGGAAGAACTTACAGAGACAGAGAAGTTGAACCGAATGTTTATGGATGTGGGGAGATGATCAGGTAGGACGTATGTCTTTCTGGCAACTTCTGAAAGTTAGCTATGACTGACTGGTTGGGTTGCACTGGGGGATGTGCTGGAAGTGAGGCCAGAAAGCAAAGCAAGGAAGGGATGGTTGTAAACTTACTCACTCAACAGTTTCATCTCCATGTCTGCGAGTTGCAGAAATCACAAAAGTCCATAAGCAAAGGGGTGAAATGACCTGATTTGCATTTTAGATTGAAAATCCTAGCATGAGTGTGGAGGCCGGAGTCAGGGGGAGAACTCTGGGACCTGGAGAAACAGTCTAGGTGAAAAATGACCATGTGAACGAAGTAGCAACAGTGAAATTTACCATTTGACCCTGAAGTCGTACTTTTAGTTTCCTAACCTAAAAATGTCCAGGACAAGAATTACCAAAAGTGCATGCACAAAGTTTTTTTTATTACAGTGCTATTTATCACCACAAGTCACAGAACAGCCCAAATGTCCATCGAGGGGAGGCTATCTTACTAAGCTACGGTGTACCTAAGCAATGGGTGCCGTACAGTTATTCAGGTAGAGAGGAGTACCTTTATGTACCAGCGTGGAGTGGTCACCATGGGTATACTGTATGAGAAAAAGCCAAGTAGAGACAAGTGTGCAGCACACTAGCATTTATCTAGAAGGAGGAATATTTCCTCTAGGGACAGAAAATCAGGATGGAGAGAAAGAAGCAAATAAATCTACTCAGAGTTGCATTATTTCAATTTATTTTAAAACAGATAATTCTGGCTTATCCTCTCCAGTGGGATATCTCCTAAAGGCAAAAATAATTGCAAAAAAAAAAACAGCCTGCACTGCTTTCACTAATCACACTGTTGATGCTAGTATTGATGTTGTTATTCTGAGAATGTTGTATATATACTGTTACATGAAGCAAATGAATGATTACGCTGGTGTTGCTGGGAAAGCACTGAAGAAAAGTGATACATGTTTAAAATCAGAGGATAAGTAAAAAACCTGGGCTTCTCAATTTGAATTGGAAGTTGCATTGTGATTTATTTTATTTTATATTTCCCATAAAATATGTATTTTTTTCAGTCCTTTACACTAATGTCTTAGACATAACGACTAATCTGTTAAAAGTCGGCACCCCCCATGTATACCATCTGTAGTACCTAATACCGTTTTCTACTAAAATACATCCATGCTCCTTGAAAAGATGACTTATTCCAAGCCGGGGAAGGAATTATATAAGATGCCCCTGGAACACAGTGTCATAACAGAAAGCAAGGAAGCTATCAAAATTACTGAGATCAAGTCAAAAGTTTTCAGGAACCAACTGGAGGATATTCACATTGGCTGAAAATGGGAAAACTTAGGTATTAAAAAGAATAATGACTGAAATATAACAAATCACTATTAAATCCATGACATCATAATTTAAAAACTACAGAGAGAAGCCTCATTGCTCTCTTTATATATTAGGAAATCAACTCAGATTTTTTTCCAAGTAAATTCTTAGTTTGTGATTTGCCTAAGAGTTTCCAAGATACTACAGTTTCCCTAAATCCCTCACCTTAGTTCCCCTTAATGTTACCATCTTGCATCACTCTGGTCCATTCATTAAAACTAAGAAACCAGCACTAGCATGTTACTATTAACTAAAGCCCAGACTTCATTTGGATTTTACCAGTTTTTCCATTAACGTATTTTCCTGTTTTAGGATCTAATTCTGGATATTTTATTGTATTTAGTTGTCGTATCTCCTTTGTCTCTTCTATGAGTTTCATCTTCTTTGTTTTTCATGACCTTGAGAGTTTGATGAGTACTTCCAGGTCTTTGCCCTCAATTTGGATTTGTCTGATGCTTTTCATGTGATTAGACTGGGGTTATGGATTATTGGTAAGACTACCATAGAGGTTAAGTGTCCTTATCACCTCATACTCAAGGGATCCATGCTATTCCCATTGATACTGCTTGTGTAACTTTCATCAGTTGGTTAAAGTGTGTTTGCAGGGTTTCTCCACTGTGAAGTTACTATTTTTCCATTCCATCTTCTATTCCTTGGAAGTGAGTCACGTAGTGTGGCCCAGGATCATCTTGTGTTTTCCTGTCTCAGCCATAGCATGATACCTTTCTTCAAGAAGTCCTGTTTCCTTTAATTGGAGAATGATGTTTAAAGATCAAAATCTTGGGGCGCCTGGGTGGCTCAGTCAGTGAAGCATCTGCCTTCGGCTCAGGTCATGATCCCAGGGCCCTGGGATTGAGCCTGTGTCAGGCTCCACAATCAGTGGGAAGCCTGCTTCTCCTTCTCCCTCTGCCCCTCCAGGGCCCTGCTTGTGCACTTTCACTCTCTCTCTTTCTCAAATACATAAAATCTTTAAAAATCAAAATCTTGACGATGGGTTTGCTCACTGTTACTGGGATGTCATTGCTCACAAGTTCTCACATAGGACACAGCCAATATACTAACCTGTGTATCGATACATTTCAGTCATTGCTTCTTTTCTATCCATCTATACATGTATTAAGCTAATCATGAGTTCACACTGATCACTCCAACTCAAATCCAGCACTCCAGAGTTCATTCTAACCTACTTTCTATCATACCTTGCATAGATATCAAAAGGAACAATACCTGCAATATATTGCAACACATCATTGTTGAATCCGTGACATCATGACGATGATTTTAAAAATATAGGTAGAAGCCTTATTGGTTTGCTTTATATTATATGGAACCAGCTCATAATTTCTCGCCAATCATGAGGAACCTGGCTCCCAGGATCAAGAAAAATTTACTTACGATATCAACCTGAACTTAAGTTTTCCAAAAATAATTGATTTTTTTATACTGGTGATTACTAAAAACCCATGCCTATTATTGCTAGTTATCTGCATGCCTGGAAAACACTGAATTCCATAAACATTATTATAAATAGATGACACTGTCTATGGCATTCTGTCTTACAGGAAGCTATTGAATTATCCAGAATAATGCCAACAACTTAATAAATTTACTTATGTATTTATTAGCTAAATCATTTCTTAGCAGGGCCTAGTTTTTTTTTGTCGGTTTTTTTGAGGGTGTATATATTTTTCCCCAACTAACAGATAGTTTTTTATTTTCATGTATTTTGCTACAGTCACTTTCCAGCAACAGGAATAATACCCTAGTGCCTCATGGAGTGCATTGCTTTACCTTTTAATCTATCTGCCAACCTGGCTTGAAATCAGCACACTAATCTTGCCCTATAGCAGTTGCTTGATTAATCTTTTGTCATCTATCTACCTCACATGGTCTCTCCATGAAACGGATTGACATTGTGCGTGACTTTAATGCTGATAAATTCTCTCTCTTCCAGAACCACAGAATCCTCATTACACCAAAAAGATTACTTTCCTTGTTTTATGTTCCTCATTCCTCTCTGGAGTCACTGTAACTGAAAGAGGTCACCAAGTAGCACCTGGCAGTCTTTTCCTCATTCACTCATTCATCCATCATGTATTTCTAGAGCACTTACTATGAATCATGGCATCAGGATGGAACGGAAGAGTGTTTCATCCATTATGGCATTCGTTCCTCGCAATGAAAGGATCCCCAAAACAGACACATACACAAGTGAGTACAAAGAAATATGTTGTAAACCCTACCTTAGTGGAAGAAACCTGATGTGATCTCCTTTAAGGTAGGAATACTGTTATATTAAACATCAATCTACTTCTATCTGTCCTAGTACCAGCCCTTCATTTTACTACCCATCCCAGGATAGGAATGACCAAGTAAAGCATCATGAGAAAGTAAATATTTGAGCCTGACTATAAAACACTGACAGGTTTTCATTAGCTAAGAAATGGAGAAGCATTCCAGACAGAGGGAGGAGGTGAGCCTTAGGAGCAATGAGTAGCCCAGAGGTAGGACTCGGGAAAGGGATTAGTAGCCAGGGTGGCTGAGAAGTTTGAATAAAGTCAGACTCTAAGAGCCTGGCATATGTAAATATTAAATAAATATTTGGAAAGTAAATTGGCAAGTGACTCAAAATGGGGCTCTGAGCTACACATTTCTCCCCTACCTCGTCTATTAACAGATACTACAGTATTTCTTCTAATGATGAGGCCACAGGCCATTTTGCTTGGCCTGATTCATCTACAAAGAGTTTGTGGAGAATTGATAAAAGTTACTATGATAACCAGACTTTCCCAAAATGATTCAGATTTTTATTTTATTTATTTTTAAAAAAGATTTTTTTTGTTTATTTATTTAGAGAGAGCATGCGTGAACAAGGGGCGGGGCAGAGGGAGAAGGCACAAGAAAATCTCAAGCTGACTCCATGCTGAGCAGGGAGCCCAACGCGGGGCTTCATCTCACGACCCTGAGATCATGACCTGAGCTGAAATCAAGAGTCAGACACTTAACCGACTGAGCCACCCAGGTGCCCAATGATTCACATTTTTAAAAGTGAACATTAGATTCAGTTTTCCAATTTAAACATCTACATTGGACACAATTATAAAATACACACTCAGTATTTTTAAATTTAGTTTTACTTTGGACAGTGCAATAGTGATAGCTCTAACTCCTTTACTAAAGCAACTGCTGATAGAAGGGTAATTTCTAGTTCTTAAAACAATCTTTCAGTTTAGGTAGTCCCAGCTTTGTTCTGGAAATGAGAAAATTAACGCTTTGAGGAGTCAGGTAGCCAGCCCAGTCTCGCGCAGCTGGTCACCACACAGCCTTGGCAGGATTCCAAGCAACATCTTTCTGGCCTAAAGGCTGTGCTCACTTGAATCTTCCATTTCTCACCTAGATTTAAGCGAAAAGTCGAGTGTTTGGTTTGTACCAATTGTCTCTCCCTTGGCTCTGACCTAGGCTGAAGCATAATGAAAGAAAAATTAATGAAAGAAAAAGCATGTGCATTTGCATTTTTGTAGAAATATTAGTACTGACTGAGTCATTTAACACAAATGCCATAGTAGCAAAGTCAGATCAGTCACATTTATTACTTTCATTAAAAAAAAAATACTTGCTTGATTAGGAGAAAGTCTGAAGAAAGAGAAATAAAGGTAGACACTCTAGTTACATAGCCATCTGGTACTTCAAATAATTCATGTGGTTTATACTAGAGTTACCCTCTTCCTCATTATTAATCATATGTATCCCGGTTTGTTGAGTTAAAGTTATAAACTGAACATTCTCTCTCCTGTTTTCTTTTTCCTTTTTTTAGCACCTAAGAAGATTGAGTTGTATGTACTTAGTCACACCCCATCCAACTGCCTTCCCTTGAAAATATCCTTGGCTGTGACTGAATGTATTTTGCATAGCATTTTTAACAAAAATAACATGGAGCATAATGACTTCACTTTCAAGATGATCCTGTTCACAAACCTGCCTGGTTTTCTGACTGTTCTTGTACAATGTGTGTTTGCCAAGCACACCTCTTAGTCCAATGAGGGCATTATAGATAAATTATTTATGGAAGTGTTCAGTTACTATCATTTCCAGTTACTATCATTTCCAGATATACTGTTGAAACCTGATTATTTCTGTACATTTTATTCTAGAAGAATACAAAAATATGGTGTTGAAAGTAAGAAAGTATATATAGTTATATCATGTGATATAATTTTGCATATAAAATCAGATGTATATTAAATGAGATGTTATTAGTGGTTATTTGGGAAATGTGGGATAATGGGTAATTTGTACCCTCTTTTGCACATTTTTATGTACTTTCAAACTTTTCTAAAATTCATCTGTGTTGCTTTTATAAACACAAAACGCCGTTCTCAAATTATGGGGGGAAAAACTTTGCTTTAGCTGAACGTTTCCTAAAGAACAACATTCAAAGTAAAGTTTGTTGTTATAGTGGTGGTGATGCTAGTTTATGTGGCCTTTAAAATCTTTACGATATGTAATGAATATAGATTTTTAAAAGACGCGTACCTTTTGATCTGTTGCACATTAATACCACATCGGATATGTTATACTTCTATGTAATGTTATTCTAGATTGATAACATCTACAGCCCCTACTGTCTGTGAAATAGTGGGGCACAGCCACAAAATAAACTGATCACTAGGTTCCTCCTAGGGATTTAATGGGGGGCAGCATGTACTGCACAAAAAGTAAAATATTTGCTTTTTCTGTATAAATGTAAAATTCTTCTTGAGAGATCTTTTTGGAAAGCCACTTACTTGTGGATAAAATACACCCTAAGAAAATGAAAACGATATGTGTAGTATAGGAGATTAATTTCACATCCAATGTGAAGGTCTGTGGATTGGTGGAGAAGAGTGAAGGCTGCTTTGTAATTGGAGGAAATAAAATGCATAAAACCAAACCAAGCCAAACACTTCTAGAACAAGCATAAATGCATGCAGAATATTTTGGCTGAAGTAGAATCCATATCAAATAAGTGATATCCCTGGTAAGAGAGAGGAAGAACAAATCAAATGGATTGAGAAATTTGAGGATCAGACAGGTTGTAAGAATGTGGTGAGGAGTGGTTGTATGTCCTAATGGTAGACTTGGTGTCTATTCTCAGGTTGTTATTCTATATATACAGAGCAAGCTAGGACTTGGTGAGCTAGACCATAGGGAAAGAAGCCACAAGGTATCTGATCTTATGAAGGACTTTGAACATTTCACAGAGATGACAGTGACATCCAAATTTTTCTGCACCCTTCTGTTAGTACAATAAAAATGAATATGGGCTCCAATACACTCCAATACTCCAATTACACTAAATACACTATATTTAGTGTAATTCAGAGATTATTTGTATTTTATAATCCCAACATATTAATATATTTGGACACTGCACCATATAAATACAGAAATTAAAAAGTAGGAAATAAGGAATATTTCAACTATATTTGATTTTGATAAGACACTTATGAATATGGAAATCTAAAAAGTAGGAAATACTATCTCAACTATATTTTATTTTGATAAAATATTTTGATTTTCCTAAAATATTATTTTTATAATCTGTTAATAAAATCTAATAACATTATGTGCTTTATATTACTGTATATTTTTATTTATTGATATTCTTGGGAGGGCAATGTAATCAAATGTGCTTTATTAGTTTTGAAATTTTACCTTAATACTTTATGAGAAAGATGTTTGAAGATGTAGTTATCATATTGGTTTGTTTTGGTACTGTTTTTAGTGCCTATCGAGGTTGAAAACATACCAAAAATAGATACAGATCCAATGAAAGAGACTCACTGGGTGTTTTCACCCAGTCACCACATTTATGTTTCAGTCCAATCCACTAATTATTCAACGTTTATGTGTTGAAACTTTTTATTTAATTATACCCTGATCAAAAAGTCTTACTTTAGTAACAGCTTTAAAATATATGGGGACTGTTTATTTGACTATGATACTCCTGAGTTTTTCAAGCCTGTGGACTTGGTACATAGGAGACCCATCCACACTTTTTATCAGCCAAATTCCCACATGATGAGGAAAACACTCTCAAACATACATTTTCAAAACAATATTTCTATAACATGAGTGGTTCAACTGTTTAAAATAAGTTACTTTTCAAGTGCTAAAATGTCATCTATACTCTAATGGGGCAAATTAGTTGTGTCGAAACACCTGCTACAAAAATATATTTTAAAAATCTGCTGCATAATTTACCTAACATTTACCTGCTGACAATAATTTACCTAACAGGTCAGCAATTTGGAAGACTGTATTTTTTTTTTTAAGATTCATTTATTTATTTTAGAGAGAACAAGAGAGAGAGCGTGCATGAGCAGGGGGAGGGGCATAAGGAGAGAGAGAATCTTAAGCAGGCTCCATGCCCAGTGCAGAGCCTGTTATGAGGCTCAATCTCATGACCCTGAAATCATGACCTGAGCCAAAACCAAGAGTTGGACACTTAACCGACTGAGCCATCCAGATGCCCCGGGAACACTACTTAAAAAAAAAAAAAAAGTTTTCCCACTCTTTCAAGTCATTTGCCTTAAACAGCAAACCTCTGTGTCATACAAAAGATTTCAATAGGCTGCCCCCTTTCCATTACAAAAATTGCAAATATTTTTGGATTTAAAGAACTTATTTTTATAAAATTGACCACACTGAAGGCATCTTGGAGCATGTAAGCTGCTCAGAAATACTGAGAGCAAAGCAATGATTTAAGGCCTCACTATTAACCCTCTGAGATTGTGTAAATCCCACTATTTTCTATGAAAAACTCAGGTACTATAGATAGACATATGGCCAGCTAACATATGGTCTGAGTTCTCCCCCTCTAATGTAAGTCCATATATGAAATTTTCATAAACTGTATTTTTCTCATTTTTAGATAAAAAAAAATTGGCACAGGAAAGCAGACAGAACTCAGAGATCACACTGATAAGAATGCATGACCAGCTGGACTGAAGGAATAGTATTTAGAGATCAAGAGAAGGAAAGATCTCTTCAGGATTTCTGGCTTGGGTTGATGATTACGTGTTGCAATATAGGAATTATGAATTTGTGACTTGATTGCCTTGAGTGTACATAATGGAGATGTCCACTCAGCGACAGAATACAGGAATCCGAGGTTCAGCTGAGAGATCTGGATCAGACACGTGACTCAGTAAAAGGCAGCCTGTCATCTTTCACACCATGGAAGGGACAAGGAAGCTCAAGGAGAAGATGTACGGAGGGAAGGGAGGAGGGCCTCCTTGAACTCAGCCTGGAGAAACAGAGCGGGCAGCGAAAATAAGCCCACGAAGGATGGAGACAGGTCGGACTAGGAGGGGGACGGCCCGGAGAAAACGCTGTCATGGATTTCAGGTGAAAAGACAGAAGAGGCACTGTGTCGCCTGCCCCAGAGATCAAACAGAATGTAGTCGGAAGACTGCTCATTAGAAAGGAAAAGCTACTGAAAAATTTCCAAAACCACGTTCAGTATATCAGTAAGGGACAGAAATCGGATTTGGGGGGTGAGGGGAAATGGAGATAAGGGCACGAACATCAATCAAAATGGACAAATTGAGTATCTGCTCCTATGTTTTTGAGTATATACCATTCTTTCTATTTAAAGCAGGCTTCCCCCCCCTCTTTTCTATTTGTCTTTTCCCTTAATTTCTTTCCCCTCACCCTCACCCTCACAGTCTTCCTGACTCCCCAGCTAAATGCAGCTGTTGACTGTCTTCAACTCTCAAGCACCTAGATGCCTCTAGCATCGTACTCTCTTGCAGACATTTCAGTTTAAGTTCACCCAACTTAGGGGAAGTGAGGTCCTCTCAAACCTAGGGGTGCATCTGTGACTGACCCAGAGTCACCGAAACAAGGCCACCCTCCATACTGGGTTTAGAGAAAAGACCGACCGACTGTTAAGTAATTAAATAATTATGATAAGAATAATTAGCTATAGAGTCATAAGGAAAATGGTAAATGATGACTACAAAATAATTTTTTCAAGTTTTAAAGGAGAAACTTGAGCAGACTTCTTGTAAGCATTTTTTAAATTAGGGTTTGTGCTTTGAATGGCTAAATTAATTTTTCACAACTTCTTAGTTGTGATCTCTTCACATTTTTGTTGGTTCTCACCCATTGTAAACTTTTTTCAGAGGTTGGTGATAAAAATATGAGCTATTTATTTAATAATCATTTAATACATTTCCCAGGTTGAGATTACCTAAAAATGTAAGTCTTTAACTAATGACTTTGTGTGGAACTTTCTCGTGACAATGGGCATGGATTTGGATATCACCAAAGTTTTTCATGTTAAGTATTTTAAAACAGTGACCCTTGATCTACAGGACACACATGCATTGTAGGAGCAGCTGCTCCACAGCCTGTGCGAGGCCGCTGTGAGGCATAGCAGCTGCCGAGGGACAGCACACTGGGGTATGTGAAGACAAAACTCAGCAATGGCCACCTCAAGGGTCATCTGTCAGGAGCCCCACTCAAATTCCCTGTTCCCTGGCCTGAGTGGCAAGCTCCATGGGCCCTGGGAAGAGGAATTCCTTCATAAATTCCCCGGGCCCCTTCTGTAATGGGCAGTGTGCACTCTGTGGCTGGCTGTGGAGGTAGACAGCCATGTGGTAGAACACCTTTGTGGTCATCCCCAGCACCTTGTAGATGAGCAGCGAATGCTCGTTGTCATTAATGTGCTCACAGCCTACAAGACGGTACAATTTAACTCCCATCTCAACCCCGTCTTCCTCAGAGAAGCCAGCGACAAGCCTACTTTAATCTGGAAGTGACTGGCCAAAGAGTCTCTGGAAGCTCTAAGCCCCACCTGCCCATCCCACTGACTGAGGTCAGTATTTTCTGACTTATCTATAAGCCTTGCACAGTGAACCGTCAAGCCACTAGGAAGCTCTGCTCCGCAGCACATAGCAAAATGTCTTATTCATAGAAGATGAAAAGAAAGGGAAGGGGAGGAGAGAGGACAGGAGGTAGGTGGAGGGAAAGGAGAATTCAGGAGCCTCTCTAGAAAGGCTCTATAGAAGGACCTAAAGAAGAAAGAGTGAGAGCCACCGTTAAACAGAGTTGAGACGTACAAAAGTTTTTATCATGACTAAATATCTGCAATGTCAGGATGCTGCGTTTGAGGGGAAGATTCCAAAATGTATAAAAATGCCCTGCCTGGAGACCTACACGTCTCAAGTAACTGTCGTACAGGACGGAATGCAGTAAACACAATGAGGGTCAAAACTCAATGCAGTTGAAATTGCTTAGTCTATATCCACAGGAATTAAGTTATATTAAATACGTAACAAACACAAAGAATGAAATAAGGGTTTCAAACTTGATAATATATTACACAGCAGTAACAAAGCAATTTGCAAATTTTCAAAGAGCCAACAATTTTGTTTATGAGAGATAAATGACAGCAAAGCAATGCCCAAAAATAAAAATATAATGTGTTTTTCTTTCTGACTCAGAAAAAAAGTGTTTTGGGATAATAGTCACTAATTTGGTTACCCTCTGGGAATAACAATAGTATGTATCTGATCTATGAAACAATTCTTAATTCTTGTACTAGATTGTAAAATCATGCAAAGATTGAGATTTTTCAACGAGTCACAAACTCCAAGTATTCTAAGTAGGCTTACATTGTATTCGAAGATAAAATATTGTCCCAGAGTACTAAATGTTAAATTATTTTTGTGGAAGGGTGATACTAATTTGTGTTCTCTGCATGAAGGACTGTGAACTTTATTAAAGCTCTTCATATTTCAGTCAGGTAAATGTTAAGCCATAGAGCCCCTTGAACCTGGCTCTGAGGATGTGCTGCACTGACATCATCATTCATCAGCAGGAGACCACTGACTTTTGTCATGAAATATTTATATTCCCATTATATTAAACAGCTTATTGACTGGTTTCTTAATGGCTTGCAACAAATAATAATTTGAAATGTTAGGTGATATTTCATGTAGTAACTTTTTTCTTGTTGAATGCATTTTAACGGTTCACATTATATCCTTCATAATCCTTCATAGTTCCATTTGATATTCATGAAACTGCCTGTTACTATTAATGAATATTGATATTAATCTTCAAATTCTTGTGTTAAGGAACGCATCAAAAGAAAATTAAGAAACATAGTAGAGGTATCAAAAATATTTTCTTAGATTATTCATTTCGTTTATAGTTAAAATAATAAAGTATTGAAATATATTTCATAATAATTAACAATTAACCCTTGATGCAGGCACATCAACCTGCTTTGTCAGTTAAAGGATATATATTTGCTAATATAAAAAAATAACTTTTTATATCTTGTAACTTAATTACATTTCTTCCTAAATATATAACAAATTTAAATTTTAACTTAATGTTTTTACATTTAAAAAAATTTAAATCCAGTGTTATGATTTTTCTATGTGCAATGTATTGAAATATGAATATTAAAAATCCTAAATATACTTTTAAATTCTCATATATAATTTTAATATAATTTTCTATTTTAGAATAGCTTTAGATTAGCAGAAAATTGCAAACATATAATAGACAATTCCCATAAACTCCACACACCCAGTTCCCTATGTTAATATTGCATACTAGTATGATCATTTGGGGTTTATCTTGGTTTATGTTCCATGTAACCCTAGGAAGAATGTGTATTCTGCTATTATTGAATAGAGTATTTTGTGAATATCAATTACATCAAGTTAATTGAGAGTGCTGATCAGATCATCTTTATCATTACTAATTTTATTCCTGCTGGATCTTTAGTTGCCAACAGAGAGATGTTGATGTCTCCAACTGTAATAGTGGATTTGTCTATTTCTCCTTCCAGTTCCATAGATTTTTGCCTCATGTATTTTTATGACTTGTTGTTAAGCACATAACATATAGCATTTTTATATCTTTTTACGGAATTGGTCCCTTCTTCATTATGTAAATCCCCCCATTATCCCTGATAACTGTCTATGTTCTGAATTCAGTTTTGTTTGATATCAGCACATCAACTCCTGCTTTCTTTGGATTAATGTTAGCATGGTATATTTCTGCATTTCTTTACTTTTAACCTATCAGAGTCTTTATATTTAAACTGGGTTCTTGAGGACAGTATAGTATGTAGTTGGGTCTTCTTTTCTTTTTCTTCTTTTTTTAAATGCATTCTGACAAAATGCATCTATAGTTGGTGTATTTAGATCACTTAAAATAAAATACCACCTATGGTAGAGAATTTCCAACTGAGCTAAAACTGATATTAAGAAGATAGATATGTTTATTCAAATATCAGATTAAACATCTGATAGCAAAAATACTATAAACAAAGTGAAACTATGTAAGTTTGAGAAAACAGATTATTTGTGTCATTTAAAGGATCAGTTTCTATGAAAACTTCTTACAATTGATAATTCTAATAGACCAATAAGAAAATGATAAGAATTGACAATTCAGAAGAGTAAGCAACGTGGCCCTTTACATAGAGTGAGGTGTTCTTCTTCTGGAGGAAATACAAATTAAAGTAACAAATGGACTTCTAGGAAGATGGCAGAGAAGGATCCGGAGCTCACCTTGCCCCATGGACACATTGACATAACTGCTACATGTGTGCAGCTAACTCTGAAAAGAACCCAAAGACTAGCAGAAGAGCCTTTCCACAGTTGATCACAGACAGGGAGCCACATGGGAAGGTGAGGAGGGACAGACACACCCTGGGAACCAAATACCCTGGCGAGACTAACGACAAATGGGAAGGACACCACAAGCACAGAGAAGGGACAGAAGCAGCTCCCACAACAGGAACCCCAGACAAGGGGCTCCCACATCGGCAAGAGGAGTCCTCCTAACATTTGGCTTTGAAAACCAGTGGGTCTTGAAGTTTGTATAATCAGTGGGGTTTAACTCTAGGTACTGTTTTTTTTTAAGGTTTTATTTATTTATTTGAGAGGCAGAGAGCACAGGGGGAGGGGGAGAAGGGAGGGAGAGGGACAAGCGGACTCTCCTGAGGATGGAGCCCGATGCAGGGCTGGATCTCATGACCCTGAGATCATGACCCGAGCTGAAACCAAGAGTCAGACACTTAACCAATTGAGCCACCCAGGTGCCCCTTAACTCCAAGTGCTTTAATCATTAGTGTGCTTAGCTCTGGGTGAGCCTGAGGGCAAAAGAAAACTGAGTCTCTGCCCTTAAAGAGACGGCATAATAAACAACCCTACTGAGACACAGCACAGAAGCAGCATTTTGACAAGATCCTGGGGCATATGTGGAGATTTATATACTTATCTCAGAACATGCACTAGAAGGGCAGGGATCTTTAGGGGACTTCTCCAAGAACAAAAGAGCTGACAGGCACCATTTCTCTTCCCCTCTCACACTGTAGATAGTCAAACACTTGGGGGAACTAGTGTGAACACTCTCCACCTATCTTGCTAACCCTGCATGCCCCACCCCTGCATTCCCTGCTGGATCTGCTTCGTCCACCCCACCCCACAGAGCAGGCATTTCTCCAAAGCAGCTCCTGCCCTACATACCCTGCATGAAACCCCAGCAGGAACTGATGCCACTCCAGTAGGACTCTTGTCCTGGGAAAAGGGGGAGATAACCACACACACCAGTGCACCTGCAGCCAAATCTTATAAATGGCAATGCAGCGAGGGGCGCCTGGGTGGCTCAGTCAGTTAGATGTCTGCCTTTGGCTCAGGCCATGATCTCAGGGTCCTAGGATCCAGCCCCGCATCAGGCTCTCTGCTCAGCTGGGAGTCTGCTTCTCCTTCTCCCTCTTTGTGCTCGCGCTCACTCTCTCTCTCTCCAATAAATAAGTTAAATCTTTAAAAGAAAAAAAAGTATCAAGGTGGCGAGATCACCCTCCTAATCAGTGTGACTGCAGCCCTGGCAGGTGGACTGAGGTCAGGCATCTGGTCTGACTGCTGACACGACCCAACTACAAGCCCACTGCAGCCCCAGAAAAGCCCCTTAACAGGGCAAGGGCCACACCCTGCCTGGTACCCCCACATAAGGCAAAATGGGTCATTACACTGACTGGACTGAAAGCAAACAAGGCTTAGCCACAATAGCAGGATGCACGCAGCCCACACAGGAGATACCCTGAAGTGCCTGGTTTTGTTGAACAGGGTATATTGTGTTATAGAACACCACAGGACCTCTTCTTCATAAGGCCAAGATCAGGAGACATAGCTGACCTTTCTCACACATAGAAACAAACACAGAGAGTTAGATAAAATGAGGAGACAGAGGCATGTGTCCCAAATGAAAGGACAGGTCAAAGTCACAGTAAAAGAACCCGAGTGAAATGGAAAGTCCTGGAAACAAGCAAACAAACAAACAAACAAAAAAGCCCTACCACAAAGAATACTTTAATGGCAAGGTTATCATTCAGAATAGAAGGAGAGATGGAGTTTCCCAGAAAAACAAAAGTTAATGGAATTCATAACCACCTAGCCGGCCTTATTAAGAAACATTAAGGGAATATTTTGCATGAGGAAAAAAAGGTCATAATTAGAAGTGAAAAAATTATAAAAAGAAAAAAATTCACAAGTAAATGTAAATATATAATAAAGGTAGTAGACGAATCACTTATAAAACCAATATGAAACTCAAAGTACAAAAGCAATAAAATCAATTGCATCTATAAAAATCAGTCAAGGATTCACAAAATAAAAAGATATAAAGTATGACATCATATACATAAAACATGGGGCATAGTAAAAATTTAATACTTTTTAAAAAATTTATTTATTGTTATGTTAATCACCATATATTATATAATTTGTTTTGGTGTACTCTTCCATGATTCATTGTTTCTTTATAACACCCAGTGCTCCATCCAGAATGTGCCCTCCTCAATACCCATCACCAGGCTAACCCATCCCCCCACCCTCCTCCCCTCCAGAAACCTCAGTTTGTATTTCAGAGTCCATCATCTGTCCTGGTTCGTCTCCCCCTCTGACTTACTCCCCTTCATTCTTCCTCTCCTGCTATCTTCTTCTTTTTCTTTTTTCTTAAAATATGTTGCGTTATTTGTTTCAGAAGTACAGATCTGTGACTCAACAGTCTTACACAATTCACAGCGCTCACCGTAGCACATACCCTCCCCAATGTCTATCACTCAGCCACCCCATCCCTCCCACCCCCGACCACTCCAGCAACCCTCAGTTTGTTCCTGAGATTAAGAATTCCTCATATCAGTGAGGTCATATGATACATGTCTTTCTCTGATTGACTTATTTCACTCAGCATAACACCCTCCAGTTCCACCCACGTCGTTGCAAATGGCAAGATCTCATTCCTTTTGATGGCTGCATAATATTCAATTGTGTATATATACCACTTCTTCTTTATCCATTCGTCTGTCGATGGACATCTTGGCTCTTTCCACAGTGTGGCTATTGTGGACATTGCTGCTATAAACATTGGGGTGCATGTACCCCTTCGGATCCCTACATTTGTATCTTTGGGGTAAATACCCAGTAGTGCAATTGCTGGATCGAATGGTAGCTCTAATTTCAACTGTTTGAGGAACCTCCATACTGTTTTCCAGAGTGGTTGCACCAGCTTGCATTCCCACCAACAGTGTAGGAGGGTTCCCCTTTCTCCACATCCCCGCCAACATCTGTCGTTCCCTGACTTGTTAATTTTAGCCATTCTGACGGGTGTGAGGTGGTATCTCATTGAGGTTTTGATTTGGATTTCCCTGATGCCGAGCGTTGTTGAGCACTTTTTCATGTGCCTGTTGGCCATTTGGATGTCTTCTTTGGAAAAATGTCTGTTCATGTCTTCTGCCCATTTCTTGATTGGATTATTTGTTCTTTGGGTGTTGAGTTTGATAAGTTTTTTATAGATTTTGGATACTAGCCCTTTATCTGATCTGTCATTTGCAAATATTTTCTCCCATTCTGTCGGTTGTCTTTTGGTTTTGTGGACTGTTTCTTTTGCTGTGCAAAAGCTTTTCATCTTGATGAAATCCCAATAGTTCATTTTTGCCCTGGCTTCCTGTGCCTTTGGTGATGTTTCTAGGAAGAAGTTGCTGCGGCTGAGGTCAAAGAGGTTGCTACCTGTGTTCTCCTTTAGGATTATGATGGACTCCTGTCTCACGTTTAGGTCTTTCAACTATTTGGAGTCTATTTTTGTGTGTGGTGTAAGGAAATGGTCCAGTTTCATTCTTCTGCATGTGGCTGTCCAATTTTCCCAACACCATTTGTTGAAGAGACTGTCTTTTTTCCACTGGACATTCTTTCCTGTTTTGTCAAAGATAAGTTGACCATAGAGTTGAGGGTCCATTTCTGGGCTCTCGATTCTGTTCCATTGATCTATGTGTCTGTTTTTGTGCCAGGACCATACTGTCTTGATGATGACAGCTTTGTAATAGAGCTGGAAGTCCGGAATTGTGATGCCGCCAGCTTTCCTTTTCTTTTTCAATATTCCTCTGGCTATTCGTGGTCTCTTCTGGTTCCATACAAATTTTAGGATTATTTGTTCCATTTCTTTGAAAAAAGTGGATGGTATTTTGATGGGGATTGCATTGAATGTGTAGATTGCTCTAGGTAGCATTGACATCTTCACAATGTTGGTTCTTCCAATCCATGAGCATGGAACGTTTTTCCATTTCTTTGTGTCTTCTTCAATTTCTTTCCTGAGTATTTTATAGTTTTCTGAGTACAGATCCTTTGCCTCTTTGGTTAAATTTATTCCTAGGTATCTAATGGTTTTGGGTGCAATTGTCAATGGGATCGACTCCTTCATTTGTCTCTCTTCTGTCTTGTTGTTGGTGTATAGGAATGCCACTGATTTCTGTGCATTGATTTTATAGCCTGCTACTTGACTGAATTCCTGTATGAGTTCTAGGAGTTTTGGGGTGGAGTCTTTTCGGTTTTCCACATAAAGTATCATATCATCTGCAAAGAGTGAGAGTTTGACTTCCTCTTTGCCAATTTGGATGCCTTTGATTTCTTTTTGTTGTCTGATTGCTGTGGCTAGGACTTCTAATACTATGTGGAATAGCAGTGGTGAGAGTGGACATCCCTGCTGTGTTCCTGACCTTAGGGGAAAAGCTCTCAGCACTTCCCCATTGAGAATGATATTCGCTGTAGGTTTTTCATAGATGGCTTTTATGATATTGAGGTATGAACCCTATACTCTGAAGAGTTTTGATGAAGAAAGGATGCTGTACTTTGTCAAATGCTTTTTCTGCATCTATTGAGAGGATCATATGATTCTTGTTCTTTCTTTTGTTAATGTATTGTATCACGTTGATTGATTTGCGGATGTTGAACCATCCTTGCAGCCCAGGGATAAATCCCACTTGGTCGTGGTGAATAATCCTTTTAATGTACTGTTGGATCCTATTGGCTAGTATTTTGGTGAGAATTTTTGCATCCATGTTCATCAAGGATATTGGTCTGTAATTCTCCTTTTTGATGGGATCTTTGTCTGGTTTTGGGATCAAGGTAATGGTGGCCTCATAAGATGAATTTGGAAGTTTTCTTTCCATTTCTATTTTTTGGAACAGTTTCAGGAGAATAGGTATTAATTCTTCTTTAAATGTCTGATAGAATTCCCCTGGGAAGCCATCTGGCCCTGGGCTTTTGTTTCTTGGGAGATTTTTGATGACTGCTTCAATTTCCTTAGTGGTTATAGGTCTGTTCAGGTTTTCTATTTCTTCCTGGTTCAGTTTTGGTAGTTGATACATCTCTAGGAATGCACCCATTTCTTCCAGGTTATCGAATTTGCTGGCATAGAGTTGCTCATAATATGTTCTTATAATTGTTTGTATTTCTTTGGTGTTGGTTGTGATCTCTCCTCTTTCATTCATGATTTTGTTGATTTGGGTCATTTCTCTTTTCTTTTTGATCAGTCTGGCCAGGGGTTTATCAATCTTGTTAATTCTTTCAAAGAACCAGCTCCTAGTTTCGTTGATCTGTTCTACTGTTCTTTTGGTTTCTATTTCATTGATTTCTACTCTGATCTTTATTATTTCTCTTCTCCTGCTGGGTTTAGGCTTTATTTGTTGTTCTTTCTCAAGCTCCTTTAGGTGTAGGGTTAGATTGTGTATTTGAGACCTTTCTTGTTTCTTGAGAAAGGCTTGTATTGCTATATACTTTCCTCTCAGGACTGCCTTTGCGGTATCCCAAAGATTTTGGACAGTTGTGTTTTCATTTTCATTGGTTTCCATGATTTTTTTAATTCTTCTTTAATTTCCTGGTTGACCCATTCATTCTTTAGTAGGATGCTCTTTAGCCTCCATGTATTTGAGTTCTTTCCGACTTTCCTCTTGTGATTGAGTTCTAGTTTCAAAGTATTGTGGTCTGAAAATATGCAGGGAATGATCCCAATCTTTTGGTACCGGTTGAGACCTGATTTGTGACCTAGGATGTGATCATTTCTGGAGAATGTTCCATGGGCACTAGAGAAGAATGTGTATTCCGTTGCTTTGGGATGGAATGTTCTGAATATGTCTGTGAAGTCCATTTGGTCCAGTGTGTCATTTAAAGTCTTTATTTCCTTGTTGATCTTTTGCTTAGATGATCTGTCCATTTCAGTCAGGGGGGTGTTAAAATCCCCCACTATTATTGTATTGTTGTCAATGTGTTTCTTTGCTTTTGTTATTAATTGCCTTATATAATTGGCTGCTCCCATGTTAGGAGCATAGATATTTACAACTGTTAGATCTTCTTGTTGGATAGACCCTTTAAGTAGGATATAGTGTCCTTCCTCAACTCTTATTACAGTCTTTGTTTTAAAATCTAGTTTGTCTGATATAAGGATTGCCACCCCAGCTTTCTTTTGGTGTCCATTAGCATGGTAAATGGTTTCCACCCCCTCACTTTCAATGTGGGGGTGTCTTTGGGTCTAAAATGAGTCTCTTGCAGACAGCATATGGATGGGTCTTGTTTTTTAATCCAATCTGATAGCCTGTGTCTTTTGATTGGGGCATTGAGCCCATTTACATTCAGGGTAACTATTGAAAGGTATGAATTTAGTGCCATTGTATTGCCTGTAAGGTGACTGTTACTGTATGTTGTCTGTGTTCCTTTCTGATCTTTGCTGCTTTTAGGTTCTCTCTTTTCTTAGAGCACCCCTTTCAATATTTCTTGGAGGGCTGGTTTCATGTTTGCAAATTCCTTTAGGTTTTGTTTGTTCTGGAAGGTTTTTCTCTCTCCTTCAATTTGCAATGACAGCCTAGCTGGATATAGTATTCTTGGCTGCATATTTTTCTCGTTTAGTGCTCTGAAGATATCTTGCCAGTCCTTTCTGGCCTGCCAGGTCTCTGTGGATAGGTCTGTTGCCAATCTAATATTTTTACCATTGTAGGTTACATATCTCTTCTCCCTAGCTGCTTTCAGGATTTTCTCTTTGTCTCTGAGACTCGTCAGTTTTACTATTAGATGTCGGGGTGTTGACCTATTTTTATTGATTTTGAGAGGGGTTCTCTGTGCCTCCTGGATTTTGATGCCTGTTTCCTTCCTCACATTAGGGAAGTTCTCTGCTATTATTTGCTCCAATATACCTTCTGCTCCTCTCTCTCTTTCTTCTTCTTCTGGGATCCCAATTATTATAATGTTGTTTCGTCTTATTGAATCACTTATCTCTCGAATTCTGCCCTCGTGATCCTGTAGTTGTTTCTCCCTCTTTTTCTCAGCCTCTTTACTTTCCATCATTTGGTCTTCTATATCACTGATTCTCTCTTCTGCCTCATTTATCCTAGCAGTTAGTGCCCCCATTTTTGATTGCACCTCATCAATAACCTTTTTGATTTCGACTTGGTTAGATTTTAGTTCTTTTATTTTTCCAGAAAGGGTTTCTCTAATAACTTCCACGCTTTTTTCAAGCCCAGCTAGTATCTTTAAAGTTATGATTCTGAACTCTAGGTCCGACATCGTACTAATGTCCGTATTGAGTAGGTCCCTGGCTGACAGTACTACCTCTTGTTCTTTTTGCTGAGGTGATTTTTTTCGTCTTGTCATTTTGTCCAGAGGAGAATAGATGAATGAGAGAACAAAATGCTAACAGGTTTACAACGTCCCCAGCAAATATACTGTATACAAATCAGAAAAGACCTGAAACCAGGGGAAAAGAAAGGGAAAGAAAGAAAAAAGAAAGAGAAAAAAAAAAGAAAAAAAGATAAAAACAAAAACAAAACAATACAAAAAAAAAGCAGAATGTGATCAAATATGATCAGGCTAGTGCATAGATCAGTGCCACACACTAGATTTTGGGCGTATTTTCGTCTGTTAGAAAAAAGTGCCTCCTAAAATTTTAAAGGAAGAAAGACATATATGTACAAAATAAGGGTTGATACAATGAAGGGATAGAAAATGACTGTAAAGATGAAAATTATAAAAGATTTTATAAAAGGACTTGATAAGATAAGAAGTTGTTTGAAAAAAGAAAGATGATTAAAAAAAAAAGAAGAAGAAAAAAGGGAGAGAATGTGATCAGGCAGGAGACTAGAACAGAACCATACACTAGTGATTTAGGGTATATTTTTATCTGTTAGAAGAAACTGTATCTCAAAATTTTAAAGAGAGAACAACTTATATATATATGCCAAAAATAAGGGTAACTACTATGAAGGGATAAAATATGACTCTAAAAATGAAAAATAAAATATGTTTTATTTTTTTAAAAAGAGATTGATAAGATGTTGGTTGAAAAAGGGAAAAAGAAAAAGAAAAAAAACAGTTAACAAAAATTAACTTTGATGAACTAATGAATCATGGTAAAAAAAAGCCATGAATTCTATGGGCAGTATTCCCCTAGCGCGGGAGTTCTCCCGTTCTCCTTGATCGGTAAACTTGGTCTTGGCTTGCTGGCTGTTCGTGCTGATCTTCTGGGGGAGGGGCCTGTTGCCGTGGTTCCCAAATGTCTTTGCCGGAGGCTGAATTGCCCCGCCCTTGTTGGTCCGGGCTAAGCAAGCTGCTCCGGTTTGCTCTCAGGAGCTTTCGTTCCCTGCAAGCTCTCGGTACAGCCTTGGAGGACCAGGGCAAAAATGGTGGCCTCCCAATCTCCACCCGGGGGAGCTGAGAACTCGGGATCCCGCTCCTCAGTGCGTCCCCAGAGAAAAGCAGTCACTCCCGTGTCCCCGGTCTCCGGCCGCACTCCGTGCTCACCCGGCCTGTGACCGAGCGTTTGTATCTCTGGCACCCGACCCCGTGTGGAGTCTCCAAACCCAGCAGATCCCTGAGGTGCGCTCCCGCGCCACTCCTCCCCGGGAAGGAAGGGGAGTCTCCCCGGATCTGCCGCCTGTTGGGTCCCTGCTGCAGGAGCAGTGCCCCGACTGGGCCGCGGATCACAGTTTATGGCAACCCCAAGCTGAGAGCCCGCGCCTCAGCTCCGTCTCTGCGGCTGGCTTCCCCACTCCAATACCTGGGAGCTCTGGCACACTCAGGCTCCCCCGGTCTTTCTGTGACCCCAAGGGTCCTGAGACCCCACTGTCCCGGGAGGGTTCCACCCCCACTTAGCCACTAAGGGAGCGACGTCCCTCAGCGGAGCCAACTTCTAAAAAAATTTAATACTTTTAGAATCAGTTCAAATTGAAGTGACCATCAATATAGACAGCTATATGCATAAGATGTTATATATGAACTTAATGGTAACCACAAGTCAAAAACCTGTAATTGATCTGCAAGAAATAAAGAGAAAGGAATCTAAGCATAACACTAAAGAAAACCATCAAAGTACAAGGAAGAGAGCAAGAGAAGAAGAAAGAAATAGAGAAGATCTATAAAAACAACCATAAAAAGTAACAAAATGGCAAAAAGTACATACCTATCAATAATTACTTTGACTCTAAATGGACTAAATGCTCCAATCACAAGACATAGATGGGTCTATATGTTGCCTAGAAGAGCGTCACTTTAGACCTAAAAACACTTCCAGATTTAAAGTGAAGGGATCAAAAAACATTTACCATGCAAATGGAAGTGAAAAGAAAGCTGGGGTAGTAATACTTACATTGGAAAAAATGGCTTTAAAACCAAGACTGTAGCAAGAGACAAAGAAAGACACTACATAACGATAAAGGGAACAATCCAACAAGAGGATATCACAATTTTAAGCAACTATGCATCCAACATGGGAGGATCCAAATACATAAAGCAATTATTGACAGACATAAAGGGAGAAATAGACAGTAATACAATAATAGTAGGGCATTTTAACACCCCACTTACATCAATGGATAAATCATCCAGGCAGAAAATCAATGAGAAAACAGTGGCTTTGAATGACACACTAGACCAGATGGACGCAGCAGATATATCCAGAACACTGCATCCAAAAAAAGGACAATACATATTATTTTCAAGTGCACATGGAACATTCTCCAGGATAGATCAGATGTTAGTCCACAAAACAAGTCACAGTAGATTCAAAAAGACTGGAATCATATCATGCATCTTTTCTAACCATAACGATATGAAACTAGAGTTCAGCCACAAGAAAAAAATCTAGAAAGAATACAAATATATGGAGGCTAAATAACATGCTATGAAACATTCAATGCGTCGATAAATGAAAGAGGAAATTAAAAATACATGAAGACAAATGAAAATGAAAACAAAATGATTCAAACTGGGATGCAGTAAAAGCTCTTCCAAGAGAAAAGGTTATAGTATAACATAGGCCTAACTCAAGAAACCGTAAAAATCTCAAACAGTCTGACCTTGCATCTAAAGGAGCTAGAAAAAGAACAGACAAAAACCCAAGCCAGTAGAAGGAAGGGAATAATAAAGATTAGGGCAGAAATGAATGAAGCAGAAATTTTAAAAAACAGAACAGATCAATGAAACCAAGATCAATGAGGCTGGTTCTTTTGAAAAGATCAATAAAATTGATAAACCTTCACCCAGACTCATCAAGAAAATAAGAGAGAGAACTCAGATAAATACAATCAGAAATGAAGGAGGAGAAATAACAACCAACACTACAGAAATAGAAAGGATTATAAAAGAATGAAAAAATTGTATGCTGACAAACTGGACAACTTAAAAGAAATCGATGTTAATAGAAACATACAGCTTTCCAAAACTGAACAAAAAAGAAAGAAAAATCAAACCGATCACTTACCAACAATGAAATTGAATCAGCAATAAAAAAACTTCCAACAAACAAAAGTTCAGGACCAGATGGCTTCACAGGTGAATTCTACCAAACATTTAAAAAGAGTTAATAGTGAAAAGAGGGCACATACTGCATGGAGCACTGGGTGTTATAAGAAAACAATGAATCGTGGATATCTACATCAAAAACTAATGATGTATGGTGACTAACATAACATAATAAAATAAAATAAAATTTAAAAAATAAAGACAAAATAAGTTAACAGTGAAAAAATTAAAAAATAACAATTAAAAAATAAAAATAGTACCAATAATTCCAAAAAATAGAAGAGAAAACACTTCCAAATTCATTCTTCAAGGCCAGCATTATCCTGATACCAAAACCAAACAAAGACACTACAAAAAAAGAAAACTACAGGCCAATATCTCTGAAGAATACTGATGCAAAAATTTGGAATATTAGCAAACAGAATTCAACAATACATTAAAAAAATCTTTCACCACAATCAAATGGGAGTTATTCCTGGGATGCAAGAGTGGTTCAGTATTTGCAAATCAATCAACACAACACATTAATGAAAGAAAGGATAAAAACCATAATATCACCTCGATCGATGCAAGAAAAACGTCTGACAATGTATAACATCCCATTCATGATAAAAACTCTCAACAAAGTAGGTTTAGAGGGAACATACTTCAACATAATAAAGACCACATATGGAAAAGCCACAGCTAACATAATACTCAATGATGTGATAACTGAGAATTTTCCCTCTAAGGTCAGGAGAAAGACAAAGATGTCCACTCTAAACACTTTTATTCAACATATCACTGGAAGTCCTAGCCACAGTGATCAGACAAGAAAAAGAAATAAAAGGTATCCAAATTGGTAAGGAAGAAGTAAACTTTCCCTATTTGCAGATGACATGATACTATATATAGAAAACTCTATAAAGATGCCACCAGAAAAACTAAAACTGATAAATGAATTCAGTAAAATCACAAGATACAAAATAAATATACAGAAATCTGCTGCATTCCTCTATACAAATAACGAAGCAGCAGAGGGAGAAATTAAGAAAACAATTTCACTTACAAGTGCACCAAAAAAAACCAAAGCAAAACAAAACAAAAAACCTAAGGAATGAACTTAGCCAAGGAGGTGAAATACCTGTACTCTGAAAAGTATAAAACACCGATAAAAGAAACTGGAGATCACACAAACAAATGGAAAGACATTCTATGCTCATAGATTATAAGAACAAATATTGTTAAAATGTATGTGCTACCCACAGCAACCTACAGATTTAACACAATCCTTATCAAAAAGGCAGCGGCATTTTTCACAGAAGTAGAACAGATAATACCAAAATTTGTATGGAACCACAAAAGACCCCAAATACCCAGAACGATTTTGAGAAAGAACAAAGCTGAAGATACCACACCCCAGATTCCAAGATACACTCCAAAGATGAAGTAATCAGAACATTATTGTACTGGCACAAAAACAGACACAAAGATCAAGAGAATAGAATGGAGAGCCCAGAAATAAACCCATACTTATATGATCAGTTAGTGTATGATAAATGAGGCAAGAAAATACAAGGAGGAAAAGATAGTTCCTTCAATGAATGGTGCTGGGAAAACTGGACAGCTACATGCAAAAGAATGAAATGACCACTTTCATGCACCATACACAAAATAAACTTAAAATGGATTGAAGATCTAAATATGAGACCTGAAACTATAAAACTCCTAGAAGAACCATAGGCAGTAATTCCTTTGACATCAGCCATATAAACATTTTTCTAGATATGCCTTCTAAGGCAATGGAAATAAGAACAAAGATGAACTATTGGGACAACACCAAAATTTAAAGCTTCTGCACAGGGAAAGAAACCAATGAAACAACAAGGCAACCTGCTGAATGGGAGAAGATATTTACAAATGATATATCCAGTAGGAGGTTAATATCCAAAACATATATAGGACTTATACAACTTAACACCCAAATCCCACAAATAATCCAATTAAAAAATGGGCAGAGGATGTGAATAGACATTTCTCCAAAGAAGACCTAAAAATGGTCAACAGACACGTGAAAAGATGCTCATCATGACTCATCATCAAGGAAATGCTAATCAAGATCACAATGAGGTAGCACCTGACACCTGTCCTAATCGCTAGAGTCAAAAAGGGAAGACATAACAAGGGTGGGAGAAGATGTGGAGTAAAAGGAACACTTGTACATTTTTGGTGAGAATGTAAATAGGTGCAGCCACTGTGGAAAACAGTATGGAGGTTCCACAAAAAATTAAAAAAAGAAATACCACATGATCCAGTAATTTCACTAACTGGGTATTGACCCAAAGAAAATGAAAACACTAATTCAAAAACATATATACAATCCTATGTTTCTTGCAGCATTATGTACAATAGCCAAGATATGGAAGCAACTCAATTACCCATCAATAGATATCAGAGAAAGAAGGTGTGGTGTACATACATACCATACACTACTCAGCAATAACAACAAGTGAGATTTTGTCATTTGCTATGACACAGATGGACCTAGAGGATATAATGCTAAGTGAAATAAGTCAGACGGAGAAAGGCCAATACTATATGATTTCACTCACGTATGGAATTTAAGAAAGAAAACAAATGAACATAGAAAAAACAAACAAATAATAATAAAAAAACCAGACTCTTAAATATGGAGAACAAACTGGTGGTTGTCAAATGGGAGCCGGTTGGGGGATGGGTGAAACAGGTGAAGACGACTGAGTCCACTTATGATGAGCACTGAGTGATGTTCAGAATCGCCGAATCATTATATTGTACGCCTGGAGCTAACCTAACACTGCATGTTAATTATGCTTCAATAAAAAAAGTAACAAATAGATATGACCTTAAGGAATAATATTTATACTTAGTAATTTGACAGAATTTTAGAGGCGCTCATGGAGTAGACGTTACTGCTGATTGACCCTCTAGCTGGCCCGGGGCGATAGGAAGCTTCTTACCCACTCTGTTCTTGGAGAGTCCCTTTAGCCCATCATCCCCATAGTCAGAGCTGTTTTCAGGACACAGTCTTGAGAGAGTAAGGTGTTGCTGAGACCATCTGGATGGAACCCAGTTATGGCTACTCTATAAAATTTTAAGATTCTGGTGGGCAGGTGCAGAGCTCTACTTCTCTAGTGTTCACCTAAAACAAGCCTCTTACGTAAGTGTCCTTGCTTATTAAACCTGCCACGTACAATCTGGAGTACCCCCCTCCCTGTCTCCTGTTTCTCCTTGTCCTCCAGGTATGGGGGCACTTTCACACTTCACCCAAGAAGCTCCCAAGTTTGTGAACCAACACAAAAATTAAAGGATACTAACACTTCATACTACAAAAATCAGGGAGTACTAACACTCTGTGCTGACAACGATACAGGGCTCTTATGAGGTATTGCTGCCACCATCTTCAACAGCATGCTGGCCATGGCTGTTCGAGGCTAACAGCTAATTCAATGTAGCAATCCAAAACCCATGGAGGAGCCCCATCGGAAAAAGTGCATCAGTACGTCAGACGGTACACAGAAAGATATCAATTGCAGCGTTTTTAGTATTAACGAAAAGGAAGAAGAAAGGAAGGAAGATGATGTTTGTGTAAATTGTGGTACATCCATACATGAAATATCATGCAGTCAGTAGAAAGGTGTGGAGGGGTTTCTACTCTGTTTTGTAAAGTGACAAAAGATTCAGAGATGTTTATATATATTATTCCATTTCGGTAAATGGGAGACAAATTCTGAAAACAAACTCTGAAAAAGGCCTGTGTGCAAACACATATATTAAGCCTGTACATTTATATGCATATGTGTATATATATTATACACTATGCATGTACACACACACATACACATTGTGTGTATATCCATAAGTGTTATATATATGAAAGTGATATATATGTATATAACCAGGTTACCACCTTGTTACCCTGAGGGTAGAAAGCTGGAAGTAGCTGGCCGGAGAGGCGGGGAAGAGGGAGGAAGAAAGCAAAAAGACAAAATATAATTGTCTATGATAAATACAGCACATATGATATATCCTTAAAGGTTTTATTTACTTAATTGAGGGAGAGAGAGATAAAGACAGAGCACAAGCAGGGTGGGGGGGGGCAGAGGCAGAGGGAGAAGCAGGTTCCCCCTTGAGCCCGACATGGGGCTCGATCCCAGGACGCTGGGATCAGGACCTGAGCTGAAGGCAGATGCTTAACGGACTGAGCCACCCAGTCACCCCATATCCTTACTTTAAATTATGCATTTATATATAATTCACAAAGAGATTTATGAAAGGATGTTCAGCAAAGTGTTGATTTTTATCTCAGAAATAGTCTAATTTTAGGTGATTTTTTAAAAATATTTTTCTCATGCTTTTATATATTGTTTAAATTCTTTACAAAATTTACTTTGTAATCTTTAAAATTTACTTTTAATTATAAAGTAACAAAGAATTTTAAGAACTATTATTTAATCAATTTGCAATTAATTCAATACCATTCATTCTGGATTGTACCTTGATTTCTCTGATTATTAGACAATAATTTTTAACTTTTAGGTTATATGGCCAATTTTTCATTATTATTCTTTATTCATTAGTAATAGATGCTTTATGATTAAAATTATTTTTAAAGATTTTATTTGTTGGACAGAGAGAGAAAGAGAGTACAAGCAAGGGGAGTGGCAGGCAGAGGGAGAGGGAAAAGCAGGCTCTCTGCTGAGCGGGGAGTCCAACGTAGGACTTGATCCCAGGACCCTGGGATCATGATCTGAGCTGAAGACAGACGCTTAACCCACTGAGCCACCAAGCCATCCCCCCAAAATTTTTAACTAAATCTCTCTGTTTACTTTCTATTTGGATTCCACTATCCACAGTTCAGTGACATTGAAGCATTCTGATATAGATTTTCTGGATTTAAAGAGTTAAGTTTCTAATTCTTATAATGTAGCAGATATTTCCATAATATAGACTTCTTATTAAGCTTTGCCTTAATAACTGTATATGTTAAAGAATCAAGAAAGAAAAATCAGCCAAATTAGTTATTTTCCCTAAAGCTTCAAATGGGTGAAATGATTCTACCTGGCTTAAGTTCATTACCACCAGCAAGTAAACGCCATACTGCACAGTATACTTCAACTTTATAACTTTTTGTTCCATAGGAGAAAATAGGTAAACAAACATTTTAAAGCTTTGTTATCTCTAACCAGGGCCCCAGGCTGTACTGTGTCTCAAAGACACTATTTCTGAGCATAGAAGTGCATGTAAAATACGACTGGGCCTTTCTCCTGTTCTGGTCTTGTTCTAGTTCTCTACTTTTGCATGATGTTCTGTTTAATCCTAACACACAAATGCCATCACCAGACTCTTGATTCTGATTACTAACATTTCATTTATCTGTTACCTTTAAAATTTCACTCCCTGGTCATCCCATTGGCAATAATACATTTAAAAATACTCCATCTAGGTGCCTGGGTGACTCAGTTGGTTAAGCATCTGACTCTTGGTTTTGACTCAGATCATGATCTCAGGGTGGTGGGATCGAGCCCTGAATCAGGCTCTGTGCTCAGTGGGCTGTCTGCTTGGTTTCTCTCTCTCTCTCTCTCTCTCTCTGCCCCTCCCCTCCCTGCATCCTCGCTCTCAAATAAATAAATAAATAAATCTTCAAAAAAAAAAAAAACCCTCCATCTATTTTAGTTGCATAATGTTATTTAAAGGGTTAAAGTGATCATTTCCACATTTGGGGAGGTGGAAAGAATTATCACTACAACAACAGATCAGATCCAGGTTAGGTTTTAATGCCTGTGCTGTCGTAACAGGCACGGGAGTACAAAACACTGCAGTATAAAAATGATTTAAATTAATTAACTAAGTGAGAGGAG
Source organism: Eumetopias jubatus (assembly GCF_037043125.1). Taxonomy (NCBI): domain Eukaryota; kingdom Metazoa; phylum Chordata; class Mammalia; order Carnivora; family Otariidae; genus Eumetopias; species Eumetopias jubatus. The sequence goes on from NW_028274819.1 coordinate 110,481,088, forward strand.
GCTACGGTGCCGACGCCATGCCATTCCATCTTAAAATGTGACACCTTTACGTGAATGTGATGATCAGTTCAGTTTACTGAGCTGTTTCAGTCCCACAGTGACCAAAGCTCAACCACTGGGGAGCAAAATGTTTTCAATTATTCAAGCATTCACTGGAGACCCTGTGGAGCAGAGAACAATTAAGAAACAGATAAACTGAAGGCATAAGATAAAGAACACTAGTCCTCAAGGATAAAGATGACAAGGCATTATATAAATGTCAAGCACTGAAACACTCGCCATTTTACCCCAGCCTGGTTATCTGTCTTCCTTAAAATGGGATCTACTAATTTCTATTTATGGACTTTGAAGTCAACAAATACTGCTGCTAAGTGTTCACTACTTTTATTGATTCCTGGATGCTAGAGATGTCCACCCGAAATTCTCCAAACCAGTGAAACCCTGTGAATACCCAAACAATTGTGGATTATCACAGTTATTTTACTTATGTATGCTGAAACTAGAATCTTACAATATTTTACTCTGGAAATGGAAAAGAGCCACCCATATATTACTACCTTGAAAGAGAAATTCTTCTCACTCTTATATATTATTTTTTCAATCTTTCTATAATTTTGTGTAACCACAATCATTGTAACCAACTTCATTTAAAATAGTCTGCTGTCATTATTCTGAACTTCTGTGGAGTTCTGTTTCGGTTGGTATTGGTCACACATACTGAACTTGGTCAAAGTAAGGAAATGCTGCAGAGAGGAGGAACTTAAGGGGGTGGAAGAGCAACAAGAAACAATAGGACAGACAGCAACTACTGCACATCTGAACAAGCTGCTTATTCAATTCTCTTCTCACAATATTTGATTTACATGAAGACAATTTTCTGGCCAATGAAATGGCTTAGGAAGCTCTTCTCTTCCAATGAAGCAGCAAAATATGGGATCAATATTCACATATTCATCCCAAGCACCTTCTCCGTTCATTTTTGCATTGCTTTTCTCCAAAGAATGTTAAAAATATATATATCATCAGTGAGATGATTAAGTGAAATTAAATAGAAATACTATAAAAATTTATGAAAACATACAAATAAAATTTTTAAGTGATAACTTTAGAGATCTGTAATTTTGGAGGTGCTTGTAGGGATAGTGGAAGAGCATAGGACTGTTTGTTTGCATATTTGCATAGTTTATAACTATAGTTCTTACCATGTCTACCCATTACTTCCAAATGCAAACCCAGGGTCTACTACTAGATGATGCCGTGGGTTCTTGTTTTGATGAAGAGTAACTTCTGATCATAGGTAGAAAATTGAACACACGTCATTATCAATAAGCACACTTGTCAAAATTCATATCTTGGGGTGGGGGAGGAGCAAGATGGCAGAGAAATAGGAGACCTAAATTTCATCCGGTCCCAGGAATTCTGCTAGATAGGGATCAAACCACTCTAAACACCTACGAACTCAACAGGAGATCAAAGAAAAGAATAGCAAAAACTCTCTGAACAGAAAAGCGACCACTTTCTGGAAGGTAGGATGTGCAGAGAAGTGAATCCAAGGTGATATTCGGCAGGATAGATGGTGGGGGAGGGGGCCTCCATCAGCTGCTTCTGGCAAGTGATAGAGCAGCGGAGCACAAAATCGGAACTTTTAGAAATCTGCTCCACTGAGGGACGTCGCTGCAGTGGCTAAGCAGGGGGTGGAACCCTCGCTGGGACAGTGTGGTCTCAGGACCCTCAGGGTCACAGAAAGACTAGGGGTGCCTGAGTGCACCAGAGCTCCCAGGGATCGGAGCGGGGAAGCTGGCCACAGAGTCAGAGCCGAGGCGCAGGCTCTCAGCTCGAGGTTGCCATAAACTGTGATCTGCAGTACAGTCGGGCCACTGCTCCTCCAGCAGGGACCCAACAGGCGGCAGAGCCGGGGAGACTCCCCTTCCTCCCCCAGGAGGAGCGGTGCAGGAGCGCACTGCAGGGATCTGCTAGGTTTGGAGACTCCACACGGGTATGTGTGCCAGAGGTCGAAACACTTGGTCACAGGCCGGGTGAGCACGGAGTGCAGCAGGAGACTGGGGAGATGGGAGTGAATGACTGCTTTTCTCTGGGGGCGCACTGAAGGGTGGGGCCCCATGTTCTCACCCCCTCCAGGGCAGAAATTGGGAGGCCGCCATTTTCTTTCCTTTTTTCTCTTTTTTAAACATAAAAAGTTTTATTCTTGGAGAAATATTTATGGGTTATGGGAAAAACAAACACATAAAAAGTATAAAAAGTAATCACAGAAATGTAAAATATTAACAGCACATACACACAAATGGGTTAGCCTGTACTGTGAAATGGTAAATGGACTGAACAAAATATGTTCCATTTTCTTTTTTTATTGTTATGTTAATCACCATACATTTCCTCATTAGTTTTTGAGGTAGTGTTCCATGATTCATTGTTTGCGTATAACACCCAGGTCTCCATGCAGAACGTGCCCTCCTCAATACCCATTTTCACTCTCGTCCTCCAAAGCTGTACAGAAAGCTTGCAGGGAACAAAAACCTGAGAGCAAACCCGAGCAGATTACTTAGCCTAGCCCCTGGCAAGGGTGGGGCAATTCCGCCTCCAGCAAAGACATTTGAGAACCACTGCGACAGCCCCCCCCCTCCGGATCAGCAAGAACATCCAGCCAAGACCAAGTTTACCGATCAATGAGAACAGCAGAACTCCAGCGCTAGGGGAATACTGCACATAGAATTCATGGCTTTATTGCCATGATTCTTTAGTCTTTCAAAGTTAATTTTTAAAAATTTTTTTAATTTTTCTCTTTCGCTTTTTCAACCAACATCTTATCACTCCCTTTTTTTAAAAAAAATCTTTTTTATTTTTCATTTTTAGAGCCATATTCTATCTCTTCATAGTAGTTAACCTTATTTTTGGTATACACACACACACACACACACACACACACACATATATATATATATATATATATAAGTTGTTCTCTCTTTAAAATTTTAGGATACAGTTTCTTCTAACAGACCAAAATATACCCTAAATTTATAGTCTATGACTTTGTTCTAGTCTCCTGCCCGATCACAGTCTCTCCCTTTTTTTTTTTTAATTCTCTTTGTTCTTTTTTCAACCAACTTCTTATCTTAACAATTCCTTTTATAAAATCTTTTCTAATTTTCACCTTTACAGTCATATTCCATCACTTCATCATATTTACCCTTATTTTTGAACATATATAAATTTTTCTTTAAAATTTTGGGATGCACTTTCTTCTAACAGACAAAAATAGGCCCCAAATCTAGTGTGTGGCACCGATCTATGAACCAGCCTGATCATATGTGATCATATTCTGGTTGTTTTTTATTAATCTTTTTTTTTTCATTTTTCTTTCTTTCCCTTTCTTTTCCCCCGGTTTCAGGTCTCTTCTGATTTGTTTAGTGTATATTTTTCTGGGGTCATTGTTACCCTGTTAGCATTTTGTTCTCTCATTCATCTATTCACCTCTGGACAAAATGAAAAGATGGAAAAAATCACCTGATAAAAAAAGAACAAGAGGCAGTACCAACGCCAGGGACCTAATCAATACAAACATTAGTAAGATGTCAGAACTAGAGTTCAGAATGATGATTTTAAAGATACTAGCTAGGCTTGAAAAAAGCATGGAAGATATCAGAGAAACCCTTTCCGAAGAAATAAAAGAACTAAAATCTAACCAAGTCGAAATCAAAAAGGCTATTAAAGAGGTGCAATCAAAAATGGATGGTAAAACAGCTAGGATAAACGAGGCAGAAGAGAGAATTGGTGATATAGAAGACCAAATGATGGAAAATAAAGAAGTTGAGAAAAAGAGAGATAAACAACTCCTGGATCACGAGGGCAGAATTAGAGAGATAAGTGATACCATAAGACAAAAAAAATATTAGAATAATTGGGATCCCAGAAGAAGAAGAAAGAGAGAGAGGGGCAGAAGGTATATTGGAGCAAATTATAGCAGAGAACTTCCCTAATTGGGGGAAGGAAACAGGCATCAAAATCAAGGAGGCACAGAGATCCCCCTCAAAATCAATAAAAATAAGTCAACACCCCGACATCTAATAGTAAAACTTACGAATCTCAGAGACAAAGAGAACATCCTGAAAGCAGCTCGGGAGAAGAGATCTGTAACCTAAAATGGTAGAAACATTAGATTGGCAGCAGACCTATCCGCAGAGACCTGGCAGGCCAGAAAGGACTGGCATGATATATTCAGAGCACTAAATGAGAAAAATATGCAGCCACGAATACTATACCCAGCTAGGCTGTCACTGAAAATAGAAGGAGAGATAAAAAGCTTCCAGGACAAACAAAAACTAAAGGAATTTGCAAACACGAAACAGGCCTACAAGAAATATTGAAAGGGTCCTTTAAGCAAAGAGAAAACCTAAAAGTAACATAGACCAGAAAGGAACACAGACAATATACAGTAAGAATCACCTTAAAGGAATACAATGGCACTAAATTCATATCTTTCAATAGTTACCCTGAATGTAAATGGGCTAAATGTCCAAATCAAAAGACACAGGTTATCAGATTGGATAAAAAAACAAGACCCATGGATATGCTGTCTGCAAGAGACTCATTTTAGACCCAAAGATACCCCCAGATAGTGAAAGTGAAGGGGTGGAAAACAATTTACCATGCTAATGGGCACCAAAAGAAAGTTAGGGTGGCAATCCTTATATCAGACAAATTAGATTTTAAACCAAAGATCATAATAAGAGATAGGGAAGGACACTATATCCTACTTAAAGGGTCTATCCAACAAGAAGTTCTAACAATTGTAAATATCTATATCCCTAACATGGGAGCAGCCACGTATATAAGCCAATTAATAACAAAAGCAAAGAAACACATTGACAACAATACAATAATAGTGGGGAACTTTAACACCCCCCCTCACTGAAAAGGACAGATCATCTAAGCAAAAGATCAACAAGGAAATTAAGACTTTAAGTGACACACTGGACCAAATGGACTTCACAGATATATTCAGAACATTCCATACCAAAGCAACAGAATACACATTCTTCTCTAGTGCCCATGGAACATTCTCCAGAATAGATCACATGCTAGGTCACAAATTAGGTCTCAATCAGTACCAAAAGATTGGAATCATTCCCTGTGTATTTTCAGATCACAATGCTTTGAAAATAGAACTCAATCACAAGATGAAAGTCAGAAAGAACTCAAATACATGGAGGCTAAAGAGAATCCTGCTAAAGGATGGATGGGTCAACCAGGATATTGAAGAAGACTTAAAAAAATTCATGGAAACCAATGAAAATGAAAACACAACTGTTCCAAATCTTTGGGAGGCAGGAAAGGCAGTCCTAAGAGGAAATTATATAGCAATACAAGCCTTTCTCAAGAAACAAGAAAGGTCTCAAATACACAACCTAACCCTACACCTAAAGGAGCTGGAGAAAAAACAGCAAATAAAGCCTAAACCCAGCAAGAGAAGAGAAATAAAGATCAGAGCAGAAATCAATGAACTAGAAACCAAAAGAACAGAACAGATCAACAAAACTAGGAGCTGGTTCTTTGAATGAATTAATAAGGTTGAGAAACCCCTGGCCAGACTTATCAAAAAGAAAAGAGAAATGACCCAAATCAATAAAATCATAAATGAAAGAGGAAAGATCACAACCAACACCAAAGAAATACAAACAATTATAAGAACATATTACGAGCAACTCTATGCCAGCAAATTAGGTAACCTGGAAGAAATGGGTGCATTCCTAGAGATGTATCAACTACCAAAACTGAACCAGGAAGAAATAGAAAACCTGAACAGACCTATAACCACTAAGGAAATTGAAGCAGTCATCAAAAATCTCCCAAGAAACAAAAGCCCAGGGCCAGATGGCTTCCCAGGGGAATTCTATCAGACATTTAAAGAAGAATTAATACCTATTCTTCTGAAACTGTTCCAAAAATTAGAAATGGAAGGAAAACTTCCAAACTCGTTTTATGAGGCCACCATTACCTTGATCCCAAAACCAGACAAAGACCCCATCAAAAAGGAGAATTACAGACCAATATCCCTGATGAATATGGATGCAAAAATTCTCACCAAAATACTCACCAACAGCATCCAATAGTACATTAAAAGGATTATTCACCACGACCAAGTGGGATTTATTCCTGGGCTGCAAGGTTGGTTCAACATCCACAAATCAATCAACATGATACAATACATTAATAAAAGAAAGAACAAGAACCATATGATCCTCTCAATAGATGCAGAAAAAGCATTTGAGAAAGTACAGCATCCTTTCTTGACCAAAACTCTTCAGTGTATAGGGATAGAGGGTACGTACCTCAATATCATAAAGCCATCTATAAAAAACCCACAGTGAATATCATTCTCAATGGGAAAAACTGAGAGCTTTCCCCCTAAGGTCAGGAACACGGCAGGGATGTCCACTCTCACCACTGCTATTCAACATAGTACTAGAAGTCCTAGCCACAGCAATCAGACAACAAAGGGAAATAAAAGCATCCGAATCGGCAAAGAAGAAGTCAAACTCTCACTCTTTGCAGATGATATGATACTTTATGTGGAAAACCCAAACGACTCCACCCCAAAACTGCTAGAACTCATACAGGAATTCAGTCAAGTAGCAGGATATAAAATCAATGCACAGAAATCAGTGGCATTCCTATACACCAACAACAAGACAGAAGAAAGAGAAATTAAGGAGTCAATCCCATTTACAATTGCACCCAAAACCATAAGATACCTAGGAATAAATCCAACCAAAGAAGTAAAGAATCTGTACTCAGGAAACTATAAAATACTCATGAAAGAAATTGAGGAAGACACCAAGAAATGGAAAATCGTTCCATGCTCATGGATTGGAACAACAAATATTGTGAAGATGTCTATGCTGCCTAGAGCAATCTACACATTTAATGCAATCCCCATCAAAATACCATCGACTTTTTTCAAAGAAATGGAACAAATAATGCTCAAATTTGTATGGAACCAGAAAAGACCCCGAATAGCCAGAAGAATGTTGAAAAAGAAAAGCAAAGCTGGTGGCATCACAATTCCGGACTTCAAGCTCTATTACAAAGCTGTAATTACCAAGACAGTATGGCACAAAAACAGACACATAGATCAATGGAACAGAAGAGAGAGCCCAGAAATGGACCCTCAACCCTATGGTCAACTAATCTTTGACAAAGCAGGAAAGAATGTCCAATGGAAAAACGACAGTTTCTTTAACAAATGGTGTTGGGAAAATTGGACAGCCACATGCAGAAGAATGATATTGGGCCATTTCCTTACACCACACACAAAAATAGACTCAACATGGATGAAAGACCTAAATGTGAGACAGGAGTCCATCAAAATCCTAAAGTAGAACACACACAGCAACCTCTTTGACCTCAGCAGCAGCAACTTATCCTAGAAACATCGTCAAAGGCAAAGGCAGCAAGGGCAAAAATGAACTAGTGGGACTTCGTCAAGATAAAAAGCTTTTGCACAGCAAAAGAAACAGTCCCCAGAACCAAAAGACAACCGACAGAATGGGAGGAGATATTTGCAAATGACATATCAGATCAAGGGCTAGTATCCAAAATGTATAAAGAATTTATCAACTCAACACCCAAAGAACAAGTGATCCAATCACGAAATGGGCAGAAGACATGAACAGACATTTCTGCAAAGAAGGCATCCAAATGGCCAACAGACACATGCAAAAGTGCTCAACATCGCTCGGCATCAGGGAAATCCAAATCGAAACCTCCATGAGATACCACCTCACACCCGTCAGAATGGCTAAAATTAACAAGTCAGGAAACGACAGATTTTGGTGGGGATGTGGAGAAAGGGGAACCCTCCTACACTGTTGGTGGGAATGCAAGCTGGTGCAACCACTCTGGAAAACAGTATGGAGGTTCCTCAAACAGTTGAAAATAGAGCTACCCTACGACCTAGGAATTGCACTACTGGATATTTACCCCAAAGATACAAATGTGGGGATCCAAAGGGGTACGTGCACCCCGATGCTTATAGCAGCAATGTCCACAATAGCCAAACTGTGGAAAGAGCCAAGAAGTCCATCGACAGATGAATGGATAAAGAATAAGTGGTATATATACACAATAGAATATTATGCAGCCATCAAAAGGAATGAGATCTTGCTATTCGCAACAACGTGGTTGGAACTGGAGGGTATTATGCTGAGTGAAATAAGTCAATCAGAGAAAGACATGTATCATATGACCTCACTGATATGAGGAATTCTTAATCTCAGGAAACAAACTGAGGGTTGCTGGAGTGGTGGGGGGTGGGAGGGATGGGGTTCCTGGGTGATAGACATTGGGGAGGGTATGTGCTATGGTGAGCGCTGTGAATTGTGTAGGACTGTTAAATCACAGACCTGTACACCTCTGAAACAAATAATACATTATATGTTAAAAAAAGAAAAAGAAGAAGATAGCAGGAAGGGAAAAATGACTGGGGGTAATTTGGAGGGGGAGACAAACCATGAGAGACTATGGACTCTGAGAAAGAAACAGGGTTCCAGAGGGGAGGGGGGTGGGGGATCGGTTAGCCTGGTGATGGCTATTAAAGAGGGCATGTACTGAATGGAGCACTGGGTGTTTTATGCAAACAATGAATCATGGAACACTACATCGAAAACTAATGATGTAATGTATGGTGATTAACAACATAATAATAAAAAAAATCCACATCTTGCCTATGATATGGTCTTCATATTGCACACAAATGCTTTCTCTATGAGCACTGATTACTCAAGTTCCTTTCCTTTCCTCAATTCCTTTGATACAACAAGCACAACTTTCAAATTCCAACTGTTATTCATACTTTTCATTATTTTTTAGAATAAATTTAATTGGTCTTTTTTTAACATCTCTTGATATAACACTTACTTAGATTGCATAAGTTCACCAGGGAACCAATTTTCAAGAAAACTCTCTTATTGAATAAAATATCATAATAAAATTCTAAAATCCAGAGAAAAGCACTGTCTTAACACTTGATCTTGATTTAAGAAATACCATTTCCTTTCCATTCTGTTTCTTTTAAAGATTTATTTATTTATTTTAGAAATAGCAAGAGCAAGAGAGCACAAAAGTGCAGGGGGTAGGGCAGAGGGGGAGTTAGAGTCTCCAGCAGATTCCTAGATGAGCAGGGAACCCTATGGGGGGCTTAATCTCATGATCCCAAGATCACCACTGGAGCCAACAACCAAGAGTCAGCCTCTCAACCAACTGCACCCCTTAGGCACACCATTTTCTTTCCATTCTTAAAAGAACAAATGTTTCCAAAGTTGGCATTTCCATCTTAACTTTTAGTGTGCTTTTAAAACACCATATTGTCATGATATAGTGCCATTTCTTTAACTGCCAAAAGAGTCATAAGCATTGTAAGTAGTTTATTCTTGTGATTACATTTTTATAAAGTTAAGAAATATAATTTTAGAAGGGCAACTATTATTAACATACAATATTTCTTATGAAATACAATGTGTTGTCTGCACTCTTGTACCCTATCTGTCCTTCCAACATGGTGACTAGAATAGATTTATCCTGGACCTTATACAGTCATTTGAGAGGAAGCTCAAAGACTTTATAGTCTGTCTCCCCAAAGCATCTTTAGATGATTACTTCATAAAGGTGAAAAGAAAAGGTGTAACAGGAACTCAAAATTATAGCTCTATAGAATAAGCAATAGAAAAAGTGTTTGTCAAATAAATTTCTCTTTTATAGAATGTCAGATTTATTTGCTTCATCTCCCAAATCAACTTTTGGATCCTTAGTATTTTTAAAGTTTACACTATTATTTTAAATGTTCAATATTTTATATTTATGAAACATAACCATGACATTTTTATTATGTTATGTATAAAACAATAAATGCAGAATACTCACTTTGTTTAAAGAAAAAGAAAAACTTTTTGAGGTTATGGTTTATAACAGTTAAACTAATAGCTCTGAGAAGTAAGCATTACTTGGATAATCTAGTCAAAATAATTCATTTCCAGATTCATTAAAAAGTTATATATTTAAAATTTTTTTATTTATGATATGTAAATGTTCCAATATCTGCTTACCGAAAATATTCTGGACACCACTAAATGTATAATGTTTGCAAAATGAAAAAACAAAGAGCTAATCAGAGGGAACAGCAAGTGCAAAGGACCTGAGTTGAGAGGAACGGGTTAACTGTGGAGCTAAGTTAAGGCCATTTTAGTTAAACCCCTATACACAAAAATAGTGAAATGATTTAGGTTTGGGTATTGGGGAGACACAGCATGTAAGACATGGTATGCCACATTGAAGCTTTCTCCTGAGGGCAACAAAGAATTTCTAAAAGGCATTATGCAAGGATCTAACAGAATCCAATTTGCATTAAAAAAAAATCACTGTGGCTGCACGGTGAAAAATGTATTAGAGGTGGGGGGGTAAGCATGGGTGTGGGGGGAGACCAGTTACAAGGCTATTGCATTTGTCCAAGTGAGAGAGGATTGTTTTCAGAGAGGGTACTACTCCAGTTCATATTCAGAGGACAAAGTCATCGGGCAGGATGAAGGATTAGATACGGCAACTGCCACAGAGCTATTATAAGAACCTCCTGCACCACTTTGTCAACCTGGATGGGTGTTCGGTGCCAAACCCTGAGATAGGAAACATTTGAGTGCCGGTGTTAGGAACTGCATTGTGAATCATGTTTTTCCTGTTTGTGTTGATTGCTCCAAAACTGAAGGCAAATTGTGGCCCGGCTCCAACAAGTATACAAGACTTGAACGTATGCATATTGTGTGACCTCATTCCTGGTTCCATCTGCTTTTGCAAATTCTGTTTTTACTGCACCTCATTTTTCTTAATTTAAATGTACATCATGTCCTTCTGAGTTGTTTGCATTCTTATAAGCTACCTTAACTGTTTTTCAAATAATATGTGACATAAAACAAATAATAGGTACAAATTGTATTTAAAACTTTTAATGAATTCACTGAATTTTAAATAATATGGTAGCAGGTAAAATAGAATACTTACTGGAATATTAGCTAGACTGGGAAATAAAAGTGCTAATTCAAAATACTTATATTAGATTCAGCACTTCTTCCACCATCCCAGTTGTTGGTATTATTATTATTAATGACTATCTTTCATCATTAAATAGTGACTCTTCCAATTGGCTTACTACTGCAATATCACTAGAGAGGTCCAACATGTATTTTAGTTTAAAAGCAGTTAATGAGCTCCTATTACATGCCATGGACTTTCTGAACACTGGAAATTTAAGAGTGAACAAATTATGGTTTTATTTTTTAGATGTTTTAACACCCGCAGGGAAACGTTGGAAGGGCATTCTACAATGAGTGATGGTAATCACCATAGTAGCAGCATCTCTCTACAGGACATGCACTGATAAAACACTCTAAAATTGGTTAAAAATAAACAAAAGTTTGAAAGCCTACCAATCACAAAAATCTTCTTGATACTTATAATTAAGAAATGGGTTAATTAGTTGGTGCCTATCGGATGGGAACTTTTTACTAGTATTCCAGAAAGCTCTGTTCTCAAGTTTATTGAACATGTTTACCAATGACTTGGATGAAAAGCAAAAAGATGCTCATTAGCTGTGGATAACATAAAGTTACAGGAAATACCAACATGCAGGGTGATAGGTCGGTACTCACAAAGCTTTTCACAGAAAATAAACAAATATCAATATAATACAGAGCAGACACAGCTTAGTAATAACACATGTGCAGCAGGCTTGAAGGTTTTATGTGATAGCTAATTTGATAAAATTACTATATAATATGATTACTGAAACTTGAGTGTATTCTTTGGCTACCTTAGGTGAAATAAAAAACAGAGTATTGTCTTAGTCTGTATAGGTTGTCATAACAAAATATAATAGACTGAGCGACTTAACAGAAACATTTTTTTCACAGTTCTGGAGACTGGGAAGTTCAAGTATCAAGGTGTTGGTCAGTTTGGTTCCTGGTGTAGGCTCTTCCTGGCTGGCAGATACTGTCTTTTTTGCTATTTTCTCACACGTGGGAGAGAGTCAAAGCAAGCTCTCTCCTGTCTGGTGTCAAACTGACACTAATCCTATTGGATCAGTGCCCAACCCTTATGACCTCATTTAACCTTAATTACCTTTATAAAGACACTGCCTTCAAATATAGCCACATTGGGGGCTGGGCTTCAACATATGTATTTTGGGGGGATATAAACATTCAGTCCATAACAAGTATCTTGCCTGAGGTATGTAACAGTGTATGCAATTGCATTACAGGAGATAATTGTTTCTAGTTTTGGATCTCCCATTTTATGAAGTATGTAGATAAGCTACCTGTGTTAAGAAGAGAGCAGCTGAGATGGCAATTTGTCTCTATATAGGAGCAAATGTGGAACAGATGCAGACTAAGTGATGTTTAGTCCAGAAAAATGATGACTATTAAAGAGGAGAAGCACATGATTTGGATGGGCTGTCATGAGGAAGAAAATTTTACTGAATGTCCCCAACAAATTCTAGGAAAAAAATCAGTGTGCCAAATGTGTCAGGAGGACAGTTATCACTATGTACAGAAATTCATTTCTACACGTGGAGCCATCCAAGAAAAAGTTTGCTGGGGCGCCTGGGTGGCTCAGTTGGTTAAGCGACTGCCTTCGGCTCAGGTCATGATCCTGGAGTCCCGGGATCGAGTCCCGCATCGGGCTCCCTGCTCGGCAGGGAGTCTGCCTCTCCCTCTGACCCTCTTCCCTCTTGTGCTCTCTGTCTCTCATTCTCTCCCTCTCAAATAAATAAATAAAATCTTTAAAAAAAAAAAGAAAAAGAAAAAGTTTGCTACCTCGAGAAGTACTGCCTTTTGGGAATTTGAGATATTTGAAAATAAGCTGGATAATTATTTTGCCAAGATGATTTAGTAGATTTAATGATTTAATCAAAGAGGAAATTAAAAAAAAAAGGGAGACAAATGAGAATGAAACTACAATGGTCCAAAATGTTTGGGATGTAGCAAAAGCAGTTCTAAGAGTGGAGTTTATAGCAATACAGGCCTACCTCATGAAGCAAGAAAAATCTCAAACAACCTAACCTCATACCTAGGAGGCTAGAAAAAGGAGAACGAACAAAATCTTGAATAGATCAATGAAACCAGGAGCTTTGTTCTTCGAAAAGATCAACAAAAGTGACAAACCTTTAGCCAGATTCATCCCAAAAAGAAAACAAAAACAAAAACAAAAACAAAAACAAACAAACAAAAAAAACAAGACACAGAGAGGGCTCAAACAAAATCAGAAATAAAAAGAGAAGAAATAACAACCTACAGAAGAGAATACAATGGATTATAAGAGAATATTATGAAAAACTATATGCTAACTAATTGGGCAACTTAAAAGAAATAGGTAAATTCCTAGAAGTATTTAGCTTCCCAAAGCTGAATCGGGAAGAAATAGAAAATTTGAGCAGACTAATTACTAACAATGAAATTGAATCAGTCATCAAAAAAATCTCAACAAACAGAAGTCCAAGATCAGATGGCTTCACAGAGGAATTCTACCAAATCCTTAAGAAAGAGTTCATCAAAAACTAATGATGTAATGTATGGTGATTAACATAACATAATAAAAGAAAAAAAAAGAAAGAGTTCATACCTATTCTCAAACTATTCCAAAAAAGAGAGAGAGAGAGAAAGGAAAACTTCCATCATTTTATGAGGCCAGCGTTACCCTGATACCAAAACCAAAGACACCACAAAAAAAGAGTCCGGCAGGCCAGTATCTCTGATGAACATAGATGGAAAAATCCTTGACAAATTGTTAGCAGACCAAATCCAACAATACATTAAAAACAAACAAACAAATAACAGTTACTATAATCAAGTGTGACTTATTCCTCTAATGCAAGGGTGGTTCAATATTTGCAAATCAGTCAACGTGATACATTGCATCAACAAAGAGAAAGTATAAGAACCGTATGATCATCTCAATTGATACATAAAAAGCATTTGACAAAGTACAACATCCATTCATGATAAAAATCCTCAACAAAGTTGGTTAGAAGAAAAATATCTCAGCATAATAAAGACCATACTTGAAATACCCACTGATAACATCATACTCAATGGTGAAAAACTGAGAGCTTTACCCCCAAAATCAGAAAAAACACAAGGATGTTCACTCATTACTTTTATTCAATATAGAACTGGAAGTTCTAGTCACAGTGATAAGACAAGAGAAGGAAATTAAAGGCATCCAAATTGGTAAGGAAGAAGTAAAACTTTCACTATTTGCAGATGACATGATACTATATATAGAAAACCCTAAAGATGCCACCAAAAAAAACCTACTATAAATGATAAATGAATTCAGTAAAGTCAGAGGATATAAAATCCATATACAGAAATCCAATAATGAAGAAGCAGAAATAAAATTAAGAAAACAATTCCTTCTACAACTGCACCTAAAATAATAAAATACCTAGTAATAAACAACCAAGGTGGTGAAATCTTAAACTGTGAAAACTATAAAATACTGATGAAGGAAATTGAAAACCACCAAGAAATTGGAAAGACATTCCATGCTCATGGACTGGAAGAACAAATATTGTCAAAATGTCTATGCTACCTGAAGCAATCTACAGATTTAATGCAGTCCCTATCAAAATAGCCACAGAATTTTTCACAGCACTAGAACAAACAATCCTAAAATCTGTATGGAACCTCAAAAGACTCTGAATAGCCAAAGCAATCTTGAAAAAGAAGAAAAAAACTGAAGGTATCTTAATTCCAGGCTTCGAGTTATATTACAAAGCTATAGTAATCAAAACAATCTGCTATTGGCACAAAAATAGACACATAGATCCATGGTACTGAATAGAAATCGCAGAAACAATCCCACAATTGTATGTATGTATGTATGTATGTATGTATGTAGTCAATTAATCTTCAACAAAAGAAGTAAAAATATGCAGTGGCAAAAAGTCTCTTCAATAAACTGTGTTGGGGAAACTGGACAGCTACATGAAAAAAAATGAAAATGGACCACGTCCTTACACCATATAAAAAATAAACTAAAAATTGTTTAAGGACCTAAATGTGAGACCTGAAACAATAAAAATCCTCAAAGAGAGCACAGGCAGCAACTTCTCTTGACATTGACCATAGCAATGCTTTTTCTAGATATGTGTCCTGAGGCAGGGGAAATAAAAGCAAAAATAAACTATTGGGAGTACATCAAAATAAAAACCTTCTCCCTAGTCAAGGAAATGATCAACAAAACTAAAAGACAATCTATTGAATGGGAGAAGATATTTTCAAATGACTTATATGATAATGGGTTAGTATCCAAAATATATAAAGAACTTACACAATTCAACCTAAATAATCCAATTAAAAATGGGCAGAAGACATGAACAGACATTTCTCCAAAGAAGACAACCAGATGGCCAAGAGACACATGAAAAGATGCTCAACATTACTGATCATCAGGGAAATGCAAATCAAAACCACGACGAGATATTACCTAGCACCTGTCAGAATGGCTAAAATAAAAAACCACAAGAAACAAGTATTGGCGAGGATGAACCCTGGTGCACTGTTGGTGAGAATCCAAAAGCTGTAGCCACTTTGGAAAACAGTATGGAGTTCCCTCAAAATTAAAAAGCGAACTACCCTATGATCCAGTAATTTCACTACTGGGTATTTACCCAAAGAATACAAAAAGACTAATTTAAAGAAATATACACACCCCTATGTTTATTGCACAATTCTTTACAATAGCCATATTATGGAAGCAACCCAAGTGTCCATTGATAGGCGAATGGATAAAGATGTTATATGTATATACACATGTATTTATATGTATGATATGATATGATATATTATTCAGTCATAAAAAAGAATGAAATCTTGCCATTCAATCTAGAGACTATATGCTAAGTGAAGTAAGTCAGTCAGAGAATGACAAATACCATGATTTCACTCATATGTGGAATTTAAGAAATAAAACAAAAGAACAAGGAAAACAGAGATGAACCAAAAAAACCCAGACTCTTCACTACATAGAACACACTGATGGTTACCAGAGGGAGGTGGGTGGGGGATGGGTGAACTAGGTGAAGGGGATTAAGAGTATACTTATTGTGAAGAGCTCAGAGTAATGGGTAAAATTGTTGAATCACTATATAGCACACCTGAAACTAATATAATATTATGTGTTAATTATACTGGAATTTAACAAAAGATGATTTAGTAGATTCAAATATTCAAAGAAGGTTTCCATCTTTTGATGTTTATTTTTTGATGCTGGCTTTATCATTATTAATATTTTTAAACTCTTCTCTGAGCTATTTACTCTCCTTAAAATTTTAAACTTTTAGAGGTCAATAATGATATTTATAATTAAAATTTTACACCTATCTAGGATGCGTTATAATGCTAAGTATATCTCTGTAGGCATATTCCATTCAAAAACTCAGTTGCAAATAAACTGAGTTGAATGTTTAATTGATGAATTAAATAAAAAAATATTGAGAATTATCCAATTTGAAAAGTTCCACTCATGTTATGACCACTTCATTAAGATTATTAAACTATTTCAAAAAGTTTCTTTCAAAACTCTTTAAAGGATGAATAGGATCTGATTCCTCATGAAATTTGAAGTTCTTTTTTCCAATCTAGCTACTCACAAAGTTGAGAGTTGCAACCTTCTTTTTCTGCTGCTTTTTTTTTTTTTTTTGAGAAAGAGAGAGAGAGAGAGCATGAGTTGGGAGGGGGAGGAGCATAGGGAGAGAGAGAGAGAGACTCTTAAGCAGGCTCCATGCCCAGCGCACAGCCCAACTTGGGGCTCAATCTCACGACCCTGAGGTCATGACCTGAGCAGAAATCAAGAGTCAGATGCCTAACCAACTGAGCCACCCAGGCACCTTGATAGCGGCAGTCTTGATTGGTATCTCATTTTTGGACATTTTGCAACAAAGTGATTCAATAAATTAAACATTTTTATAAATTTGATGTAGAAATAGATTAATGTCTAGGATGCCTGTTTTCTGTAATTTAAGTTTCTCTGCTTAATAAGGTATCTGAAAGGAGGCTGCTGGTGATAAAGAGTTAGATATTTAAGGGTCTAAGACTTGAGATTCACTGAATGAACATGAGAGATTATCTCACTAAGAGGAGTTGTCATAAGACTGAACCAGTCCTACGACAATTAATTTAAATGTTCATATATAAAAGCTTTTATTATATATGCTATACTTTATTATTTGAAAAATTGACTAATGTAATTTTATGTATAAAATAGAATGATTAAGAAGATCAAAATAATTAATGTATCTATCACCTCAATAGTTAACTTTTTTTGTCAGGATGCTTAAGATCTCCTCTAAGCAAATGTCAAATACATAGTACTGTATTACTAACTATATGCTCCATGCTGTACCTCAGATCACCTGTATTCATTCTCCTTATCATTGAACGTGTGTACCATTTGACCTATATCTTCCTGTTTTCCCCCTTCACCTGCCCTTGGAAACCACCACACTATTTGGTTTCTACAAAATGTGTTTTTTGTTTTTTGGGTTTTTTTAACATTCCACATATAAATGATACCATACAGTATTTGTCTTCCTCCATCTGGTTTATTTCACTCAGCATAACACCTCCCAAGTTCATTCATGTTGTCACAAATGGCTGAATTTTCTTTTTTTTTAATGAGCAGATAACATACCACGTTGTCTTTGTCCATTCATACATTGAAGGATACTTAAGTCCATACCTCGGTTATGGTGACTAATGTTGTACTCAACATGGGTGTGCAGATACATCAAAACAGTGATTTCATTTCCTTTGTGTATACATACCCAGAAGTGGGATTGCTGGATCACAAGGTATTTCTCTTTTTAATTTTTTGAAGACGTGCTGTTTTTCATAATGTCTGTAACAATTTATATTCCTACCAACAGTTTATAAAGGTTCTCTCGTTTTTTTTTTAAAGATTTTATTTGAGAGTGAGAGAGAGAGCACAGAGGGAGAGAGAGAGAGAGAGAGAGAAGCAGACTCCCTACTGAGTGGAGAGCCCGACGCAAGCCTCAATCCCAGGACCCTGAGATCATGACCTGAGCTGAAGGCAGACGCTTCACCAACTGAGCCGCCCAGGTGCCCCACCTCTCTTGTCTTTTTGATAATAGCCATCCTAACAGGTGAGAGATATCTTATTGTGATTTTGATTTGCATTTCCCTAGTGATTATGGATACTGAGCAACTTTTCATATAGCTATTGTTTATTTGTATGCCTCCTTTAGAAAAAATGTCTATCCTTTGCCCATTTTTAATTGCATTGCTTTTTTTTTTGCTATTGACTTATATGGCATATATGTGTATGTGTGTATGTGTGTATATATGATATATATATAATATCATATATATGTGATATTAACCCCTTCTGAGATATATATGGTTACAAATATTTTCTCCCATTCTGTAGACTGTCTTTTCAATTTATTGATTGTTTCCTTTGCAGTACAGAAGTTTTTAGTTTGATGTAGACCCATTTGTTCATTTTAGCCTTTGCTGCCTGTACTTTTATGTCTTATCCAAGAAATCATTGCCAAGACCAATGTCAGGAGCTATATCCCCAGGTTCTCTTCCAGGATTTTACAGTGTCAGGTTTTACATTAAGTCTTTGATCCATTTTAAATTCATTTTTGTAAGTGGTATAAGGTAGAGGTCCAATTTCATTCTTTTGTATGTGGATCTCCTGTTTTCCCAGCACCACTTATTGAAGAGACTATACCCTTTCCTCATTTTGTGTTCTTGGCATCCTTGTTAAAAATAGGGTGACTATAATGCTTGGAATTCTATCTGGTCTCTCTGTTCTGTGCTACTGTGCTCTTTTAATAATAACATTCTATTTTAATTGCTGTAACGTTGTAATGGAGCTTAAAATCAGAAGGTGTGATGTCTTGAGTTTTGTTCTTCTTTCTCATGATTGCTTTGGCTATTCAGGGTCTTTTGTGGTTCCATACAAATTTTAGAATAGTTTTTATTTTCTATTTTTTTCTATAGTTTTTTTTCTATTTCTGTTAAAAATGCTATTGAAATTTTCATAGGGATTGCACTGAATCTGCAAATTGCTTTGGGTAGTATGAAATTTTCACAGTATTAATTCTTTCAATCCAAGCACATGGGATATGTTTTTATTTATTTGAGTCTTCTATAATTTCTTGAATCAATGTCTTACAGTTTTTAGCAAATTGGTCTTTTGCTTTGGTTAAAAATATTCCTAAATGTTTTATTGTTTTTGAAACAACTATAAATGGGACTGCTTTCTTAATTTCTCTTTCAGATAGTTCTTTGTGAGTGTATAGGAACAAAAATGATTTTTGTATGTTGATTTTGTATCTTGAAACTTTACCGAAATCATTCATTAGTTTTAACAGATTTTTGTTGGAATCTTTAGAGTTTTCTATATAGAAGACAATGCCATCTGCAAACAGAGATCACTTTACTTCTTCCTTTCCAATTTGGATACATTTTATTTATTTTTCTTTCCTATTTGCTGAGGATACAACTTCCAGTACTATGCTCAATAGAAACGGTGAGAATGAACATCCTTGCCTTGTTCCTGTCTCAGGGAAAAACTTTTAACTTTTCACTGTTGAGTATGATGTTAGCTATGGGCTGGCCATATATGGCCTTTACTATGTTGAGGTACATTCCTTCTATACCCAATTTGTTTTTGTTTTTGTTGTTTGTTTTATCAGGAAAGGATGCTGTATTTTGTCAAATGTTTTTTCTATACCTATCAAGATAATGATTGTTATCCTCCATTTTGTTAATGTGATGTATCACATTGATTGATTTGCATATATTGACTAATCCCTGCATTTTGGCATGAATCCCACATGATCGTTGCATATTATCCTTTTAATGTGCTCTTGAATCCAATTTGCTAGTATTTTCTTAAGGATTTTTGCATCTATGGTCATCAGAGATATTGGCTTATAATTTTTTTTTCTTGTAGAGCCCTTATCTGGTTTCACTATCAGGGTATTGCTGGCCTCAAAAAATGAGTAGATCTCAGGTCAAAAATAGACAGTAATGCAATAATATTAGGGGACATCGATAACCCACTGTCAACAATGGATGGATTATTCAGACAGAAAATCAATAAGGAAATAATGGACTTGAACTACACTTTAGACCACATGGACCTAACTGTGCCAATTATGCAGAAAATTCCATCCAACAGCAGCAGAATATACATTCTTCTCAAGTACTCATGGAATATTCTCCAGAATATATTTAGATCACAAAATAAGTCTTTTAACAAATTTAAGGAGACCGAAATATCAAGTATCTTTTCTAATCACAGTTGTCTGAAATCAGTAACAGGAAGAAAGCTGAAAAATTCACAAATATAGGGAAATTAAACAACATACTTCTGAACAACCAATAGATCATAGAAGAAAACAAAAAGGAGATTTAAAAAAATCTTGGACAAACAAAATTAAAACACAATATGCCAAAACTTATAGGATGCAGCAAAAACAGTTCTAAGAAGGGAGTTTATAACAACAAATGCCTTCATTTAGAAAAAGTAAACATATCAAATAAACAGCATGCCTTTATACCTCAAAGAAGGTATAAATGAAGAACAAACTAAGTCAAAGGTTTGCAGAAAGCAAGGAAATAATAAAGATTAGCACAGAAATAAAGGGATACCAGAAAGACAATAGAAAAAAAAATCAACAAAAGTGAGTGCTGTTTTTTTGAAAAGAAACAAAACTGACAAAGCTTTAGCTAGACAAAATAAAAATTAAAAGAAGGAGAGAGGACTCAAATTAATAAAATTGTAAAGAAATGAAGAAATTGTAAGAGACTATTATAAACAATTTTATGCCTACAAATTAAATGACTTTTCTTAGAAAGTGATAAAGTCCTAAACACATACAACTTACCAAGACTGAATCATGAAGTAACAGAAAATCTGAACATAACAATAATGAACAAAGAGATTGAATCAGTAATCAAAAAGTTCCCCCAAACAGCAAAAAAATCCAGGACCAGATGGCTTCACATGTGAATTCCACCAAAAATTTATTTTTATTTTTAAATTTGTTTTTAATTTTGTTTTTTAGAGAGAGAGCACATGCAAGGGAGGAGTGGCAGAGGCAGAGGGAGAGTCTCAAACAGGCTTCATGCTCACCATTTAGCCCAGTGTGGGGCTCTACAACCCTGAGATCATGACCCAAGCTGAAGTCAAGAGTCAGCCACTCAATTGACTGAGTCACCAGGTGCCCCGAATTCTACCAAACACTTAAAGAAGAACTAATCAATTCTTTTCAGACTCTTCCAAAAAACTGAAGAGGTGAAATACACACAAACCCATTTATGTGGTATACTATATTTACACATGTGGCACATTATATTTACATATATTTGCATATATGACATACTATATTTACATATAGGATTAAAAGCATAGTCTATAATCCTTATGTGCATAGGCTATGTGCAAAAATTGTCACCCATAGATAGGAAACTGAAATGTATTTCATTCTGAAAATTTGCTATTATTTGTATCTTACTTTATAGATATTAGCCTAATTCAATTTATCAGAAAATGTAATTAATAAATTTATCTTATGTTGTTAATAAGATACACTGTAGTGATTGTGACCCCTTTGTTATGACATATATGTAAGACAGTGTTAGAGTCTGGTTGTAATGAAGGCATATGATTTCATTAAATTGCAAAGAGAATCATTTTGATGTTTCAATAAGTCAAACAAAATATTTATTAGGAGTCTATTATAATTAGTTCTTAGAATACTATAATCCATTTTCTAATAGTGCAATTTCATTTTGGAACTATGTTCAGGAAACATCACTGCATAAATTATGGAAGATCAACATCTTCCATATCATCAGCATAACACAGATGAGATCAGTTAATTACATAAAGCAATCCTCTTAAGAAATAGTTTCTCTGGGGTAAATGTTTGCAAACTCTAGGATAGGAAACTGAAATATATAGAGAACCCACAGAGATACTAAAACTATATTGCCCCAGTTGTGGGTGTGTGTGTAATACAAGAGTATATACAAATACATATTTAAAAGTTTTATTTCACTGGTAATAAAATAAATGCAAATCAAACTCACAAAGTTGTTTTCATACTCATAAAATTAGCACATCTTTTAAATTTAATATTCAATACTGGTGATTTTATGATGAGATAAATCTACCACAAGGGAATAAAGCCAATATAATTTTCTTAATCATTCCATTGGTTATTCTTTGCATGCCCTTCCTATGTATAGTAGATAAATAATCAGAAAGTGAATATGACTTACATGTGGAAGTGCTTTTCTGTTTTACTTGTGATTAAAAATATTGGAAGAAATCACTCAAGCATTTAATGGTTAGGGAAATATTTATATGTCAGTTCAAGTCAATATTATGAAGTCTTTGAAATTATATTTATGAAGATCTTTAGTGATGAAAAGTGTTTGTGATATAATGTGGAGCTTTTTTTGAAAAGAGAATTTGGTCACAAAAATAAAGCACATTAAAAAAAAAGGAGATAGTGCCAAAGTGCTAAAAGAGGTTGGTCTATGTGACAAACTTATGGGTATTTACTTTTTTCTGAGTCTGTAAATTTTTAAATCTTTTGCAACATTCTAAGATGACCCATTACTTTATCAAGCAGAAAAAAAACCCTACAAAATAAACAGATATTTATACCGGGCTTACATTTGTTAAGAAGCCACCATTAAGAAAAAGGTGGTTTCTAAATTCAACCTGAAGACTAAAGTATTTCTTGGTCTAATTCAAATAGCAAAATTTCTTAATCTAATATAATGGCTATGTGTAAAGAAATGGGATAGAACATGTGCAAAAAACAGACCTCTCTAAATGCATAAGTTAACTTGTGAATAAATTATAGAGATAATACTTTGTTAACCTACTGAAGGAATCAGAATAGTCTTGAAAATTATGATCTACTGGACTAAGAACTGTCCCAATTTCTTCAACTCGTCAGAAAGAAATTGTTTGATTCTGGATGACCAGCTCAAGGTTTGGGACAGGAATGTCTTTCTTTTTTTATTGTTATGTTAATCACCATACATTACATCATTAGTTTTTGATGTAGTGTTCCATGAGTCATTGTTTGTGCATAACACCCAGTGCTCCATGCAGAACGTGCCCTCCTTAATACCCATCACCAGGCTAACCCATCCCCCCACCCCCCTCCCCTCTAGAACCCTCAGTTTGTTTTTCAGAGTCCATTGTCTCTCATGGTCTCCCCCTCCGATTTCCCCCCCTTCATTCAGGAATGTCTTTCTTGAGGAGACTCTAGCTTTTCTTCTTTCCTCAAGAAAGAACCTTCTGATTTACAATTTCTTATCCTGAGATGCCTTATTCACCAGAAAGATGTGAGGCCCAGCATTCTTATCGAATGTGGGTTAACCTTTAGAGATACACAGAGGAAAGTGACATAGTCCAAAGTTGCTCATAGTCTTAGGGAGGATACAGATGTGTAAAGTTATAAAATATGACACAGAATAATGAATACAACACTGGATGCATCTACAACACGAAGACGGTAAAGAGGGAGAGTAATTAAACGTGTTAGGAGGACATTCCAAGGGAATTTTCCAGAAGAGATGATTCTTAAGTTGAATTTTAAAAGGAAATTGGAAATTTATCACACAGTGAGTGGTGTGAATGGCATTCTCTGCCAACAAAACTGATGTTTATAGACATGTTTAATATGCAGAGCTTTCAAAGCTGAAAGAAAGAGAGTCCTTCTGACAGAGTCATTCTATACAAATGCCTACTGGTAATAAAACAGTGATGAGAAATATCAGGTTATGCAAGGTTACCTGGGTAGCCAATTGATAATCTTAAGAGAAGTGTAGAAATATAGATCAAATACATACTCAGAGATAATTTGGTTTTCTTTTATCTGGAAGTGACTTCTGAGGAGGAGGTCAGAGGGAATATTTTCTTCTTTTACTTGATTAGACAACATGAAATATTTAATGTCATAGACAATATTAGGGGGCATGGAAGTTCATGTCAGTTTATAATATAGTATTCAAGAATATTATAATTAATTAACAATAGAAATAAAAGGATTTTGATCAGAGGAATTCATGATTTCAAACTTTTAAATTAATAATAGACTCTAGACACAAAGGGACATATTGAAGAGAATAAAATTGTGGTAAACTTATGTAACTTTTTCATTTTCTAAAACACTTCTAGATTTTATTCTGAGTTGTCTTTTAATAAGATTAGACTCCTATAATGAGCTCCTGTAATGTTTATAACAATGTTTCTTTGGCTTGTTCAACTATGAAGTTTTAAGTTATTCCTTCCACATTTTAATTTGTCAACATCATGATATTATACATTTTGTTTTATAATTCAAATACCATATAAATAAGAACATTCCAATTTTATGCATTAATTTGCATATCAATGTTCCATTTATATGCATAGAATTACTTATGTAAATATGTTTTAAATATTTTCAACATTTAATATGGACTTCTGAACTGAGTTTATCGGATATTCCCTCATTTTTATTCCTAAATAAAAGTTCATAAAAGGGAAGGAAGATATCAAAAGTAATGCTGCATAAGATTTTATAGCGGTCTGTCATTTACCCAAACCAAACAGAATTCCCACTAAACAGAGCGCAGATGGGATCCCCCGTTAGGATGGGAAGTCCCAATAGGAAGATGAAAAGACTGGAGTCAATGACTGAACATGCAGACATTCCGTTTCCTAGGACCAAACTACTAGTTATGCAGGAGTAAGACAAAGTCAAAGAGAGGAATGCTACATGAGAAGGTCCCAGGAAACAAAATTTAATGCTGGAAGGATCCTCCAAGTTTGAAATCTAGTTTTAGAATTTCAGGTCAGTGGCTGAAAATCATATAAAGAAGAACTTGAGTTTATGGGACTGGAGCAATATCTGCCCATTCTGTCTTTTGGAGGAAAATTGGATGAAATGGCTAAAACTAATGGTAAATAAGAAAAAGAGCCACTGGAAAATGTGATGCAAATTCTTGAGGCAAATTCTTCACCAAGATTAGAGAATTTCCAATTTCTAGACGAATTAGTATTCCCAATCTCTCACCTCAAATTCCATTAGTCCTTTGCTTCTCTTCCCCACAAGGAAAATTTAAATTCTTGAGCTTTAAGAAAAAAAACTTCTCCCAAAACACTGGCTCAAATTTTATGAATGATGATAGCCCAGAGAAAGTCATTCATGGAAGTTTCCCATTTTCTCCTTAATCTTTTCCTCCACTCAACATTAATTCAGTCAGTTTGTAAAAACTGTCACATGCTTAGCTTGATCTGGATCCTCTGAGCAAAGGAAATAAAACTACATAAAACATTAGTCTCTACTCTCCAAGTACCTAGAACTTCAATGTAATATAACCAAATCACTAAGCAAAAGAGAAGAATAAATGACAAACCAAAAATAGGTGAGACAGAAAAGAAAACTAAAAGTGCATATTTATGACAATTTTGGATCAGAAAAACAACTCGGTCAACACAAAATTAGTGGATATGGTAGCAGTGAAAAACACTGTCAGATTTGACTATTTTCAAATATAATACTAGTTAAATTTAGTAGAAAAAATTATGATAGAATGTTAGAAATAAACATGAATTTCAAGGAGTTAAGGTCTTTAGTACATAACTGATTATTAAAATCCAAAAGTAGGGCACCTGGATGGCTCAGTTGGTAGAGCATGAGACTCTTGATCTCAGGGTTGTGAGTCAAGCCCCACGTTGGGTATAAAGATTGCTTAAAAATAAAATCTTTAAAAAGAAAAAAACCCAAAAGAAAAAAATGCCAATTTCCAGTTAAAAACAAAAAGAAAAAAGACAAAGTACTTGTATAGCTAATTTCCACGGGGGAAGTAAAAAATATATGCAGGAAAGAAATAGCAACATTACTAATAATCAAAGAAAGAAAAATCTATGCAATGTCATTATTTAACTATCCTATTAGCAAAAAATAAAAAAAAAATAAGGACACAAAACTCATAACTGCAAGAGAAAATGGAGAAATAAGTCTTCTGGAAAGCAAACTGAAAATGGCTATCCAAAGTCTAAGTACTTTTATTACTCTTTGATATAGTAACCCACGGTCATAATCGTACTGAAGACATAATGGTAGATTAGATAAGCATCTACGTACTAGAATAATAATTATCGTCCCTCAAAATTAATCAAAATTAGAAAAATTTCTCTTGCCTGATAGCGTTTTAAAAAATAAATTAACTTAATTCATGAACCCAATTCAATGTTATGCAGTTACTAAGATTATGTTTTAGAGACCATGCAATGGCATGATAAAATATTTACAAGGTAAAGTGCAAAAGTAAGATGTCCAAACAGCATTAAGTATTGTTTGGAGATCCAGATTTATAAATAAAAGAATGTAAAATAAACACATAACTTTTATTTTTTAGAGCAGTTTAAATTTACAGAAAAATTGCCAAGACTGGACAGAATGTTTCCCTATGTCCTACATGCAATTTGTCCTATTATTAGTGGCTTACAGTAGTAGGTTAAATTTGTTACAATTAGTGAACCAATATAGATTCTTTATTATTCATTTAGGTCTATAACTCATTCAGATATCATTAGGTTTTTTTTTCTCCCCTAACCTCTCCTGTTCCAGGATGCTACAGCATCCATTTCTCTTAAAGCTCCTCTTAGCTGTGACAGATTTCAGACTTTGTTTTTGATGACCTTGACAACTTTCAGAAGTACTGGTCAAGTTTTTTGTAGCATGCTCTCAACTGAGATTTGTCTGATTTTTTTTTTTTTTTTGGATTAGGGTATATACTATCACATATACTATCAAAGGTAATATATATATTACCAAGGGAGATATATACTATCAACATGATTTCCATCTTTTGATGTTAACCTTGACCACCTGGGTGAGTTAGCATTTGCCAGGTTTCTCCTGCAATGTTACTTTCCCTCATCCCACCTTTCCATACTTATATTCTTTGGAAGGAATTCTCTATGCATGGCCCACTCTAAAGAAGTGGGGCTTACAATGTTCCACCTTTTTGAGGGCAGAGTATCTACATAAAGTATTTAGAACTTTTCTACATAGGAAATCTGTCTCTTTGTGTGTTACTTTTTAAACACAAAATAAAATTTGTTAATATTGAAATACTCTAACATCCAAGAATTTGCTATAAAATTTTCTTATAATTTTGTCAAGATCTTCTAATTGGTTTTGTAAAGTACAATTTCAGGTACAAACACGTATTTGTTAGAATTTCTTTTTCTTTCTTGAGGAAAGCAAAAAGGAAAAATATTGTGTAATATTAAAAAATAAGTACCAAGTAAAACATAATTAGGAAAGAAAGTAATTTTCCCATTTTTATTTATCTTCTCAGAATTTCCCTTAGAAGGATGGTATCAAAGTCTTGCATTCAAAATAAATCATGGATTTCAAAAAGGACTTGTATCTATAACAAATTGGATATTTAGGAGCTAATTTTGATAATTCTATATTAGACTTACAGAAATTGACATTTTGTCTTATATCATATTTATCAAAAACAAAATTTTGGTAACTCAGGATGTATCTAAGCAGCAATGAAAATATGCTATTAAAGACTGCATTAAGATTACACATAATGAAATAAAAACTTTATTATTATCTTATTATTTGTAAGAAGATGCATTCAAAAATTAGAGAAAAAAAGATTGCTTTAGATATACACATATCTCTCATCCTACTAACCCCATGCCCAGGTGATAAGGATTTTGTTTTTATACTACCAATAAAAAAAAATTGGTAGTCTGGTTGTTGGAGGTCACATTATTATCATTATCTTTCTTTAAATATTTTTCTCTTTATTAAAATCTCTCTCCTTCGATAGCTTATTTGCTGGAGCACAAAACCTGGACACCAGACTATGCGAGTTAAAATCTCAGCTTCCCTTCTTACTGTGGTATTCATGGGTGGGATTACTTAACCAACTCTGGCTTCTTTCTCGTTTATAACATGAACAACAGTAACTGTCAAAGACTTATAGTTGGAACTTATTTAAAGGGGAAAAAAAACAGTTTCTGGCATACAGCAATCAATCAATCAATGTTAAGTAATTAATTATAATTCTGATTGTTCCTGTTATTATGTAATAACCTACAGTCCAAAGGTAGGTGAGAGAAGAATGAAGAAAAGATTTCTTAAGAAAAATACTGCAGTTATATGTATGCATTTTATTATAATTGTGCCTAGTTTTATAAATATACACACACGTATATAGTATATATTCACATATAGAGTTTCTGTAATGTAGTATTCTAAAGTTATAAAAAGAATTCATTGGGATCAAACCCTGAATATTTGTATCAAGGATTCCAGAGATCTCACTGGAAATAGCATACTTTGAATGACATTCTGTCATAAATATGATGTATTTTAAAAACAATATAAATTTTGAATCCTAAAGTATTTCACATCCATATAAATTTAATACACTTATCTAGACATTTATTCTTACCAGCAGTATTCAGGAAATTAAATAGTAACTATGAAACTGATTCAAGGTACTTGTTTTTTAATAATCCAGACTTAATCGAAGAGCTATTTTTATCAATGTTTAGGAATATTATATTTTCTGAAGTAACTTCTGTCATATTTTATTCACTGGCAATCTTTCTTTTATTCTTATAGAGATTTTACCTCCTCACATTTCCTTTGATTAAATGGAAAAAGAAGACTGGTTGTTATTCATGAGTCATTTTCAAATCACTGAAATCCCATGGGCTTCTCTTCATTTATAGCTCATTCAGAAGACAAAACATTCTAGTAGGAAAAAGAGATAATAAGAAACTACTATCTGTATCTGTATTATCTACCTGTCTATCTGCGTATCTGTCTATCTATCCATCATCATCATCACCACCATCTATAACCAACTATCAATGATGTAAATAGATCTGTATTTTCCTACTGTATTATTTCAGGGAAAGACGAGTGCAAAAAATCAACAACAGACTGATGTAAGAATGCTATTTCAATGCAGTATCCTTTGCTTAAACTACTCTTTCCAAATTTGATGTCAGTATCTACCTTCATTCATACACTCCTAAACTAGTATCATTGAACAGTTATTTTGTTCCAGCTATATGATAGGTGTACAAGGTGAATAGTACAGACTACATCCCTGCCTACAAGTTTCTTAAAGTCTGGTTAAAAATACAATAATTGAGAATATTGTTGCATGGCTAACATGCAGCAAATATCAAATACATATGTAAAATACAATAGTAAAAGACCACATAATTTTATAAGAAGGTTTAAAAAGTTAGGTTAAAAAACTAGATGGGCTGATAAAAGGAAATAATTCCCCCAATTTGTAAAAAGAGAGTACTTCAAGTGTCCAAAGGGCAGAAGGCATAAAACTTTCCTAATCTTTATTTAGGGATCCATAGGTTAAAACATTTCCTTATTTAGCTGAACCCTGATTGTATTTTCCTTGGGGAAGCATCTCATCTAGTTGTTCAGGGGATCTGTAACAGAGAACAGTTAAAGTGATCACAAGTAATAATCTAAACTGAAAACTCTTGTCACTATACATTCCTAACAGCTTCTAAAACTAGTTAAGATTAAGACTGGTTCCAGGCACCTGGGTGGCTCAGTTGGTTAAGCATCTGCCTTGGACTGAAGTCCTCATCCCAGGGTCCTGCCGGGCTCCCTGCTAAGTGGGGAGTCCGCTTCTCCTCCTTCCTTTGCCCCTCCCCCTGCTCATGTTCTTTCTCTAGCTCTCTCTCAAACACATAAAATCTTAAAAAAAAAAAAAAAAAAGACTGGTCCCAAGTTCTATTTTGAGTAATTCTGCTATGAATATTTTCATACCAGTCTTCAAGTGGACGTATATTTTCATTTTTATTGAATAGATACCTAAACATGGAAGTTGCTGGATCATAGTAAGTTTAACTTTTTAAGAAGTTGCCAAACTGTTTTCAAAAGTAGCTGTACCTTTTCCCATTCCCACCAGCAGGGGAAGAATGTTTCTCTATATTCTGGATGACGTTTGATATTATTAGACTTTTGATTGTACCCAGTTAGTGATTAAGGCATTTTAGTTTCAATTTGTATTTATCTTATGACTATAATGGTTAGTATCTTCTCATGTGCTGATTAACTATTTGTATATGCCTTTTTTGTGAACTATCTATTCAAAACTGTTGCCAATTAAAAAAGTGCAAACAAAAAACCCCAAAGAGAACAAAATTTTTTTTAAAAATTGCATTGTTGTCTTTTTATTGAGATGTATCTAAATACAAGTATTTTAAAAGATATATAATTTACAAATATTTTCTCCTAGTCCATAATTTATCCTTTCATGTTTTTAATGGTGTCTTTTGAGAATAAAAACTTTTAATCTGAAAGAAGTAAAATTAATCATATTCTCTGACAAACTGTGCTTTTGAAGTTATCTCTAATAAGTCATTTCTGAACCTAACGTCATCATGAATTTCTCCTGTATTTTTTTTCTAAAAATTTTATAATTTTATCCCCTGTAATAAGGTCTCTGCTCCATTTTAAGTTAATTTCTGTGTATGACATAAGATAATTTTTTAAAAGTTTGAAATGCACACTTGAGGATTTTTATAGGTTGACATTTTTTCAGCAAAAAATTGTGTAAATACAAATGTTTTAGGATTTTTTTCTAAAATTCCCTTTAAAAAGGTAGCTATGTGCTCAAATATATTTTTTTAAATTTTTTTGTTATGTTAATCACCATATATTACATCATTAGTTTTTAATGCAGTGTTCCATGATTCATTGTTTGTTCATAACACCGAGTGCTCCATGCAGAATGTGCCCTCTTTAATACCCATCACCAGGCTAACCCATCCTCCTACCCTCCTCTCCTCTAGAACCCTCAGTTTGTTTTTCAGAGTCCATCATCTCTCATGGTTTGTCTCCCCCTCTGACTTACTCCCCTTCATTCATCCTCTCCTGCTATCTTCTTCTTTTTCTTAAAATATGTTGCGTTATTTGTTTCAGAAGTACAGATCTGTGATTCAACAGTCTTGCACAATTCACAGCGCTCACCGTAGCACATACCCTCCCCAATGTCTATCACCCAGCCACCCCATCCCTCCCACCCCCCACCACTCAGCAACCCTCAGTTTGTTTCCTGAGGTTAAGAATTCCTCATATCAGTGAGGTCATATGATACATGTCTTTCTCTGATTGACTTATTTCACTAAGCATAAGACCCTCCAGTTCCATCCATGTCGTTGCAAATGGCAAGATCTCATTCCTTTTGATGCCTGCATAATATTCCATTGTGTATATATACCACCTCTTCTTTATCCATTCATCTGTCGATGGACATCTTGGCTTTTTCCACAGTTTGGCTATTGTGGACATTGCTGCTATAAACATTGGGGTGCACGTACCCCTTCGGGTCCCTATATTTGTATCTTTGTGGTAAATACCCAGGAGTGCAATTGCTGGATCGAATGGTAGCTCTAATTTCAACTGTTTGAGGAACCTCCATACTGTTTTCCAGAGGGGTTGCACCAGCTTGCATTCCCACCAACAGTGTAGGAGGGTTCCCCTTTCTCCACATCCCCGCCAACATCTGTCGTTCCCTGACTTGTTAATTTTAGCCATTCTGACGGGTGTGAGGTGGTATCTCATTGAGGTTTTGATTTGAATTTCCCTGATGCCGAGCGATGTTGAGCACTTTTTCATGTGCCTGTTGGCCATTTGGAGGTCTTCTTTGGAAAAATGTCTGTTCATGTCTTCTGCCCAGTTCTTGATTGGATTATTTGTTCTTTGGGTGTTGAGTTTGATAAGTTCTTTATAGATTTTTGGATACTAGCCCTTTATCTGATATGTCATTTGCAAATATTTTCTCCCATTCTGTCGGTTGTCTTTTGGTTTTGTGGACTGTTTCTTTTGCTGTGCAAAAGCTTTTTATCTTGATGAAATCCCAATAGTTCATTTTTGCCCTGGCTTCCCGTGCCTTTGGTGATGTTTCTAGGAAGAAGTTGCTGTGGCTGAGGTCGAAGAGGTTGCTGCCTGTGTTCTCCTTTAGGATTTTGATGGACTCCTGTCTCACGTTTAGGTCTTTCAACCATTTGGAGTCTATTTTTGTGTATGGTGTAAGGAAATGGTCCAGTTTCATTCTTCTGCATGTGGCTGTCCAATTTTCCCAACACCATTTGTTGAAGAGACTGTCTTTTTGCCATTGGACATTCTTTCCTGCTTTGTCAAAGATGAGTTGACCATAGAGTTGAGGGTCCATTTCTGGGCTCTCGATTCTGTTCCATTGATCTATGTGTCTGTTTTTGTGCCAGTACCATACTGTCTTGATGATGACAGCTTTGTAATAGAGCTGGAAGTCCGGAATTGTGATGCTACCGGCTTGGCTTTTCTTTTTCAATATTCCTCTGGCTATTCGTGGTCTCTTCTGGTTCCATACAAATTTTAGGATTATTTGTTCCATTTCTTTGAAAAAAGTGGATGGTATTTTGATGGGGATTGCATTGAATGTGTAGATTGCTCTAGGTAGCATTGACATCTTGACAATGTTGGTTCTCCCAATCCATGAGCATGGAACGTTTTTCCATTTCTTTGTGTCTTCTTCAATTTCTTTCATGAGTATTTTATAGTGTTCTGAGTACAGATCCTTTGCCTCTTTGGTTAAATTTATTCCTAGGTATCTAATGGTTTTGGGTGCAATTGTAAATGGGATCGACTCCTTGATTTGTCTCTCTTCTGTCTTGTTGTTGGTGTATAGGAATGCCACTGATTTCTGTGCCTTGATTTTATATCCTGCTACTTGACTGAATTCCTGCATGAGTTCTAGCAGTTTTGGGGTGGAGTCTTTTGGGTTTTCCACATACAGTATCATATCATCTGCAAAGAGTGAGAGTTTGACTTCCTCTTTGCCGATTTGGATGACTTTGATTTCTTTTTGTTGTCTGATGGCCGTGGCTACGACTTCTAATACTATGTTGAATAGCAGTGGTGAGAGTGGACATCCCTGCCGCATTCCTGACCTTAGGGGAAAAGCTCTCAGCCTTTCCCTATTGAGAATGATATTCGCTGTAGGTTTTTCATTGATGGCTTTTATGATATTAAGGTATGTACCCTCTATCCCTATACTCTGAAGAGTTTTGATCAAGAAAGGATGCTGTCCTTTGTCAAATGCTTTTTCTGCATCTATTGAGAGGATCATATGATTCTTGTTCTTTCTTTTGTTAATGTATTGTATCACGTTGATTGATTTGTGGATGTTGAACCATCCTTGCAGCCCAGGGATAAATCCCACTTGGTCGTGGTGAATAATCCTTTTAATGTACTGTTGGATCCTATTGGCTAGGATTTTGGTGAGAATTTTTGCATCTATGTTCATCAAGGATATTCATCTGTAATTCTCCTTTTTGATGGGGTCTTTGTCTGGTTTTGGGATCAAGGTAATGCTGGCCTCATAAAATGAGTTCGGAAGTTTCCTTCCATTTCTATTTTTTGGAACAGTTTCAGGAGAATAGGTATTAATTCTTCTTTAAATGTCTGATAGAATTCCCCTGGGAAGCCATCTGGCCCTGGGGTTTTGTTTGTTGGGAGATTTTTGATGACTGCTTCAATTTCCTTAGTGGTTATAGGTCTGTTCAGGTTTTCTATTTCTTCCTGGTTCAATTTTGGTAGTTGATACATCTCTAGGAATGCACCCATTTCTTCCAGGCTGGCATAGAGTTGTTCATAATATGTTCTTATAATTGTTTTTATTTCTTTGGTGTTGGTTGTGATCTCTCCTCTTTCATTCATGATTTTGTTGATTTGGGTCATTTCTCTTTTCTTTTTGATCAGTCTGGCCAGGGGTTTATCAATCTTGTTAATTCTTTCAAAGAACCAGCTCCTAGTTTCGTTGATCTGTTCTACTGTTCTTTTGGTTTCTAGTTCATTAATTTCTGCTCTAATCTTTATTATTTCTCTTCTCCTGCTGGGTTTAGGCTTTATTTGCTGTTTTTTCTCCAGCTCCTTTAGGTGTAGGGTTAGATTGTGTATTTGAGACCTTTCTTGTTTCTTGAGAAAGGCTTGTATTGCTATATACTTTCCTCTCAGGACTGCCTTTGCTGTATCCCAAAGATTTTGAACAGTTGTGTTTTCATTTTCATTGGTTTCCATGAATTTTTTAAATTCTTCTTTAATTTCCTGGTTGACCCATTCATTCTTTAGTAGGATGCTCTTTAGCCTCCATGTATTTGAGTTCTTTCCGACTTTCCTCTTGTGATTGAGTTCTAGTTTCAAAGCATTGTGGTCTGAAAATATGCAGGGAATGATCCCAATCTTTTGGTACCGGTTGAGACCTGATTTGTGACCTAGGATGTGATCAATTCTGGAGAATGTTCCATGGGCACTAGACAAGAATGTGTATTCTGTTGCTTTGGGATGGAATGTTCTGAATATGTCTGTGAAGTCCATTTGATCCAGTGTGTCATTTAAAGTCTTTATTTCCTTGTTGATCTTTTGCTTAGATGATCTGTCCATTTCAGTCAGGCAGGTGTTAAAGTCCCCCACTATTATTGTATTGTTGTCCATGTGTTTCTTTGCTTTTGTTATTAATTGCCTTATATAATTGGCTGCTCCCATGTTCGGGGCCTAGATATTTACAATTGTTAGATCTTCTTGTTGGATATACCCTTTAAGTAGGATATAGTGTCCTTCCTCAACTCTTATTACAGTCTTTGTTTTAAAATCTAGTTTGTCTGATATAAGGATTGCCACCCCAGCTTTCTTTTGGTGTCCATTAGCATGGTAAATGGTTTCCACCTCCTCACTTTCAATCTAGGGGTGTCTTTGGGTCTAAAATGAATCTCTTGCAAACAGCATATTGATGGGTCTTGTTTTTTAATCCAATCTGATAGCCTGTGTCTTTTGTTTGGGGCATTGAGTGCATTTACATTCAGGGTAACTATTGAAATGTATGAATTTAGTGCCATTGTATTGCCTGTAAGGTGACTGTTAACTGTATGTTGTCTGTGTTCCTTTCTGATCTATGCTGCTTTTAGGCTCTCTCTTTGCTTAGAGGACCCCTTTCAATATTTCTTGGATGGCTGGTTTCGTGTTTGCAAATTCCTTTAGTTTTTGTTTGTCCTGGAAGCTTTTTATCTCTCCTTCTATTTTCAATGACAGCCTAGCTGGATATAGTATTCTTGGTTGCATATTTTTCTCGTTTAGTGCTCTGAAGATATCTTGCCAGTCCTTTCTGGCCTGCCAGGTCTCTGTGGATAGGTTTGTTGTCAGTCTAATGTTTCTACCATTGTAGGTTACATATCTCTTCTCCCGAGCTGCTTTCAGGATTTTCTCTTTGTCTCTGAGACTCGTAAGTTTTACTATTAGATGTCGGGGTGTTGACCTTTTATTATTGATTTTGAGAGGGGTTCTCTGTGCCTCCTGGA
This sequence comes from Eumetopias jubatus, assembly GCF_037043125.1. Classification (NCBI taxonomy): domain Eukaryota; kingdom Metazoa; phylum Chordata; class Mammalia; order Carnivora; family Otariidae; genus Eumetopias; species Eumetopias jubatus. The sequence goes on from NW_028274819.1 coordinate 110,516,611, forward strand.
TTTTGATGCCTGTTTCCTTCCTCACATTAGGGAAGTTCTCTGCTATTAGTTGCTCCAATATACCTTCTGCCCCCCTCTCTCTCTCTTCTTCTGGGATCCCAATTATTCTAATATTGTTTTGTCTTATCGTATCACTTATCTCTCGAATTCTGCCCTCATGATCCTGTAGTTGTTTGTCTCTCTTTTTCTCAGCCTCTTTATTTTCCATCATTTGGTCTTCTATATCACTGATTCTCTCTTCTGCCTCATTTATCCTAGCATTTAGTGTCCCCATTTTTGATTGCACTTCATCAATAGCCTTTTTGATTTCGACTTGGTTAGATTTTAGTTCTTTTATTTTTCCAGAAAGGGTTTCTCTAATAACTTCCACGCTTTTTTCAAGCCCAGCTAATATCTTTAAAGTCATGATTCTGAACTCTAGGTCCGACATCGTACTAATGTCCGTATTGAGTAGGTCCCTGGTTGACGGTACTACCTCTTGTTCTTTTTGCTGAGGTGATTTTTTTCGTCTTGTCATTTTGTCCAGAGGAGAATAGATGAATGAGAGAACACAATGCTAACAGGTTTAAAAAGTTCCCAGCAAATATACTGTATACAAATCAGAAAAGACCTGAAACCAGGGGAAAAGAAAGGGAAAGAAAGAAAAAAGAAAGAGAAAAAAAAAGAAAAAAGATAAAAACAAAAACAGAACAATACAAAAAAAGCAGAATATGATCAAATATGATCAGGCTAGTGCATAGATCAGTGCCATACACTAGATTTTGGGAGTATTTTGGTCTGTTAGAGAAAAGTGCCTCCTAAAATTTTAAAGGAAGAAAGACATACATGTACAAAATAAGGGTTGATACAATGAAGGGATGGAAGATGACTGTAAAGATAAAAATTATAAAAGATTTTATAAAAGGACTTGATAAGAAGTTGTTTGAAAAATGAAAGAAGATTTAAGAAAAAAATAGGAAAAAGGGAGAGAATGTGATCAGGCAGGAGACTAGAACAAAGCCATACACTAGTGATTTAGGGTATATTTTGATCTGTTAGAAGAAACTGTATCTCAAAATTTTAAAGAGAGAACAACTTTATATATATGCCAAATATAAGGGTAACTACTATGAAGGGATAAAATATGACTTTAAAAATGAAAAATAAAAAATGTTTTTTTTTTTTAAAGGATTGATAAGATGTTGGTTGAAAAGGGAAAAAGAAAAATAAAAAAAAACAGTTAACAAAAATTAACTTTGATGAACTAATGAATCATGGTAAAAAAAAAAGCCATGAATTCTATGTGCAGCATTCCCCTAGCGCTGGAGTTCTCCCGTTCTCCTTGATCTTTTAACTTGGTCTTGGCTTGCTGGCTGTTCGTTCTGATCTTCTGGGGGAGGGGCCTGTTGCCGTGGTTCCCAAATGTCTTTGCCGGAGGCGGAATTGCCCCGCCCTTGTCGGTCCGGGCTATGCAAGCTGCTCAGGTTTGATCTCAGGAGCTTTTGTTCCCGGCAAGCTCTCGGTACAGCCTTGGAGGACCAGGGCAGAAATGGTGGCTTCCCAATCTCCGCCCGGAGGAGCTGAGAACTTGGGGCCCCGCTCCTCAGTGCGCCCCCAGAGAAAAGCAGTCACTTCCGTGTCCCCGGTCTCCGGCCGCACTCCGTGCTCACCCGGCCTGTGACCGAGCGTTTCTATCTCTGGCACCCGACCCCGTGTGGTGTCTCCAAACCCAGCAGATCCCTGCAGTGCGTTCCCGCACCGCTCCTTCCAGGGGAGGAAGGGGAGTCTCCCCGGCTCTGCCGCTTGTGGGGTCCCTGCTGGAGGAGCAGTGGCCCGACTGGGCCGCGGATCACAGTCTATGGCCACCCCGAGCTGAGAGCCCGCGCCTCGGCTCCGTCTCTGCAGCCGGCTTCCCCGCTCCGATCCCTGGGAGCTCTCCCGCACTCAGGCTCCCCCGGTCTTTCTGTGACCCCGAGGGTCCTGAGACCACACTGTCCCACGAGGGTTCCACCCCCCGCTCAGCCACTGGAGCGATGTCCCTCAGCGGAGCCGACTTCTAAAAGGTCCGATTTTGTGCTCCGCGGCTCTAGCACTTGCCAGAAGCAGTTGAGGCCCCTCCCCCGCCGTCTATCCTCCCGAATATCGCCTCGGATTCACTTCTCTGCACGTCCTACCTTCCAGAAAGTGGTCGCTTCTCTGTTCAGAGAGTTGTTGCTACTCACCTCTTCGATCTCCTGTTGAGTTCGTAGGTGTTCAGAATGGTTTGATCCTTATTCAGCTGAATTCCTGAGACCAGACGAAATCTAGGTCTCCTACTCCTCCGCCATCTTGCTCTGCCTCTTCAAATATATTTTTAAAAGCAATATTTATTTAAACAATTATTTATGTAATTGTTCAATTTTCTGAAACAACCAAGTACCAAACTATTTGCAATCCCTGATTATCATGAAAAAAGCTAAAATATCTTGAATAATTTTTGAAGAGGGCAAATATTTAACCACCACCTGTAACTATTTACCACAGATAACCAGCAAATCTTATCATCAGTATTTATGTCATCACAAATATTTGTTATAATTCTCCTGTGTGTTAAATTGTATTTTTTAAAAAGTCAGGATGTCTTTACAGAACACAGTAACTAAATCATTCATTTTTAAGGGATTGCTGCAGAGGTTGAAATGAAAAATGTCTATAGGTGCAAAGTTTCTCACTTTGGACACTTTTTTGGAAAGTATTTATTTGAGAGGGAGCACAAGTGAGGGGGGCAGAGGGAGAGGGAGAAGCAGACTCTCTGCTGAGCAGAGAGCTAACAACAGGGGCTCCATCCCAGGACCCTGAGATCATGACCTGAGCCACAATCAAGAGTCCAGTGCTCAACAGACTGAGCCATCCAGGTGCCCCTGACCATTTTTAATTCAGTTAAAAGGAGCTAAGCCATCAATGGAGAAAATAAAAATTTTATCATAAAACATTTTTCCTTAAACTAAGGTGGTAATTTACTCTTGAGTAAATATTTTCCCCATAAAACTTTGTTTCTCTAGAGGTTAACTTGTCTAAGATTGACGCCTTCCCATCGAAAGAGTCAGCCTCTTCTTTATTAGGATCCTTTATAAACTAAAACTATCTTCATTGAAACTGGTTACAACCAATGCCTGAGATACTCAGTCCTAACAGAATGATGAAGCGGGGAATTGGGGCCTGAAAACAAGGGCTCACTATATTGCACAGATTCATCCAGAAGGCTTGGAACACAGCCTCTAATCATACCTACCAGAGGGGACAGAGGCATCCCTGAGAACAACGACCCCGCAAATAGCCCGAGACCTCGCTGGTCTGCTTCATTCTACAGCAACACATCTGTGCTGGCTACCCGCCCCTGGGTATTGCCAGAGGAGGGCCTGGCGCCCCGTCACCATGGGTGTAGAAGCTCCACAGTCCAAAGACAATCTGACACCAGCTTGGCTAGACTTCATTTCATCACCACAGGCTGAAATGGGCAACACGGGAGCCGTGCGCTTGCCACTGCCCTGCCTCTGCGTGTCGCTCTCAGTAAGAGCCGCTTGGAAACCAGGGTGAGTGCTCCGTGCACTGTGTCATTTGCTCTGACGCACTCAGCAGGTGCACAAGCACACGGAATTTGTTCCTCCTCTCATTGCTGAGTCGAAGTCTAGTAAATACAACAAGCAAAGAGGTGTTACAAATTCCTCTATGTTCATACAATTCTATATCAAAATTTCACATTGCATGTTTTTTTCTAATACTTGTTTTTCACGCCTTTAGTAATATTTTCTATGAGATTTCTGCCATTCTCGGCTGAGGGAGGAAGGCATTATGGTTTCAATCTATTCTTTCAGTCATTTTCGCTCCAGCAGGGGAAAAAAAAGTGTTTCTCTAATGGTATATGGCTTTTTGCCTTTCACTACTAGTAATAAATCTCAAACTATGTTTCTAAACACTTCTCATTAAGTGCTTTGAAACTTTATGAAACACTGGAGTGAGTAGTGCATGACTTTAAGCATGGAAGAAAACTGACATTTGCATCATTCTGAATTATTTTACTTATGGACAATATTATGAGTAACTTACAATCTGGGACACAACATACACAGTGCCCATTGTTAATGATAAGAGTACTGGATCCTTCTTTCACACAAATATGGTAAGGTCTTGAAATGCCTGTATGGATCTACCATTCCTTTCCACGCACAGCTCATACCTTTCTGTCCCGGCCGCACTGGATCTTATTCTCACTGAAGGTAATCCTGAAGAGACTCGATACGTCGTAGGAGGAAAATGCCCCGGGTGAATTCACCACCAAGTTTTATAACAAAGGTTAATTACTTCAGGGTAGGGAGGGGTTGCTTCTGCTGGAAAAGTGGGTTCTAGGAGACTTCTGGAATTCACAGCTTTTAGGATCATCTATGTCTGCACAAATATCTCTGTCTGAAGCCTCAAGGCTTCCCTCATTCCTAGTGAGTACTTGTGACATAAGACATCTGGCAGGAAGTTGCATTGTACTCGTGTTGTAACCTCCACGTTTTAAAATAAGATTTTGATCTCATCTTCAGCAGTGTCTCCCTAACAGGTGGTGGCCATAGAAGTCTCAAGAATCAGTATGAATGGCCAGGATAATTCCCACCCCAAATTTGAGTAATATTTGACACAATTGGCTCAGTGCCATTGTTCTCATCATCAAAGAATACTATATTTTGTAATTTGTGACTCCAGGGTTTGAAGGGAGATCGGTGTTATTTTAAACATAACTGTAACAATTATTGGTATTACCTTATGTAATATTTTTAAAATTAAAAGACAGGTTCACAACATCTTACCTAATCCTCATAAATGTTCAGTGTTCAGTGAGATAGATATTGTCATTCCATTTTTATAAATAAGGGAATTGTGGCGCAAGAAGCTTATATTCTTGCCCAAGATCCCATAGCTCAAAGGCAGGCCCCTAGATTGTTTGCTTTCTTACACTGTCTCATAGTCACTTAATTGTTTTTAAATAAGGATCAAATGATGCTTCCATTTTGTGGGAAATATATTCATGTGTGTCCCTGGGAGTGCTGCTTCAACGCCCACAGTGATTATTCAAAATAAACAGCTGCAGAGAAGGTAAATGTATATCCTTTTGAATATGGAAGTGATTGATATAGAAATTATACACTTTGTTGCTGCAGCATAATGTACAGTGTCGTCTCCCAAAATAGATTATGCAAGGCATCAATGACTCAGCTTTCTCCTGAGTTACATACATTTTTGTAGGTCAAGCACTTTTAATAGATGCATATGCATTGTTATATTTTACGTATATGTGATTTTTGTGTCTTAAAGAGTATTCCATTTTGTGACCTGAGCCTTCCAGAGCTGATGTGCCATAGGCGTGTGAAATAATCACTATACGATTTTAGAGATTGTTTAAATGAATGAGTTATAGCTTCTTTTATTAAAAACAATACAAACAAGAAATCTGTCATTTTAATATATTTGGATTTTTATCAGTTAAGGAAAGCATTAACAAGTGATTTTTTTCCTTTTGTTAACTAAACATTCCTACAACAATCTTTTTAGATTCAGAGAAAGCCTTTTGGTGCAGTATTTGTCATTATATTTAAGTATGATAATTAGTTTACCTAATTTGTTGGCAGACTTGCCTCTTAGGAAATCATTTATTTGGCTAGTAGTTTTGTAAACATCACTTAAAAAGTAAGTAACACTTAAAAAATTGAAAAAAAGATTGATTAATACATAATTTCAAAAACACACAGAGATATATGTGAAATCTAACTGTAGGGTACTTATGTCCTAGTACAACTAGGTTGTTACAGTAATTATTTTCCCTTTTTGTATGCATTCTACCTCATAAATTTTCCTTGAGTTTCCAGGAGAGGGATGTCACACACCAAAGAGCAGTGAGGTAAAAAAAAGTAGTCAGAAGTGAACTCTGACATATTGTCTATTTGAAGAGTTCCTATCCCAAAGTGGTATATCCTCAAGTCTCCAAACCATAATGGAAGATGAAAGTTTATGAAAAATTTGTGCTGATCACCCAAGTTGTTCCTTAAGTTTTAGAAACCTCAAAGCTATTAAAGAAGGGGGGGGCAAGATGGCGGAGGAGCAGGAGACCTAAATTTCGTCTGGTCCCAGGAATTCAGCTGAATAGGGATCAAACCATTCTGAACACCTACGAACTCAACAGGAGATCAAAGAGAAGAACAGCAGCAACTCTCTGAACAGGGAAGCGACCACTTACTGGAAGGTAGGACGTGCGGACAAGTGAATCCGAGGCGATCTTCGGGAGGATAGACGGCGGGGGAGGGGGCCTCCGTCGGCCGCTTCTGGCAAGTGCTAGAGCCGCGGAGCACAAAATCGGAACTTTTAGAAGTCGGCTCCGCGGAGGGACGTCGCTGCAGTGGCTAAGCGGGGGGTGGAACCCTCGCGGGACAGTGTGGTCTCAGGACCCTCGGGGTCACAGAGAGACCGGGGGTGCCTGAGTGCGGCAGAGCTCCCAGGGATCGGAGCGGGGAAGCCGGCTGCAGAGACGGAGCCGAGGCGCGGGCTCTCAGCTCGGGGTGGCCATAGACTGTGATCCGCGGCCCAGTCGGGCCACTGCTCCTGCAGCAGGGACCCCACAAGCGGCAGATCCGGGGAGACTCCCCTTCCTTCCCGGGGAGGAGCGGCGCGGGAGCGCACCGCAGGGATCTGCTGGGTTTGGAGACTCCACACGGGGTCGGGTGCCAGAGATAGAAACGCTCGGTCACAGGCCGGGTGAGCACGGAGTGCGGCCGGAGACCGGGGACACGGGAGTGACTGCTTTTCTCTGGGGGCGCACTGAGGAGCGGGGCCCCGAGTTCTCGGCTCCTCCGGGTGGAGATTGGGAGGCCACCATTTTCACCCTGGTCCTCCAGAGCTGTACCAAAGAGCTTGCAGGGAACAAAAGCTCCCGAGAGCAAACCCGAGCAGCTTGCTTAGCCCGGACCGACAAGGGCGGGGCAATTCCGCCTCCGGCAAAGACATTTGGGAACCACGGCAACAGGCCCCTCCCCCAGAAGATCAGCACGAACAGCCAGCAAGCCAAGACCAAGTTTACCGATCAAGGAGAACGGGAGAACTCCAGCGCTAGGGGAATACTGCACATAGAATTCATGGCTTTTTCAACCATGATGCTTTAGTCCTTCAAAGTTAATTTTTTTAATTTTATTTTAACTTTTTCTATTTTTTAAATTTTTCTTCTTTCCTTTTTCAACCAACATCTTATCGATTCCTTTTTTAAAATCTATAATTTTCATGTTTATACTAATATTCTATCACTTCATTGTATTTAAACTTATTTTTATATATATATGTTTGTCTTTCTTTAAAATTGTGAGATACAGTTTCTTCTAACAGACCAAAATATACCCTAAATCTAGTGTATGGCTTTGTTCTAGTCTCCCACCTGATCACCTTCTCTCCTTTTTTTTTCTTTTTAAAAATTTTTCATCTTTTTTCAACCAAGTTCTTATCAATTCCTTTTTAAAAATCTTTTTTAATTTTCATCTTTACAGTCATATTCCATCCCTTCATATTTACCCTTATTTTTGTATATATACATATATAAGATGTTCTTTCTTTAAAATTTTGGGAGGCAGTTTCTTCTAACAGACCAAAATACACCCAAATCTACTGTGTGGCTCTGTTCTATTCACCAGTTTGTTCATACTTTTTTTTTTCTTTCTTTTTCCCTGGTTTCGGGTCTCTTCTACTTTTTTTAGTATATATTTTTCTGGGGTCATTGTTATCCTGTTAGCATTTTGTTCTCTCATTCGTCTATTCTTCTCTGATCAAAATGACAAGATGGAAAAATCTCAAAAAAAAAGAAGAAGAGGCAGTACCAACTGCCAGGGAACTAATCAATACGGACATTAGTAAGATGTCGGAACTAGAGTTCAAAATGACGATTATAAAGAAACCAGCTGGGCATGAAAAAAGCATAGAAGACACTAGAGGATCCCTTGCTGGAGAATAAAAGAACTAAAATCTAACCAAGTTGAATTCAAAAAGGCTACTTATGAGGTGCAATCAAAAATGGAGACTCTAACTGCTAGGATAAATGAGGCAGAAGAGAGAATTAGTGATGGAGAATAAAGAAGCTGAGAAAAAGAGAGATAAACAACTACTGGATCAGGAAGGGAGAATTCAAGAGATAAGTAATACCATAAGACAAAACAATATTAGAATAATTGGAATCCCAAAAGAAGAAGATAGAGAGGGAGGGGCAGAAAGTATACTGCAGCAAATTATAGCAGAGAACTTCCCTAATTTGGGGAGGGAAACAGGCATCAAAATCCAGGAGGCACAGAGAACCCCCTCAAAATCAATAAAAATAGGTCAAAACCCTGACATCTAATAGTAAAACTTACAAGGCTCGGTGACAAAGAGAAAATCCTGAAAGCAGCTCGGGACAAGAGGTCTGTAACCTACAATGGTAGAAATATTAGATTGGCAGCAGACCTATACACAGAGACCTGGCAGGCCAGAAAGGACTGGCGTGATATATTCAGGGCACTGAACAAGAAAAATATGCAGCCAAGAATATTATATCCAGGGAGGCTGTCATTAAAAATAGAAGCAGAGATAAAAAGCTTCCAGGATGAACAAAAACTAAAAGAACTTGTGAACACCAAACCAGCCCTCCAAGAAATATTGAAAGGGGTCCTCTAAGCAAAGAGAGAACCTAAAAGTAACACAGACCAGAAAGGAATACAGACAATATACAGTAACAGTCACCTTACAGACAATACAATGGCACTAAATTCATACCTTTCAATAGTTACCCTGAATGTAAATGGGCTCAATGCCTCAATCAAAGACACAGGGTATCAGACTGGATAAAAAAACAAGACCCATCCACATGCTGTCTGCAAGAGACTCATTGTAGACCCAAAGACATCTCCAGATTGAAAGTGAGGGGGTGGAAAACCATTTACCATGCTAATGGACACCAAAAGAAAGCTGGGGTGGCAATCCTTAGATCAGACAGATTAGATTTTAAACCAAAGACTGTAATAAGAGATGAGGAAGGACACTATATCCTACTTAAAGGGTCTATCCAACAAGAAGATCTAACAATTGTAAATACCTATGCCCCTCACATGGGAGCAGCCAATTAGATAAGGCAATTAATAACAAAAGCAAACACATTGACGACAATACAATAATAGTGGGGGACTTTAACACCCCCGTCACTGAAATGGGCAGATCATCTAAGCAAAAGATCAACAAGGAAATAAAGGCTTTGAATGACACACTGGAACAGATGGACTTCACAGATATATTCAAAACATTCCATCACAAAGCAACAGAATACACATTCTTCTCTAGTGCCCATGGAACATTCTCCAGAATAGATCACATCCTAGGTCACAAATCAGGTCTCAACTGGCACCAAAAGATTGGGATCATTCCCTGAATATTTTCAGACCACAGTGCTTTGAAATTAGAACTAAATCACAAGAAGAAAGTCGGAAAGAATTCAAATATATAGAGGCTAAAGAGTATCCTACTAAACAATGAATAGGTCAACCAGGAAACTAAAGAATTAAAAAATTCATGGGAACCAATGAAAATGAAAACACTACTGTTCAAAATCTTTGGGATGCAACAGAGGTAGTCCTAAGAGAAAAGTATATAGCAATACAAGCCTTTCTCAAGAAACACAAAAGGTCTCAAATACACAACCTAACCCTACACCTAAAGGAGCTGGAGAAAAAACAGCACATAAAGCCTAAACCCAGCAGAAGAAGAGATATAATAAACATCAGTGCAGAAATCAATGAAAGAGAAACCAAAAGAACAGTAGAACAGATCAATGAAACTAGGAGGTGGTTCCTTGAAAGAATTAACAAGATTGATAAACCCCTGGCCAGACTTATCAAAAAGAAAAGAGAAATGACGCAATTCAACAAAATCATGAATGAAAGAGGAGAGATCACAACCAACACCAAAGAAATACGAACAATTATAAGAACATATTAAGAGCAACTGTATGCCACCAAATTAGACAATCTGGAAGAAATGGATGCATTCCTAGAGAAGTATAAACTACCAAAACCGAACAAGGAAAAAATAGAAAACCTGAACAAACCCATAACCAGTAAGGAAATTGAAGCAGTAACCAAAAATCTCCCAACAAACAGAGTCCAGGGCCACATGGCTTCCCAGGGGAATTCTACCAAACATTTAAAGAAGAATTAATACCTATTCTTCTGATACTGTTCCAAAAAAAATACAAACGGAAGGAAAACTTTCAAACTCATTTTATGAGGCCCACATTACCTTGAACCCAAAGACCCCATCAAAAAGGAGACTTACAGATGAATATCCCTGATGGACATGGATGCAAAAATTCTCACCAAAACTCTCGCCAATAGGCTCCAACAGTACATTAAAGGATTATTCACCACGACCAAGTAGGATTTATTCTTGGGCTGCAAGGTTGTTCAACATTTGCAAATCAATGAATGTGATACAATACATTAATAAAAGAAAGAACAAGAACCATATGATCCTCTCAATAGATGTAGAAAAAGCCTTTGACAAAGTACAGCACCCTTTCTTGATTAGAACTCTTCACAGTATAGGGATAGAAGGTACAAACTGCAATATCATAAAGGCCATCTATAAAAAACCCACAGTGAGTATCATCCTCAATGGGAAAAACTGAGAGCTTTCCCCCTAAGGTCAGGAACACGGCAGGGATGTCCACTCTCACCACTGCTATTCAACATAGTACTAGAAGTCCTAGCCACAGCAATCAGACAACAAAAAGAAATAAAAGCATCCGAATCGGCAAAGAAGTCAAACTCTCACTCTTTGCAGATGATATGATACTTTATGTGGAAAACCCAAAAGACTCCACCCCAGAACTGCTAGATCTCATACAGGAATTCAGTAATGTGGCAGGATATAAAATCAATGCACAGAAATCAGTGGCATTCCTATGCACCAACAACAAGACAGAAGAGAGACAAATCAAGGGGTCGATCCCATTTACAATTGCACCCAAAACCATAAGATACCTAGGAATAAATCTAAACAAAGAGGCAAAGAATCTGTACTTAGAAAACTATAGAATACTCATGAAAGAAATTGAGGAAGACACAAAGAAATGGAAAAACGTTCCATGCTCATGGATTGGAAGAACAAACATTGTGAAGATGTCAGTGCTACCTAGAGCAATCTACATGTTCAATGCAATCCCCATCAAAATACCATCCACTTTTTTCAAAGAAATGGAACAAATAATCCTCAAATTTGTATGGAACCAGAAAAGTCCCCGAATAGCCAGAGGAATGTTGAAAAAGAAAAGCAAAGCTGGCGGCATCACAATTCCGGACTTCAAGCTGTATTACAAAGCTGTAATCACCAAGACAGTATGGTACTGGCACAAAAACAGAAACACAGATCAATGGAAGAGAATAGAGAGCCCAGAAATGGACCCTCAACTCTATGGTCAACTAATCTTTGACAAAGCAGGAAGGAATGTCCAATGTAAAAAAGACAGTGTCTTCAACAAATGGTGCTGGGAAAATTGGACAGCCACAAGCAGAAGAATGAAACTGGACCATTTCCTTATACCACACACAAAAATAGACTCAAAATGGATGAAAGACCCAAGTCTGAGACAGGAATCTATAAAATCCTTGAGGAGACCACAGGCAGCAACCTCTTCGACCCCAGCTGCAGCAATTTCTCTCTAGACACATTGCCAATGGCAAGGGAAGCAAGGGCAAAAATGAATTAGTGGGACTTCATCAGGATAAAAAGTTTTTGCACAGCAAAGGAAACAGTCAACAAAACCAAAAGACAACCAACAGAATGGGAGAAGATATTTGCAAATGACATTATCATATAAAAGGCTAGTATCCAAAATCTATAAAGAACTTATCAAACTCAACACTCAGAGAACAAATAATCCAATCAAGAAATGGGCAGAAGACATGAACAGACATTTCTGCAAAGAAGACATCCAAATGGCCAACAGACACATGAAAAAGTGCTCAACATCGCTCGGCATCAGGGAAATACAAGTCAAAACCTCAATGAGATACCACCTCACACCTGTCACAATGGGTAAAATTAACAAGTCAGGAAACAAGAGATGTTGGCCGGGATGTGGAGAAAGGGGAACCCTCCTACACTGTTGGTGGGAATGCAAGCTGGTGCAGCCACTCTGGAAAACAGTATGGAGGTTCTTCAAAAAGTTGAAAATAGAGCTACCATATGACCCAGAAATTACACTACTGGGTATTTACCCAAAGATACAAATGTAGTGATTTGAAGGGGCACTGCACCCCAATGTTTATAGCAGCAATGTCCACTATAGCCAAACTATGGAAAGAGCCAAGATGTGCATCAACAGATGAATGGTTAAAGAAGATGTGGTATACACACACACACACAGACACACACTCACACAATGGAATATTATGCAGCCATCAAAAAATGAAATCTTGCCATTTGCAATGACGTGGATCAAACTAGAGGGTATTATGCTAAGCGAAATAATTCCGTCAGAGAAAGACAATTATCACATGATCTCACTGATATGAGGAATCTGAGAAAGAAGGCAGAGGATCATAGGGGAAGGGAGGGAAAAATGAAACAAGACGAAACCAGAGAAGGAGACAAACCATAAGAGACTCTTAATCTCAGGAAACAAACTGAGTGTTGCTGGAGTGGAGGGTGTGGGAGCGATGGGGCGGCTGGATGATGGGCATTGGGGAGGGTATGCTACTACAGTGGGCGCTGTGAACTGTGTAAGACTGATGAATCACAGACCTGTACCCGTGAAACAAATAATACATTATATGTTAATAAAAAAAAAAAAAAAGGAAGCAACCGAATCTGCTTCTCTAGCAAATCCCAAATCTGGACACCCAATGATCACTAATGGGGTTGAAAGCTCTAAATCTGCCCAGTGTATCCATTTGTTCAAGATCAATTAATTGCTTTGCAAAACTGATTAATTACCACTAGTGTTCGCTTTTCAAGAGCTCAGCTTTTCCACTCTTAATGAATTTCAGGAGAGCACGAATAATTCTTATATTTAGGAAAGAGAGGGTACAGGTTTTAAAATATTCCCCCTGGAAAATTTAAAATAGGAATGCACACGGGCGTGATCATAAAAGTTTGTCTTTGGGGTACAAGATTTCATGTTATGTCACCAGTTATATAAATTTATATTCAAAGGTTGCTCTGCTCGGGAAAGTGTGCCGCTTACAAAAGAAACAGTTGCTGTTTGAGATGAAGCAAATGCCGCTATTCGTGGGCGGGTTCTCTTTCAGTAGATTATTACTAGGCCACTGTGCTTTGCCTTTGGACCTAGACCTGCTCTTCACCTCTTCTATGGGAACTTCCTTGGCAGTTTTACTTCTTTACTACAAACTCCACGATTTTCAATGGCTACACTTAAATTAATTTTTAGCATTGCAGGGAAAGAACCATTACATCAGACTTCTCCCCCACTCACCATTGTCAGAATGCTCTTGATCTTTTTGAGGTCACTGTACATATTTGAATTCCAAATATAACTTCAGAAAATCAGAAGTGGGAAATACCCTACCCCAGCTCCCCGTTCACAGCCCTGCACTAGTTTCTATTTGTGGTCCTCTATCTTTATTAATTTTGAATTTAAAAGAAGAGTTTAGTTTTTTAAACACCAATACAACTTAGATCAGATATTTTTAACATCAATTAATTACCTCAGCTGTGGATACTAAGATGTTTCCTAAAAGTAAAAAAAAAATAGAACACTATATTTTCAGGGCAGAGGAAATTAATGGTCTACATGGTATTGTACTTGAATATGAAATAGCAAAACAGCAATGTGCCTTAATATTTAACATTCCTGTTTATTTTTATCTACTAAAATATTATAATGAGATAATTTTACCAAAAGTCTCAATTTGCAGATTTTATACTCTCAAAACAAAAACAAATTTAAAAATTATAAAATGTCTTTCCATTGATTATGTTATTTTAGATACATTCTTATTAAATATGAGCTGATATGGGGATAGTGTCTGAATACAGGTGTAGACATATGCTATGGTTTTATAAAACTTCTTAGAAGTAGGTTATATATTTTACGTTAAATTTTAAAAATCTATAGAAACCTTGTGCCCTGTAAAAAGCAAATTTTCATCAAGAGCACTTAGACTGGAGGGAAGAGTAAAGCTGTTTGTGGTAAATTGCATGAGTTTTAGATTTTTACTCATGGGAGCCCAGTCAGCATAGAAGAGATTAAGATGGAGAAGGCTCACTGACAGAAGAAACTCGCAAACATCACGGGTTCCTCAACTGCCAAACTAAACTGGGTTCACCAAAATGACATCATGATAACAGCAGAACCTGTCCTGTAAAGGAGGGAGGTTGCCAGTCACTTAAAAGAGGCTGAAAAACTGCTGAAAACAACTTTCTCTGGTAACATGTCAGAAATAAATATGCTCTGGCTCTGATAACGGGTGAGATGTAATCAAGCAAAATCCCTCAGCAGCACGTTCTAGAACTTGAGGATCTGACATCAGGGAGGTTCCTGCTGTCAGGGGTAGAATTCTAGAATGTAGGGTAGGGGAGTAGTTGTTCAATGAGTATAAAGTTACAGTTTTAGGACATTAATAAGTTCTAGAGATCTGCTGTACAACACAGTACTAGAGTTAATAGTACAACGTTACATACTTACAAACTTAAGAGGGTGAATCTCATATGAAGTGTCCTCACCACTACCAAAAGGGGAAAAAAAAAAAAAAGCAAGGGGACACAAGAAATCTTTTGAAGGTGATAGAGGTGACAGATACACTTACTACCTTGATTCTGGTGACGGAATCGGCGTATGCATATGTCCAAATTCATCAAAATATATACATTAAATATGTGTATTTTTAATACTATGTATATAATGGCAATCATATTTTCTAATTTATAAATTCATCAAATTAACATGTACACCTTAAGTTTACACAATGTTATATGTCAAATATATTTCAATAAATTAAAAAAATCTGTATTTAAAAAATCTAGTAAAGTATACCTAAATAAGCTGAAAACTTAAAAAAAAAGATTGGGAATTGGGAGCAATGTAATAACTAAAGTAGTATTTCCCAAAGTATACTTATGAAATCCCAATTTTGGGGCTTATTAATAAATTTTGGAGAAAGGTTTCATGTTACATCAATTTGAGGAAATTGTGTTTAAATTGTTATTTAAATACCTGTTAAGTTCTTTCTATACGGCAAAGCTTTTTTTTTTAATGTTTAGTATCCTATTGTATACAGATTGATTAAAATTGCATTTGACCTTCGGCTGTATCTCTCCTATATCCCTTTTATTTATATGTAGCATTCTTAATATTAGTGATCTGGGAAATACTCATGTAGAGAGACATTTTCTTATCCTATGGATGCTACTTATTATAACCACACAGGGCAACAACCTCCTACTGCAGATACCATGTAGGATCCAGGCTGCTTTAGTCCACCAGAATTCCCTCTCCCCTTCTTCCACAATTAGAGAATAATAAATATTTATCAGAATCCTCCAGAGCTAGATGTGGTGATGTAACTACATTTTCTGACCAATGGAACATGAATGGAAGTGGTATGAACCTTCCAATGATGAGCTTCCAGGCATGCAGTCCTCTGCATTCTTGTCTTCCAGCCAGCTGGAGGAGCATGGCCATGTCTGTGACTTTGTTTGACCCTGCTGACAAAAAGAAGGCAGGCTAGGTGGCAGAGCAATATGGTGAAGAGAACCTCGGTCCCTGAATACTCTCACCAGATGGAACCACTCACTTTGGAAAAAATGTATGAAGGAGAATTCAATTTTATGTTTTTTAAAACACTTTATCATTGAATCTCTTGGTTTCAGCAGCTTTGCGTTTATTCCAATGAGTCCACACAATGGCAACCACCCAGCATGTATTGAGTATTTGGGGCTTGTAAGGCAGAACCGTCATGGTGCACAGTTGTACTCTGACTGATGTAGAGGTATTAGACTATTTAATCTTCACAACAAAAGTGTGAAGTAGGTACCGTTATTTATCTCCTTTTTACAGATAAAGTAACCTAGGCATGGGGAGGTTAAGTTACTCATTACAGTGTCCTATGGTGAAGAGGTAGCATAGGTAGCATTTGAACCACCTCAGTCTGGCTCCAAACCTAAAGTTCTTTATCTGAATACTGTACTGCTATTCACTGTTTCCTGCATCCAGTATATGAAATATGTGCCTACCTTGAAGAACTGACTGTGTTTTCCTCTTCTATCTTCCAGAAGATTAACTCATTTACCCTTAACATTAAATCTGCAGTTCACCTAGAACTGACTTTTCTGTGTAGGGTGAAATACTGGGAAAAGATGAATGTGTTCCATCATGGACAGCACATTAACAATTCACAATTGCACAATTCATTCAAAAGACTGACCTTTAATCACCCAAGAGTGACATTTTTGTACTATGTGCAGTGTCTATACATATGTATCCTTATTAGTGTTGGTTTCCGAATTCCCTTCTGTTCCATTGCTTTGTCCCGCCCTGTACCAATACCACACCACTTTAATTGTAGTTTTAGAGTGAATGTTGACATTCAGTATTGCAAGTATCCATTTTCTTCTCTTCAAGCATTTTTTGACTTCTCTTAGACTTAATGTTTTCTAAGTAAAATTTAATCATTTTGTCAATTTTCACACATACCACACACACAAGTTGACAGGCATTTGATTATGACTGCTTTGAATTGAGGTACATTTGGGAGAATATCTTTATAACATTGTTTGTTCCAATCAATAAACGTGGTAGACTGGAGGTAGTTCACTGATTCAACAAAATAATAAAATGTTGATTTTACTGTTCCTCAAGTCATCTTTTGTTATGTTTTGTTCTTTTGACTCAACGATAGAGACTCTATATCTGCTGTTTTGACTTTAAACTATAGAGAACACACTGATGGTGACCAGAGGGGAGGTAAATGGGGGGAAGGGCAAACAGGTGATGGAGATGAAGGAGTGTACCTGTCATGATGAACACCAGGTGATATACGGAATTTTTGAATCACTACATTGTGCACCTGAAACTAATATTACACTGTACGTTAACTAAATTAAAACTTTTTTTTAAATTAAAACTTTTAAAAATGCTGTTTTTAGTATTATAGTTGTTAAAAATCATTAAAAAATATATTTTAAAAATATATGTAAATTAAATTGAATATTTAAATATTGCCCTTGTGTGAAATAAACTTGCTAAATTTACCATGAATGAATAATTACTAGAATAATTACTAGAATGAATAATTCTAGTTTACTTGTAGATTTCTTTAGATTTTCTACATTTATGCATTTAAAACAAAATTGTGAATATTGATGATTTTACTTTTTCTTTTCTTATATTTACACCTCTTTGAATTCTCCCTTCACCTAATTTCACTCACCAGGGACTTCCAGTATAATAATTAGTATAAGTTGTGTTAATGGATCTTATCTTTTTTCTGATCTGTGATTGAAAGTTTTCAATATTTCATTATTGAAAATATAATAAATTGCTGTAGGTCTTTTACCATAGGTTCGTTTTAACAGAATGAAAAATTTTCTATTTCTATTTTTCAAAGAGTTTTCTAGAATAAATGAGTGATGAAAGTTATTAAATGCTTTTCTGCATCTATTGAATATTGTTTTCTACTTTATTCAGTGAGTGTGGTGATTTGTATGGAGCTACTTTTCTAATGGATTATGTTTCTGAAATATATCTATCTTAGATGTGACATATTATCCATTTCGTACTTTCCTGAATTGGGGTTGCTATTCTTTTGTTTGGGAGGATAATATCTGTTTGTGAGAGAGATTGCCTGGTACTTTTCCTTTCTTATACTGTGAGTCATTGTCAGATTTTGATCAAACTGTATTGTCCTCAGAAAGCAGCATAGGGATTACTTTGTCTTTTTTATTCTCTGGAAGAGTTTAGGTAATATTCTTCCTATCAATATTTACTCCCATCAATGTCTGGAAGAATAAATGATTAATATCACCTGGATCTGAAGTTTACTTCATGAAAAGGTTGAAATTGTAGATTTACTTCCTTAATGGAATTAAAACTTCAGATATTTTTCAGGGCTTCTTGTGTTAATCTTTGTAAGTAATGCTATCCAAAAAGGTTGTTCATTTCTTTTCAATTTTCAAATTTTAACATGCATTTGTTTATAGTATCCTCTTATAAACATTTAAAAATGTGTGAGATCTGTACATTTCCATATATATATTATATATATATGGAAAATACAAAAATAAATATATATTTTTTTCTCATTTTTTTCTGAATTACTTTGTCAGCAGATCATCAGTTTTAATAACCTTTCAAAGGACAATATTGTAGCTTTCTTGATTCTTTTACATTTCATTTCTGTCATTAGTGACTTTGTGTTGAATTTGCTGCTCTTTTCTTAACTTTTTTAAAAAGATTTATTTATTGGGGGGGAGGGGCAAAGGGAGAGGGAGAGAGAGAGAGAATCCCAAGCAGACTCCCTGCCAAGTGTGGGGCTCGATCTCACAACCCTGAGATCATGACCTCAATCAAAATCAAGAGTCTGAGTTTCGATCGACTGAGCTACCCAGGCGTCCCTCTTTTCTTAAATTCTTAAGGTGGAAATTAAATCACTGTTTTCCAGGTTTCCATTTTTTTTAATGTATACTTTGAGTCAAAAAAATATTCTTCTATGAAGAGTATTAGCTGCATCCTACAAGTTTAAATACATTGTATTTTTATTCAGTCAACCCAAAATATTTACTATATTTTACTGTGATTTCTTATTTGATTCATGAGGTATTTAAAAGTTACTGCTTATATTAATAAACAGGTTTTTCAGTTTTCTTTTTGTAATTGATTTTTATAATAATTTTTTTTGTGGTCAAAGAACACATTCTATGTCACTTCATAATATTCCCTGAAATATTTTTACAGCAGCATTCAGTAATTTTTCATAAATTTTCCATGTGCATTTGAAAAAAAAGTGTTTCCTGTAGTTGATTTATGTAGTATTTTATAAATGTCAATTATGTTACATTGTTTAATTATGTCATATTTGATATTCTTGCTTACTTTTTTTCTACTTGATCTACCAGTTATTGAGAATTACATGCTAAAATATCCAGGGATGAGTGTAAGTTATTTTTTTAGTACTACAAATTTTGCTTCATATATTTTGAGGCTAAATGAATAGACTCATGCACATTTAGAAAGGCTGTCTTTATCTTTGTGTTGAACCCTATTTATCTTAAGTAATGTCTCATGTCTTAAATTATATTTATATTGATATTAGCATATCTATTGACTTTCTTTAAATTTGTGTTTCCAAGTTATATCTTTTTCTAAAGAATCCTTATATTAAAAGTTATTTCTTGTCTTCATTATCCAGTCTGAAAATCTTTGTTAATTGGATTATTTTAGTTAGTAGAATTATTGATGTGTTTGTATTCAAACTTCCATCTTGTTATTTGTTTTAAATTTGACCTGTCTCTTCTACCCTACTTTTTAGGTTTAATAGCTATATTGAGATATAGTTCAATTACTGTGAAGTTCACAAACTTAACATGTACAGTTGAGCAATATAGTCACTGAATTTTGCATCTATCACCCAGTCTAATTGTAGGACATTTTTATTCTCCCCAAAAGAAGCTTGTGCCCATTAGCAATCACTCCAGAATCCCACGCACCCAAACAAAGAGAAGCGATAACCTATTTTTCCTCTCTACTGCCTATTCCAGACATTTCGTATAAATGGAATCAAACAATATGCTATCTTTTCCGACTGCCCTCTTTCACTTAGTATAATGTTTAAAAACATTATAAAAACCTTAAAAGGTTCATCCAAGTTGCAACATGTGTAATTTTTTAAAATTTCTTTGTATCATTTGTTTTTTATGACTGAATAATATTCCACTGCATGGTTATGTCATGGTTTGTCGATCCATTCATCAGTTAAATGGACATTTGGGTTGTTTCCACTTTTTTTGGCTATTGTGAATAATGTTGCTGTGAACAGTCATGTATAAATTTCACATGTCAGAAAACATCTTTATTTTTTACTTTAATTCTGAAGAATATCCTTAGTCAAGGCAGAGAAGTCTAGATTGGCAAGGTTTTTTTTTGTTGTTTTCAGTTCTGTAAAGATGCTATTCAATTCAAATGATCCGTCATTTCACTGAGAAGTGTGTTTCTTACTTACCGTTTCTCCTTTGAAAGTAACATGTCATTTTGTTCTAGGTACTTAAAAATTTTTTTCTTTGAACATAATGTATGTTGGTGTGGCTTTCTTTGTACATACTTTTTGGATTTGTAGAACTTAATAACACTTTAAAATACTACCTCAAACCCATCTGCTTTCTTTTGTTCCTGGGACACCCAATTACACACATATCACAAGTTTTCATCTTATTCATATTTTTTAACATTATTCTCAGAATTGTCCTATTACCCCCCTTGCCTTCAGTTTAGATATTTTCTATTCTTTTATTTTCCAACTTACTAATCTTTCACCTTCTGTGTATTCACCTAAAGATGTATTAATTGCAGTTACTCAAAATTCTATATTTTTGAGTTGACTGTTTCTGTAGATGCCATTTCTCTGCCTAAATTCTTTACGTTGTAATACATTTTCTGAAATTGATCAAAATTACTTTAAAGTCCATTTCTAGGTAAAGAAATATCTTTGATCTCATGTGTATTATTGTTTCTTATTTTATATTTTTTTCCTCTTGGTTTTCCATCATTTGGTCTTCTGGTAGGCTTGATGATTTTTTATAAAATGTCAGACATCTGGTATGAAAATCTAGGTTTAACCTAACCTAAAGTTAGTTTTACTGTTTAGTCTTACTGATGTTATTTTTATTTAAGGATTATTATTATTTTTAAATTTGTTTTTTCTTCTTGGAAGTCAGTTAAGGAAGAATCAGATCACTAGAATATACACTAAGATTGAGGTTATTCATTTCAGTTTTTCTGAAAGTTGTTGTATTTAAATGTTGTCCTTACTATGGGGGTTTTATGGGGGTTTTGCCAAGACCTCTCCTCACTGGCTAGTTCTAAACTCTAATTTTTCTCATGAGACCCACGTGGCTGCCTAATGTGCTATACAATTTGCCAATTTCCTAGAAGTCTTCCCCTTACCCTCCTTGCCCCCCTCAGTTTTTGGCTTCTTGGCTAAGGCTCAGTAGTGCTATTTCCTTTCTTTCTTTGATCTTTTACCTTAAGTCTATCGCTTTCATAGCGCACAAAAGTTTTCAAATAAGTGGCAAACTATTAAGTTTTCCTAGTCCTCATGTTTGGAATAGTTGTGACAATACAAGTTCATCTGCCATAGCCAAATGCAGATGTCCTGGATGCTATTTTTATTTTAGGAAAAAATGTTAATGATCAAATAATGAATTCCTACAATAACAGTAAAAGGTGATGTGTCTAGAAAGAATGCCCTTTGGGAAACAACTAAATCTGTTATTGATAGCTGGCCTAGAAAAGAGAAAATATAGGGAACCCATAATATTTTCAAATATTTAAATGATTGCTATATATAAGAAAAAGTATTTAATAGTGCTTGTAAGATTCAACTTAAACTAACAGAGAAAAGTAAACTTTGGTTCCATGTAAACAAGTCCATGGCTGATAATTCAAAATGTTTATAAAAAGAACATGCTGTTCTCTACAGGGCAATGCTCTCTAGCACAGGGATAGCTAGGTAGAGGCTTGTTGAGTCCGTTTTAAGAATATTATAAGTGCTTATGAGTTTAAGTTATAAGTAAGGTTTGAAACTATTTAACAATTAATGAATAAATTGGGTAGAGAGAATTTTCCAGAGATGAGAAATGTCCTATGGAAAGGTGCGGTGATGAAATTAATTCTCTTCTTTGGGTAGAGAGGGTTAATGAATAGTTTTCTCTGGATAAAGAGTTTATATTGGTCAATCACAGAGCTACTTTCTACTTGGAGCAAACTTCTATCATAAACCCTTCCATAACTTTCTTCTACTTCCATTTCTGTTTTTCTGTAATTTCCAACCAGACTGTAAGGACATTATACAAGGCTTTTAATCTCTATATCCTTTCCCACAGGCAATAGGGATTCATAGGAGGTTTTGAGAAGGAACAAAAGAAACTGAAATCAGTAATTAAAAAACATTATTTGCAAATATCTTCTTCCATTCTGTCCATTGTCTTTTGGTTTTGTGGACTGTTTCTTTTGCTGTGCAAAAGCATTTTAATCTGATGAAGTCCCACTAGTTCACTTTTGCCTTGCTTCCCTTGCCTTTGGCAATGTGTCTAGGAAGAAGTTGCTGCGGCTGAGGTTGAAGAGGTTGCTGCGAGTGTTCTCCTTTAGCATTTTGATGGACTCCTGTCTCACATTTAGGTCTTTCAACCATTTGGAGTCTATTTTTGTGTGTGGTGTAAGGAAATGGTCCAGTTTCATTCTTCTGCATGTGGCTGTCCAATTTTCCCAACACCATTTGTTGAAGAGACTGTCTTTTTTCCATTGGACATTCTTTCCTGCTTTGTCAAAGATGAGTTGACCATAGAGTTGAGGGTCCATTTCTGGGCTCTCGATTCTGTTCCATTGATCTATGTGTCTGTTTTTGTGCCATACTGTCTTGATGATGACAGCTTTGTAATAGAGCTTGAAGTCCGGAATTGTGATGCCGCCAGCTTTGCTTTTCTTTTTCAATATTCCTCTGGCTATTTGGGGTCTCTTCTAGTTCCATACAAATTTTAGGATTATTTGTTCTATTTCTTTGAAAAAACTGGATGGTATTTTGATGGGGATTGCATTGAATGTGCAGATTGCTATAGGTAGCATTGACATCTTCACAATGTTTGTTCTTCTAATCCATGACATGGAACGTTTTTCCATTTCTTTGTGTCTTCTTCAATTTCTTTCATGAGTATTTTATAGTTTTCTGAGTACAGATCCTTTGCCTCTTTGGTTAAATTTATTCCTAGGTATCTTATGGTTTCGGGGGCAATTGTAAATGGGATCGACTCCTTCATTTTTCTCTCTTCTGTCTTGTTGGTGTATAGGATTGCCACTGATTTCTGTGTACTGATTTTATATCCTGCTACTTTACTGAATTCCTGTATGAGTTCTAGCAGTTTTGGGGTGGAGACTTTTGGGTTTTCCACATACAGTATCATATCATCTGCAGAGAGTGAGAGTTTGACTTTCTCTTTGCCGATTTGGATGCCTTTGACTTCTTTTTGTTGTCTGATTGCTGTGGCTACGACTTCTAGTACTATGTTGAATAGCAGTGGTGAGAGTGGCCATCCCTGCAGTGTTCCTGACTTTAGGGGGAAAGCTCTCAGTTTTTCCCATTGAGGATGGTATTCGCTGTGGGGTTTTCATAGATGGCTTTTATGATATTGAGGTATGTATTCTCTATCCCTATACTTTGAAGAGTTTTGATCAAGAAAGAATGCTGTCCTTTGCCAAATGCTTTTTCTGCATCTATTGAGAGGATCATATGATTCTTGTTCTTTCTTTTATTAATGTATTGTATCACATTGATTGATTTGTGGATGTTGAACCAAACTTGCAGCCCAGGGATAAATCCCACTTGGTCGTGGTGAATAATCCTTTTAATGTACTGTTGGATCCTACTGGCGAGTATTTTGGTGAGAATTTTTGCATCCATGTTCATCAGGGATATTGGTCTGTAATTCTCCTTTATGATGGGGTCCTTGTCTGGTTTGGGGATCAAGGTAATGGTGGCTGCTAGTATCCAAAATCTATAAAGAACTTATCAAACTCAACACCCAAAGAACTAATAACCCAATCAAGAAATGGGCAGAAGACATGAACAGACATTTTTTCAAAGAAGACATCCAAATGGCCAACAGACACATGAAAAATTCTTCAACATTGCTTGGCATCAGGGAGATACAAATCACAGTGAGATACCACCTCACACCCATCAGAATGGCTAAAATTAACAAGTCAGGAAACGACAGATATTGATGGGGATGCAGAGAAAGGGGAACCCTCCTACACTGTTGGTGGGAATGCAAGCTGGTGCAACCACTCTGGAAAACAGTATGGAGGTTCCTCAAAAAGTTGAAAATAGAGCTACCCTATGACCCAGCAATTGCACTACTGGGTATTTACCCCAAAGATACAAATGTAGGGATCCAAAGGGGTACATGTACTCCGATGTTTATAGCAGCAATGTCCACAATAGCCAAACTGTGGAAAGAGCCAAGATGTCCATCGACAGATGAATGGATAAAGAAGATTTGGTATACACACACACACACACACACACACACACACACACACACACAGAATGGAATATTATGCAGTCATCAAAAGGAATGAAATCTTGCCATTTGAAACGACGTGGATGGAACTAGAGGGTATTATGCTGAGCGAAATAAGTCAATCAGAGAAAGACATGTATCCTATGATCTCACTGATATGAGGAATTCTTAATCTCAGGAAACAAACTGAGGGTTGCTGGAGTGGTGGGGGGTGGGAGGGATGGGGTGGCTGGGTGATAGACATTGGGGAGGGTATGTGCTATGGTGAGCGCTGTGAATTCTGTAGGAGTGTTGAATCACAGACCTGTACCTCTGAAACATGGGTCCTGGAATCGAGCCCCGTATTGGGTCCCTGGTCAATGGGGAGTCTGCTTCTCCCTCTCCCTTAGCGTCTCCCCCACCCATCAAGCTCTCACTCAAATAAAAATAAATAAATAAATAAATAAATAAATAACTTGGGGAAAAAAAGAAATAAAGTATTTAGTACCAATACCTCGCCACAATATAGGTAGCCCTGGAGATTCTTAACTTTTAACTTGAAACTAAAGCATCATAAACACTTAGAAGTGTCAACTTTCTGAATTTGCCAAGTGTGCTCTGAGTTCCTAATTATAGCAAATGTTCGTTTCCATCATCCAATTTGTTTTCTGCTGCAGCTAACCTAAATGTAATCTCCTGAGTGTCTGCAACTTGCGTAGCCTTTCCACTGAATTATAAAGGCCAAAGAATTAGATTTTTAAGGTATAATAAAGGCCCATCCGGAATTGGCTTAAAGAATGCAGGAAATTTTTACCTCATATAAGAAAATATGTGAAGGTTGATCAGGACCCAGGTCCTGCATCTCTAGGAGATGGCTTTACCCTTAACTGATTTCTGCACTTTCAGGCCTCACATCTAAACAAGATAATAGCCAAAGTAAAAAGAAGGGTTGTCTCTTATTCTATCTTTTTAAGAGTGAGGGATGGGGCGCCTGGGTGGTGCAGTCAGTTAAGTGTCTGACTTTTAGTTTCGGCTCAGGTCATGATCTCAGGGTAGTGATCTCAGGGTCATGAGATGGAGCCCTTTGTTGGACTCTATGTTGAGCATGGAGTCTGCTTAAGATTCTCTCTCTCTCTCTCTCCTTCGGCCCCCCCCCCCACTGCTGTGTGCTTGCTCTCTCTCTAAAAAAAAAAAATAATAAAAATAAATAAATCTTTAAAAAAAAAGAGAGTGAGGGTCTCCTTTTAGTAGTCCATCAGCTTTGACTTTATTTCTCATTGGTTAGAATCACATATCCAACCCTACATGATTTATTTCAAAGTGCAGTGGGGTCACCAGGATTGTTTTAGGCTCATGGTCCACTCACTGTCTATTGTTTTAAATGGAATCCTTATTCATGTGGATGATAGGGTGGATCACTGAAAAAACCTGGGTGATTTTAGCAAGCTGAAGGGAAACATGGATTTGTGATAGGTAACCAAGAGGGTGAACTCTAGAAGACCTATAATGTTGATTGTGCAAAAGTAAGAAATTTCTTTGGGAAAAAGTCTTAACTAATTTTGTTCAAAAAAATGGGCTTATTGCTTCTATGATATCATGTGTAGTAAGATTTCATATTACAACATTAGGAAACAATATAAATCAGTTGAGGAAGACATAAAGAAATGGAAAAACGTTCATGGATTAGAAGAACAAATATTGTGAAGATGTCAATGCTACCTAGAGCAATCTACACATTTAATGCAATCCCTATCAAAATATCATCAACTTTTTTCAAAGAAATGGAACAAATAATCCTCAAATTTGTATGGAACCAGAAAGGACCACGAATAGCCAGAGAAATGTTGAAAAAGAAAAGCAAAATTGGTGGCATCACAATTCCAGGCTTCAAGCACTATTACAAAACTGTAATCACCAAGACAGTATGGCACAAAAACAGACACATAGATCAATGGAACACAATAGAGAGCCCAGAAATGGACCTTCAACTCTATGGTCAACTAATCTTCGACAAAGCAGGAAAGAATATCCAATGTAAATAAGACAATCTCTTCAACAAATGGTGTTGGGAAAATTGGACAGCCACAGGCAGAAGAATGAAACTGGACCATTTCCTTACACCACACACAAAAATAGACTCAAAATGGATGAAAGATCCAAGTCTGAGACAGGAATCCTTGAGGAGAACACTTGCAGCAACCTCTTCAACTTCAGCTGCAGAACTTCTTCCTAGACACTTTGCCAAAGGCAAGGGAAGCAGGGCAAAAATGAACTAGTGGGACTTCATCAAGATTAAAAAGCTTTTGTACAGCCAAGGAAACAGTCAACAAAACCAAAAGACAACTGATGGAATGGGAGAAGATATTTGCAAATGACATCTCAGATAAAGGGCTAGTATCCAAAATCTATAAAGAACTTATCAAACTCAACACCCAAAGAATAAATGATCCAATCAAGAAATGGGCAGAAGTCACGAACAGACATTTTTCCAAAGAAGACATCCAAATGGCCAACAGACACATGAAAAAGTCCTTAACATTGCTCGGCATCAGGGAAATACAAATCAAAACCTCCATGAGATACCACCTCACACCAGTCAGAATGGCTAAAATTAACAAGTCAGGAAATGACAGATGTTGGCAGGGATGTGGAGAAAGGGGAACCCTCCTACACTGTTGGTGGGAATGCAAGCTGGAGCAACCACTCTGGAAAACAGTATGGAGGTGCCTCAAAAAGTTGAAAATAGAGCTACCATATGACCCAGCAATTGCACTACTGGGTATTTACCACAAAGATACAAATGTAGGGATCCGAAGGGGTATGTGCACCCCGATGTTTATAGCAGTAATGTCCACAATAGCCAAACTATGGAAAGAGCCAAGATGTCCATCGACTGATGACTGGATAAAGAAGATGTGATATATATATTTACAATGGAATATTATGCAGCCACCAAAAAATGAAATCTTGCCATTTCCAATGACGTGGATAGAACTAGAGGGTATTAGCTAAGCGAAATAAGTCAATCAGAGGAAGACAATTATCATATGATCTCACTGATATGAGGAATTTGAGAAACAAGACAGAGGATCATAGGGGAAGGGAGGGAAAAATGAAACAGGACAAAACCAGAGAGGGAGACAAACAATAAGATACTCTTAATCTCAGGAAACAAACTGAGGGTTGCTGGAGTGGTGGGGGGTGGGAGGGACGGGGTGGCTGCGTGATGGACATTGGGGAGGGTATGTGCTATGGCGAGCGCTGTGAATTGTGTAAGACTGATGAATCACAGACCTGTAACCCTGAAACAAAGAATAGATTATATGTTAAAAAAAATTAAAAAATAAATTAAAAAAAAGAAACAGTATAAATCATTAAAATTCCCTTTAGGATAATAGTCAGATCCCAAAAGGCCAATTATCACATATAAGAAACACAAAGCCATTTTAGAATATCGATAGTATTCCAGAGCATTCTCTGAAGGATTGAATTTTGCACACATTGTTCACAATGTTCTCTACTGACAGTGGTGGGAATGTCGTGGGAAGACCTGAGAGATTCCAGGTTAGTACTGACTAACTTACACAATGGTTTTCAAGCTTGTTCATGAAGAGTGTCATTTGGCACTTGAAAAAATAATAGTAATTACACCCAACATGCAAATTTATATTTTGAAAAAAAATTTTTTTGCTTTTTGTTTGTTCGTTTTGTTGTTGTTGTTGTTTTTTAGATTCCACATATAAGTGAAATCATATGGTGTCTTTCTTCTTTGTCTGAATTCTTTCTTTCAGCATAACACTCTTTCGGTCCATCCATATTGTTGCAAATGCCAAGATCTCATCCTTTTTTATGGCTGAGTAATATTCTGTTGTATAAATATACCACATCTTTATCTATTCATCAATCAATGGACACGTGGGCTTCTTCCATATCTTGACTATTGTAAATAATGCTACATAAACATAGGGGTTCATTTATATTTTCAAATTAGTGTTTTCATTTTCTTTGGGCAAATACCCAGTAGTGGGATTACTGGATCTTAGGGCAGTTCTATTTTAACTTTTTGAGGATGGTTTTCCACAGTGGCTACACCAGTTGACATTCCCACCAACAGTACATGAAAATTCCTTTTTGTTCACATCCTCCCCAACAGGAATTATTTCTTGTCTTTTTTACTCTAGTCATTCCAACAGGTATAAGATGATATCTCATAGGATGGATCTATCATTTTATCTATATATCAATCCTGTAACTTTAACCAATACATGCAGTAATTTTAGGTTCTAAACCCAATACATGTCTTCCACTCAATCTTTTTTCTTCTACTCTTAACATTGACTTTCATAGAGAGGATAAACATTTTTGAATTCTTGAAGCTCAGCAGAGTCTTGGGAAATACTCTGGTTGACAGAGAAAAGGAGCACAGTAATCCCTCATATAATCCTTCCATTCAGCAACACCTACCCTCTGACTTGGGATCCACTTAGTAGCTCTTTTACCTCAATTAATATAAAGTTTTTAAATCCTCATTTAGATGTCTTCACAGTTTTAGGTAAGATAGGAGCAAAAAAAGAAAAGTTATGGAAGAAGGAAATCTTGGACCTAAGTTATGTGATAAACAACTATTCTTCTTTAGATTAGAATGAGGCACCAAGTAGGTGAACATAGAAAGTGGCTTCTTACCCTTCCTGATTTCTTTGGAAGTCAGCACCAATTTTGATGATGGGAATGGCCCTAGGTTCATGAGACATGACAGGTTTCCTGCCAAGTTTTGCATTCACTTGTGGGGTTTGGTCTTTCTGAATGGCTTGGATGAGATCTGTATCAGCAAACGATAATGATAATAATAATGATGATGTCCCACTATCCACATAGGCAAATGAGAACCTTCATTTTAAGCTGCTTCAATTTCTGTATTTCTTCTCTTGCCACAGTGAGAGTAGTAGCAGTTCGTGGTAGTGGTGGTGTTGTATGTGTAGTGGTGGTGGGGGCTATTGAGAATCTGCACTTGTAGATTTTCGATGTAACTATTGAGGCTAACCAAGATGGTAAGTGTCCCCGCATTGGGAGAGTGCTCACTAGACATTCCTAGGGGTAACATGGTTCCCACGTCTGGACAGTTGGATGAAACATACATAATGTCCTATCAGAGGATGACTGGAATTGCCATCATGTTTAAGTATTATCTGTATGAGGATTAGCAAGTCATCTTAATGTCTAAACTCCTGGTGAGGGAAGGAGCTTCAGTGCAGGCACTGAGAGCTTGATTAGACTACTTAAGTAAAATCGGACCATGACTGCTTTGCAACAGATGGTCCTTCATCATAATTAATGAGAAAAAAATGTTTATTATTCCACTGTATGAGGAAATGCTGTGGATACTCCTGCTTCAAAACCTGACCTCCATAACATCTACAAAGTCCCAACAGAGGAGTCAATATGGAAGGAAGAACAGAGAGGACCACAAGTTATATCTGCTGATGGAATAGGGAGTTTCCGAAGCCAAGCACAAAATATGTGCACGTAAGTTCAGAAACATGTATTTTATTCCAAGCCGGTATTCAAATCCACTGAAATAAATTTTAACAGAGAAGAATCTAAAATTTAATAGCATTTATTGAGTCTATAATGTACAGTACTGAACTAGGAAATCTGGAACATCCTACTTATCCTTGACTGGGTAATAATAGTAGCTACAATTCACTGAGGAATTACTATCTCACAGTCACGAGGCTGAGTGATGGACATCTGCCATTTCACTTAAGCTTTACACAACCCTAGGAGGTACTTTATCCCCATTTTATGTATAGAAAAACCAAGGCTCGGATGGCTGAAGAACCTTGTCTAAGATCACACAGCTTGCCAAGATGAATGGCTAGAATTCTTATCTGACACATTTAAATAGTTTGCAACACTGCTCAAGTTCGTTGAAGGAAATAATGTGAAAATCCAGTTGGGTTTGCTTCCCTCCAACACATAAACTATTTTCTCTTTCAGCTACCATACAAATTCTCTAATAAGCTTCTAAATATCTCTGTTTACATGGAATTCAGATTCCGGTGTAATACAGTGGTCATGCTACTTGACAGCAATCTTGCCAATTAAGCAGCAATCCTAACTGGAAGGCTTCTGTACTGTGCATACACATTTGCTGTGTTCTCAGTAAGCTTACAGCTGCCAGCATAGACGTAGCTAGAATCTAGGAAAACAGCTATTTCCAAGTGAACATCAACATAATGCAAAACATGGTATGTCAGGAAGTGAAGAAATCTGAATAAAAGCTAGTGAATGGGGAAGCCAGCTGTAATAAGCCAGGTGGAATCCTGCCTGAGGTCCCGAGTCAAAGCTGCTTCTAAAAAAGAAGTCAGGCCTTTAATGAAAATGAATGGTCAGAAGTTTCGTTCTGCAATTTGTATGACAGATGTTACAAATGTGATGTCCATTTTACTCTGGTCTCTTTCTTGTTTCATTTTAGGTGTTTGTGTGTGTGTGTGTGTGTGTGTGTGTTTCAGAATTCAGAGGATAAAATTCTCTCATATTTCATGCCCTTTCTAATTTCTCTTAGATAATATATCACTTGGTGGGCACTGGGCCCAAACTTTTATTTTTCCCAAAGCAATGCTATAACAGTCCTTCCCTGGATGACAGTGTTGTTTGTTTTAGTACCTGACTTGAGTAAAAAAGGAAGAAATATATTGGAACATTTAAAAAAAGTAGTGTTCATTTAAACGTAAATACCTCCCTTTCTGTTTCTTGATTTTTGCTGTGGATACTATGTAGGCACTAAATGATTTTAATAGGGTTTATGTTTACATGTAATCTCTGTGCATATCACATTGTTTTTGCTGATACTAATTCCAGCAAAGAAAACATGCTACGTCTTTGTCCCTCTCTTCCTCCCTCTTCTTCTTCCTATACCCTCCCCCTACTGTGATTCACCCAAGAAAATTCTGCTGTTTCTGGGATTGGTGATGAAGATCGTTCACACTTCCTACCATGGAACTTAATGCAGATTGTAAAGATCCCCATTAACTCTTCACATCATTCCCTCTAAACATTCTCAGCTCCATCCATGAGGATATGTGTCAACCTCCTTCCTTTCCTTCCACCTTTCACACAGCTGCCCTTAAGTACCTCCTCTCTCCTCTACTGTTGGCCAGAGTGTTAAAGAGCAGCTCGAACAAACTCTCTCCACTTGCTCAGCCTCCTTGGTCTGATGGCTCCCCCGAGCCAGGCCCATGAAGTGCCCTTACAAAGCCTGATGATGGCCCTCAGCCAATGGAAATTTATCAGGTTTTTATAATTTCAGGTTTCTCTAAAATGAGACTCTGTGGATGACTCTACATTCTCAGGTATTTTGTATTTGCTTGCTTTCAATATTCCTGTGCTCTTTGGGGCATATGGCTCTATACTCTCAACCACTTGCTATGTTTTCTTGGTGAGATTCTCTTCCCCTCTCACTGTATAAATGTGATGATACCATCTATCCTTCATCTAATTCTCTCTCTACATATTCCCTTTGCATAATGTTATCCATTTTCATGATTTTCAAGTACCTAACATGTTTGAAAAATATATAATGATGTCCCATTTTCCACAGTATCATCCTTCCATCAAACACATCACACATATTCAGCTTTTGTTATGTGCAGAGTATATACTTGGCTCTAAGAAAGTTCATATTTTTTAATGCTTATTATTTGTTGCAAACTGTATTAATCTCTTCAAGTCTTTACGACTGCTTTCCCAGAAAGGGTCCCTTATTCCCAATGTTATAAAGAAACCAAATCTCAAAGAATTCAAGTAAAATTTTCACATAATATTGTTGGCTACTGCTAATGCAGGACTGAGAATGAAGGTTTGCTGACTCCAAATGCTGTAATCTTTCCACTATCCAATTTGCCTTCCTAGTCCTTCTGCTCAAAGGGCTTACATTCTTGCTGGGTAGCTGGGACATATGAAAACCTGCTGTTCAAAGGCTTCTCCAAATGACAAATGACCCCTTCAATGTTTCCAGCACAGTTATGTTCACTCCAACTTTCAAACTCTTTCTTTTTCTTTTTTTTTTTTACCCTGGAAATGGTGAAGAATTATTCAGCATCTATCAATTCTTCAGTCAGCTCATGTGTCCGTCTCTGTCATGAATCCTCCTCTGGATCTTCCTATGAATACTGAGTGGTCCCTCCCAACTCTGAGCTCTTCAACAATTTTCTTTCAGCCCAAATTCTATAGCAGTCTCTTCTGTTATCCTATCATTTCTTATTTTGCTGGGGGGAGACTCCAAGGAAAACTGGAAGCTTGTGGTGGCTAAGGCCTTTGGCTTTGCGGCAGTACCTAGAAGAGGGTGGGCAGAGAAGTACTGCTCAATAAATATATTCTTAATTTTATTGAATTGAAAACTGAACTGAATTTCTTTGTGACCTCCTTTAATGCTGGAAAATGGGGGAAAAAAGCTTAGTAATGTAAAACTAATGCTGATGTGCAAGGGAAAGCAACAAATGATTGATTATACAAGTCTGTAAGAGGAAGTGTGTTTGCAGCTATTCCTAGCTCAGTAAATCAAAAATAGCTTGCCAGATGTGACTCCCAGTTTTCTATAAAATTCATCATTTTCTATATGCATTTACAAAGCAAAGAAAGGGTTTTATAGATAGCAACACCCAAAGAACATTAGGCCTGCCTTGCTCCTTTCCCTCCCTCCCTCCCTTCTCCTCTATTTTTACTTGTATAAAACACACTTAAGTATGGATATTGAACGGAGTTGGGCAACTCTTCAATTTCTGAGCAGATACACTTTACTATAATGAGGATATGATGCCGATTCAAAAAACAATAAAGGGTTGAACTTGGTGACTTTTGTGGTCTCTCACAGTTCTAGGATTCTGTAATTGTGTTAATGCAGCATTTTTAATAACTTTATGCTAAATATTCCCAACAACACTGAAATTCCAGTTTAAGCCTGGTGGCTCCCAGAAGCCCTGAGCTCTGCTGTGCACCTTGCCTGCCTCTTCGTATTCTCATGCTAATTAACGTTGACTCAGTCCTCAGGTGGAAGCCCCTCTCCCTGTGCACTGTCCCTTGCCCAGACAAATGTCTACTTTGCTTCTGCCACAGGAGTACATTCCTTCAAAATAATATTTTCAGTTCAGAATCATGAATACAACTATTTAGTTACTTACATTGCCTTAGAAACGTGGCCCTATGAATCGTGGTCTGTTTGCTTATGTTCTTACATGTTGTCCACAGCTAAATTTTGTTACATTGAATTTCAAAACTTTGGTTTTTGTAAGATTTGTGAGGGGTGTTTGCAGAAATATAGGTCCCTAGTCTCTACCAAGACGTTCTTGTCTAATAGTTTTTGGGGGAAACCGCGATGTTTGAAATTTTATTAAGCACTTTGTAATTCTGACCTTGATGGTATTGTTTTCTCTGGATCAAACATCGAGAAACTCTGTCCCGTACTGTTTACTCTTGACTCTTTTCATGCTGTATAGTGAAGAATTTAACTTTAAATACCACAAAATATCAAATATCACAGTAAAAATTACCACTTTATAGCAATTGTTTTATGTGTGGTAACTTGATATTCTTATGAGGATAAAGATTTTTCATTTTAAACCCAAATTATATGTTGAGTGCCACACTGAGAAATCATACTGACATACTGATAAAATTGTTCACAATCTTGTATAGCATATTTTTCAATGATAAGGACTTAATTGATAAGCTAGCTATGATTATTGTATTGCATAATTACGAGTTAATATGCTTGTTAACAATAGACCTCTTTGGGATCCTGACGTCAACAGACAAGAAAACACATTCTGGAACATCACCTTACAAGATAAAGTGGCTTTGAACGAGGTCCTTTTGGTAATTCAGGATATGAATGCTGGTGACTGACTCCTGCCTTATTGCAAACTGTGGCTCACAGAAAATCATATTACAGCCTGTTTCTGGTTTACTTTAATGCATTTAGTTCAAATAGCTCAATACATCAAATGATCAAAATCCAGAGAAAAGGGGATAAAAAAACACCTCCCATCAGGAAACATTAGAGTAATATAATCCTCAGAGTAGAAATAACCAGTCTCATCTGCTTCACAAGGTAAGAATTTTCTTTTTTAAATTACCCATTCTCTCATTGGCCAGGAAGAAAGGGATTGACTCTTTTAGAGGTGGGTTCATCCGCCAGGGGACAGCAATGATTATTAGAACTATCCTCCTAATATTTAACCAAAATCAACATTTTAATAACTTCCTAGCTTGAGTTTACCATGGAATAATTTTGCTTCCTATTTCATATGACAACAGGGGAAGAAGTAGGGTTTCGCAGGGTGGGCTGAGCTACTGTCGTCCTTGCTATAGATGTTTGAAATGTGTTAGCAATTTTGCTCGTCTTTCAATCCCCATGAGGATGGTGTTATTCTCCTTCCACTCTCGTGTTATAGATACAGAGACTGACACAGGGAGAAGGTGAGCCGCTTGTCCCTGGACATAGTTTATAGGGACAGGAGTCAGACTGGAACCTGGACCTTCTACCCAGTTCATCGTTTTTTTAAATGAAGATTTCTTAAAGTTGTTTAATGAGAAATTGCATACCTACAGAAAGCTACAGAAAGTAGTATAATGAACCCATTACCCAGCACCAAAAATTACCTATTTATGGCCAATCTTGCCTCACTGATACCCACCCAGCCCTCCGCCTTGGGTATTTTAAGCAAATCCCAGATGTCACATCATCACATCCATAATTATGGCAGTATGTATCTCTAAAAGATACTCTTTTAAGAAATATAAACAAAATGCCATTATCCAACCTAAACATTTTTTCAATAAGTAAATCTTCTTAACAAAATAGGAGTGTTCATAATATAATGTGAACTGATAAAGAATACTGTAAAACTGTATATGCTATAATCTTAGTTGAAGAAAGAAAGAAAGAGAGAAAGAAGGAAGGGAGGGAAGAAAAAAGAAATGCTTATTCACATTGAAGGAAATATACCCAAAAATTGTCAGTAGTTGTAGTTAACCCTGTGTCATGGAATTAAAGAAGACTTTTGTTTACTTTTGTATTTTTGCATGCATTTTTACTAACAGGAAACTACAGTGTTAGATAACAATTCATCCTTATTTAACACTGTAAGATTTCTAAAGTGTTTTGTTATTCAGCATATGTACTGGATAAATGAATGAACGAGCACTGAACAAATCACATGGTTTCTGATCTTAAAAAAAATTAAGTCATCTTTAAGGCCACTATTTGATTTCATTCACTTTTACACCAATTATGATAGACTTTAGTAGAATTTTTTTACTACAAAAAAATTTTTTTTGGCAGCCTAATGGCTATAATGTCTACATACAGTGGGCTGGGTGCTTGGCTCATAGCACTGAACATAAGAGGTGTAGTTCATCCTCTCATGTAGCTAAGAGATTTGGGTAGAAGATACAAGCTCACCAAGTCATTGTAGGAGTGTAGTAGAATATAAGAACATGGGGATTTACCTAATTTTGGAACATAGGGAAAGCCTCCCAAACAAGCAGGCTCAGCCCTAAATAAGGCGTAAGAATTAATTTAATGAACACTGGATGGAAAGAGCATTCCAGGCAAAAAGCCTAGGATGTGTGAAGACTGGAGAATGAGAAGAACATGGGATGGTGGAAGAAATAAGAGTCCAGTGTGGCTGAAGCAGATGCAGGTGAAGAGAAAGAGATGGGGTCAAGGTAACACTGGAGAGGCTGATGGAAATCAAGCAGGGCCAATGGGAAGACCATGAAAGGTGTTAAACACAAATTATTTCTTCATTTATAGGCCTACTTATTTTTTAGAGCCAGTGCGGTTGTAAAGCTGTAGAATCCTTGCAGTGCAGATGGAGGCTTTCTACAAACAGCTTGAGGAAGGAGCTGACCCACTTGGGCCACACACACAGTGGGACATGGCTAAGGGTTATGTCTTCCTCACTGAACACTGGGATTCCCATTTCATTGAGAGGCATAAAGTGGTTCTAGCACACAGATTTCACTCTCTGGCTGCATAAATCCTCCCCCACTGCATACACACTTTCTCAGTCTGCAAGATGTTTGTCTTAACGAACTGCTGCTCTTCCAACAGCTCTGGTTTCTCAGCAATCATTTCACTCAACAATTGGCTTCTAAAGTTCAATAATTCTCGTTTCCACAGCATGAGTTTGAGAAAGACAAAACACTCTCATACTACATATTTCTAGCAACACTGTACCAGTCAGCAATCTCGGTCAGCACATATGTTAGATGCTAGTTTGGCAGAGGGCACCCATACAGCATCATCATATACTGCACTATCACTTGCCTGGGCAGGCATTTCTCAATATATCCCACACTTCCAATGCCTTTTCATTCGCTGATGGTCCTACTCAAATACAAGTTTGTCCAATTACTCGAGATATTACGTGTATCAGTATAACCATGAAAATCAAGGAATAGATTTTGATATGGAAGTTTCCACCCAAATGCAAATTGAGTAAGTTACAGCTTAATTTTGAATTTGAAATATATTTAGGGATAAAATGTCATTGATTTGTTAAGAGAAACCGATACTTTCTCACTTGTACACAGTGTAGGCTTGGATAAATTACTTACCCATTTTGGGCATCATTTTCCTCATCTATAAAATAAGAATTTAGGAAAAGTTTGCATAGAATTTTAAAAAAAAGTTGTTTTAGAATTAAAAGTCCATGTATGGGGTGCCTAGGTGGCTCAGTCGGTTGAGCGTCCAACTCTTCATTTTGGCTCAGGTCATGATCTCAGGATCCGGGATCAAGCCCTGCATCAGGCTCCATGCTCAGCAGGGAGTCTGCTTGAAGATTCTCTCCCTCTGCCCCTCCCCCAACTTGTGTTTCCCCTCTCTCTCTTTCTCAAATAAATAAATCTTAAAAAAAGTCCACGTATAGGTTACAGTTTTTATCTAAGATATTCTGAATGAATGATGTGTGTGTATATATATACATATATATGTATTACAATTCACACTGAAGTTGTATAATTAATATTATTAAGTAATTTCAAAATGGTGAGATTTTTCTAAGATCAAATAAAGGAAAAAGATAGATGCTTTCTATTAAAGTAGCTCAATGATTATTTATATATTTTTGTGAGTGTAACAATGACAGTAAACATTTATATAGCACTTAATATGTCCTAGGCATTTTTTAAGTTCTTTCCATATACTTTAAATCCTCATTAAAAAGTTACTAATATTAACCTATATAATAATGAAGAAACTGAGGCATAGAGAGACAAGGTAGCTTTCCATTATCACAACCAGAATTATGAACCTAAATACTTGAGCTCCTGAGTCTATACTTAACTGCTATATTTTGTTGTGTCGCTGCAAAATTTACTAGTAAAGTAGCAGAGAGAGGAGCATGGTTTGATTAGGAATCAATCTAGGCATTAGGAGGTCTATTCTCTAGACCAGAGATGATCTTGGATAAGTCACATCATCTGTCAGGCCCCCATATATCTCAAAACCAATATTTAAGAATTAAAATAATTTATCTTTTTTCCTTCTATGCTTTCAGAAGATGGCTGCCATTCTAACAGTTCGGTTCCTTAAGGCTCAATTAAGTAGTTAAGATCAGTTTTAATTTATTAAAATAAAAATAAATGAATGTAGAAACACCCTTATTTCTTATTTCTGTCACTATACACACTAAATCTAAGATCAAGTGAAATATCACTGAATTAAGACATAATTATTATTTTAATGTAATGTAGCGATATTTGTGATATTATACAAGACGTTCAAAACTTTCATTTACTGGTATCTAACAAGACTGAACACAGAACTAGGTGGTTTTTAAGATGCTTCTAGCTGTTTAATAGTGGGGCTTTAAACAAGACTCCCCAGTAAACTATATAGACCTCTCCCCCTTAATTTCAAGCTGGTCACTTTTGACAAATTAAATGAGGCCCAAGCCAGTCTGTATG
This sequence comes from Eumetopias jubatus, assembly GCF_037043125.1. NCBI lineage: Eukaryota > Metazoa > Chordata > Mammalia > Carnivora > Otariidae > Eumetopias > Eumetopias jubatus. Next base: position 110,554,870 of record NW_028274819.1, read on the forward strand.
ACTTTCAAGACTGGGGCAGAAGTCCTGCAGCTTTGGCTTCAGTCTCTTGGGAAGACTCGCTCTGGAAGCCTGAGCCATCGTTGGAAGAAGTCCAACCACCCTGCTAAACTAAACAGAACTGTGGGGACCAGAAGTCAAAGGCTTGAGCTCATCGTTCCAGCTGTCACCATTCAGATTCTAGACATGCAAAGGAGGGCTTCATGGACCTTCCAGCCCAGAACAACTGTCAGCTAAATACTAGTCAGTGAACCCAGTGGATGTCATGTGCAACAGACTAACCAGCCATCTGAGAGCCTCTCATGTCACCAGATATAATAAGATGGTCGTGGTTTTAAGCCTCTAGATTTTGTAGCAGTGACACAGGAATAGGTAACTGACAATTCTAAAAGTCAGTAATTCAGTACATCATGGAGTCATTACTTTGTTTTTAGATTATATTTTAGCTGTTCAAGAATGGGCCTTGGTCACAATGGTGATCCAGTTGAAGTTTAGTCAAAGAATCCAGTGGTATAAGGGAAAGCCAGCAGTGAGTTTGGAGTCAGAAGCAACTCTTAACCTCAGCAGGTAACAAACTCTGGCAAATTACTCTTTTAGTCTCATCTGCAGAATGGGAATAATATTAGCTATCTCATCAAAAATTAAATATAATATTAAACATATAAGAGATAATTGTTAGTAGTTGTTATGAATTAAACTGTGCCCCCCTTCATTCATAAATTCATAAGGTGAATCCTTAACCCCCAGTACCTCAGTATATAACTTTACTTGGAAATAGGATTATTACAGATACAATTAGTTAAGAGCAGGTCACACTGGATTGGGTAGGCCCCTAATCCAGTAGGATCGATGCCCTTAAAAAAGGAGAACTTTGGAGAAAGACACAACACGGAAGCAATGTAGACAAGCATAAAGACAAGATGGCCATCTACAAGCCAGAGAGAGGGGCCCGAACACATTCTTCCACCAAAGGCCTCAAAAAGAGCCAATCCTGCCAATACCTTGATTTTGGACTTCAAGCCCTCATAACTGTGAGACAATATTTCTGGGTTTAAAGCCACCCAGTGAGTACTTTGTTTTGGAAGCTCTATCAAACTAATATTGTAGTATTGCTGTTTCTACTTCTGAGCTCAGTGACAGTCTTTCCCACAGCCATCCGATGATTCATGCAGCATGAAGCTCTCATTTAGGTTAAACATTCTATAAGCTACTAATGTATACCAAGATGCAACCTGTTTTAGGAAATTCTGCATTTAGAAAAGATCATCTGGAAAATCTTATTTTTAAGAACCGTCAACTTCAGCACACTGTCAGGATGCTTGCTGGAAGAGAAATTCCTGGTATTGCTCAGTCATTTCAAATCACAATTTACGGTTAATACTGAGGTTTTGATCGGCATCTCAATTTTTGAAGGGATATTTCAGGGCTAAGTTTGCAGGGCAAAGCAATCTCTTTTTAATCCATAATTGATGTCACATGTTTCTATAAAACACGTCCAGTTGGAACAGACTAGGGAACAAATTAATTCCAACCAAAAAATAATCCAATTTGTCACTAATTGTAAAAACAGTTGACAGAAAGATTGTACAGCCTGCTACTCTCATATGAGCAGTGAAATTACCATGGGTGTGACAACCAAACAGTAAGAAAACAGTAGCTCTAATGGGCATTTGACATCTAGGCACTGTGGAAAACCCTGCGAATATAGAATGCTTTAATAAGGTGAATTTTGGGTTACTCTTGTATCTAAAAGCTCCACTGTCTATCACATTTATGGGAAAGAATCAAAATACATAACACCAAATTAACAGCATGTCACAGGACTCTGAAAATATCATCTGATCAGCTAGTAGGAAGCACACAGGCAGATTTCTGATTTATGCACACGCATTTGAACAGATAGAGATCGCACGGTGGCTCCCGGTCACCAATTCTGGTGGGAGTGATTCTGAAGGTTAACCCACAATAATTTCCTGGATCTGAACCCAAATACCTTTCTTTTTCTTGTCGTTTCAGGTGGAAATGGCCAAAAATTATCATCCTTTGCCAGAAAATAAATTTAAAAAAATCTCAAAACCTTAAGCTATTTGTAAAAGTGACCAGGTCCGGGGCGCCTGGGTGGCTCAGTCGTTAAGCGTCTGCTTTCGGCTCAGGTCATGGTCCCAGGGTCCTGGGATCGAGCCCCGCATCGGGCTCCCTGCTCGGCGGGAAGCCTGCTTCTCCCTCTTCCACTCCCCCTGCTTGTGTTCCCTCTCTCGCTGTGTCTCTCTCTGTCAAATAAATAAATAAAATCTTAAAAAAAATGTGACCAGTTCCACTTAATTCATTTATTCAATATGTGGATATTCAGGTCTGAAACATGGTGGGCACTGTTCTAAGTGCTGGAGATACAGAGGGGAAGGGACAGAGTCCTTCCCTTAATGGAACTTACATTCTAGTAAGAGAGAGAAAGACAGTATAGAAAAGACTCACAAATTAAAAACAAAAATCTTCAGGTAACGATAAGTTCTGTGAAGAAAAGTACTGAAGGGCAAAGGAATAAAAGGGGCAAAGGAGGGTGTCGGGGTGTCGAGGGGCTGAGGCTGAGTTTGAGGGAGTCGGGAAGGCCGTGAGTGGGCATATGAATGAACACACCATGTACAGTTCTAGGCAGTGAACTTTCCAGGTGGAGGGAGTGTTAAATACACAGTCTCTAAGGAAGAACGTGCTCAGGTACCAGGAGATCAAAAATAGGCCAATGTGGGTGGGGAATGGCTGAGGGGAGAACGTCACCGGAGGAGGTCCAGGGTGGACAGAGGCCAGAGCGTGCTACCTGACCCCACCCTGGTGTATTTGGCCTAAATATTATCTTTCATTAACAGCTAGGATAAGGGCACTTTATAATATGATTAGGAAATGCTAACATTCCAGAAGACAGGACAGATTCCCTCTACTGTGATGGACCAAACAATAATTATGATTGAACGAGAAACTTCTTAAACAACATTCTCCCAGTTGTGTCACTGACAAAGCTCATACTGGTGGACCAAAGCCCACGTCACATATGCAGACCTCAGGTTCTCTACCTTTTGAATAAGGGGATTAGATCACATTTTGTACTTCTTTTTTTCACTCTGAAAACTGATGAATAGATCATTTTCCTTCTATAGGTTGAAAGAGTAATTCAAATCCAGCAAGAAAAAATACAGCAGGAATAAATGGAACCATTGTGGCTTGACATTTTTAAATTATACACCAGATGGGGGAGTCCTGAAATAATCTGGACCTCCCTAGGAAGCCACAGCTACTTGTAGGTTTCAGGAAATAATATGATCATAACGAAGAAAGGATATCATACAAGTCTAGCACATTGTGATGTAAGGCTTTAGGGTTCAATTTGTAGCTAATCTTTCAGACTCTCTAATCTAGTGAAATTTTTTATGGTATTTCCAAATATTTCATTTATCTCATTACACCCTGCCCCCTATTCTGGTTTATTATTATTTTTTGAAATATAATTCACGTCTTTGAAGTATAAAATTCAGTACATTTATAAAGTTTTGCCATCATCACCACTAATTCCAGAATACTTTCATAGACCCAAAACGCTACTTCATGCCCATTAGCCTTCACTCCTATCCCTCCTTCTTCCCCCTCCCTAGATAAAAATAATCTGCTTTCTGTTTCTGTGGATTTGCCTATTTTGCACATTTCATATAAATGGAATCATACAATAGATGACTTTTTTTTTTTTTTTTTTTTTGGTTTGGCTTCTCTTCACTTAGCATGATGTTTCCAAGGTTTACCCATGTTGTAGCATGAATCAATATTCCATTCCTTCTTAGCTGAATAATATTCCATTCCCTGGATATGGCATACTTTATGCATTCATTCACCAGTTGATGGATGTTTGCATTGCTTCTACTCTTTGGCTATTATAAATAACACTGCTATAAATACTTATATACAAGTTTTTGTGTAAACATGTGTTTTGTAGAAGTAGAATTGCTGGATCATATGGTAATTCTATGTTTAACTTTTGGAGAAATTGCCAAATTGTTTTCCACACAGCTGCACCATTTTAATCCCCACCAGCAATGTCTGAGCACTCCAATGTCTCCACAGCCTTGCCAACAGTAGTGAATTTTTTGGACTAATCAATAGATGCCTTTTGGAAGGGATGGCAGATAGAACGTTTTTTGTTTTGTTTCATTTTGTTTTCAGGATGTATATGATAGTGGGATTCAAATTTAAAGAAATTTAAAATGAACTATTTTGCAAACATTCATTCTTTACTGTAGCGGTTTGTAAAGTTAGTGTCCTTTCAGTGCTGAGAAGCAAAGCATGCTGTTACTGATTCTTATCATAGTAATTTTTTATCTGTAATATATTCAGAATAGCACTTTATACTTTCAAAAATCATTGAGAGCTAGTTTATGTATCTGATATCACAGGAAAAGGAGATTTTATAGATGACAGGCATCACATTGCAGAGTGAAATTGACAGGGCTTGACTCTGTGGTCACCATAAGATGAAACAGAACAAGATAGGGACCAAGTGCTCAGCTCTTAGGGAAGGACTAAGAACATAGATTAATTAGGCTTGGCTGCAGATGGACTGTCACTAGAGTATTCTAACCCCAAATTATTTCTCAGGTATATGATCAGCATGAGTCAGTGAAAACAGATCAAGATGTTCCCACAGGAGTAAATGATGCATGAAAATGGCAATCCGAAGATTTTCAGAACTCAGATAGTTTTGGGGACACATGAAAAATAGGTAACTAGTTCCCTGCCCCAGGATGAGAATGGCTGTCAAGTGTTTTAGTTCCTGGGCTATGGAGCTGGCAGAAGTGTGGTCATCTTAGGAGAGCCCTGAAATACTCAGCAGGTCACAAAAACAAGCATGCAGAGAAAGAAGCCAAAACCAAAGCCGAGGACTTCTTCATGGACGTCAGCTCCGGATCTTAGGCACAGGAGTCCCATTACCTGCGTTAAGAGCATGAAGATGAAATGTATGCCCCTGTTACCTTCATAATATTATTTCACTGATTCCACTCTCCTACTTTTATTAGAAAGGAAGCTGAGGCTTAAAGACGGAACACATTTCTCTAGTTCATACTGTTGATATGTACGCACGTGCTAGCGGTCAGGAATTCTGTCTGGGACTCTAACATGGGCTATCTTGGATCATCTCTCTTAATTCCGATCACAACTCCTTTGCACAACTGAGGATTCATTACTTCCATGCTCCATCATAAATGCTGAAACACCACCTCTGCCTAAGCTCTTACAAGAACTTGATCTTAAACAGAGTCTATCTTAACAAACAAAAAAGGTAATTTCTTTCCTTCTAGTTCTTGGAAATCTGGTGGAATGAAAGGAACTTGAGGTTTGCAAAAAGATAAATGAAGTGTTCCTGATCTACTTTGCTTTTTAGGCAACACCTAAGTACAACCATTCTTTAAAGGAGATCTAAACAAATTGAAGCAGTCAGGGGCAAACACCAGGATGACAAAGTGACTCAAAAAAAAAACTCAAGAGATTTTTTTTTTAAGTGGGTTTTTTTTTGACTATTTGATGTTCTCTCAACTTTTTTTTTCCTATGCCCATAAACAGGAAGAATTGGAACCACCCGGCATAAGGCACAAGAAAGAAAAATGTATTTGGCTTCGATATAAGAGAAGTTTTTCTAATAAAGAGAGTTGTAAAAAGAAGGGCTAGCTCACGAGAAGCTGAGTTCCCAGACTCTGAAGGTGATTTCAAAAGGAATTCAAAGTGGTCTAATTAGCTGACATTTAAGATGCCTACCAAATCTGATAATCTATAATCTCGGTCATTTTGTGGAGAATGTGCGATATTTCTGGCATGCTCAATCTCGTGTGTTTCACCTACCATCTTATTCAGTAGATTTCATCATTTTGCACATCGACCGGGAGAAGTACTAGTCTCTGCCTCTGTTACGATATGACTACAAGAGATGGTGAACTTGAAATTAGACTTGATTTCCAGTCATACTTGTCACTTACTATTTTGAAGGCATTATGCAGTTTCTTGACCTCGGTACTTTTATATCCAAGATGGGAATGCTATTCATTTCATAGCAAGATTTAATAAAACAACATACAGGAAGTCCCTACCACATGGTGGGGTCAACAAATAAAGCCATCGGCACCATCTGGTGAAGAATTGTGACATGAATGACTACAAAAGAAAATATTTAATTGATTTTTCAGGAAGTTTTCTGTTAAAAGTTGAATATACACAGAAGTGCTCAAAGTATAATTGTGTTTGCTGGGTAAATTTTCTTAAATTGTTTTTTTGTCTGTTTGTTTTTAACAAATAAATTTTATCAAGCATGAAGAAGGATGATGTTCAATTTAAGGAAGAAAACCACACATTTTTGGGTATGCAATATAAAAAGAACTGAGCCAGGATGGGAGCACTAGATTTTTAAACTATTTTATTATAATATATATGTATAAAAATGGACAAATTATAAATACATAGATTTATGAATTCTGTCAAAGTAAATACCTTGTAACCAGTATCCAAATAGAAAATTACCCAGAGCTCCCTCACACTGTCTTTCAGTCAGCAACCATACATTTATTCATGGTGTGGCATACAGCAAATTTCTTTTACATGTATTCATATTTGCATATACTTGTTTTATTTCTTTCTCTCTCTCTCTTTTTTCATACAGAGCAATGCTTTTCAACCTAAATTAGTGTGAATTTCTGGAACAGTCAAAAATGCATTTATTTGCCTAAAGGTGGGCAAGTGCTGATTTACATCTGACTGATCTCTATTTCCCCAGCAGGCAATCCTTCATATGGTAAGAGGGTCACGCTCCTGCCCTTGCCAGTTTCTAAAGTCCAAGCGTTGTTTCCAAGACCTGAGAGCCTGTCAAAAGTCTGCTCAGTCTGTGTCAAACATCCGCAGAGAAAAGCATTTCAAAATGCAGAGTTCATTCTGAAGAGTTCAGAACTTCTCCCTTGACCTCATTATTTATTATTGTATTAGTACTCTGCCTTCAAGATGACTTTTAGAAGTGTTTTCTTTTGCTATGTTAGTTTTCCTCAATGAGATTCACTAGTCAAATGTCCTTCATCTATTATCACTGGAAGCAGAAGTCCCACAGCACCCTCTTTTCAAGAATTATTTTTTTCCTTCATTATTTCTATTTTTATCTCTTGGAAACTCCTATTAGACACAGGCTGGAACTTCTCTGTCTTCAAAGTTTCATAACCTTCCTTTCATATGAGCAATATTTTTTATCTCTTTTCTCTTTTGTTCTTCAATTTACACCCAGTGTGAGCAGAGTATCTGGCGCATAGATGATCATTCATGTTTGCTAGGTGTTAATAGCAATACATACCATTCTGATAATACATATTGACGCAATTCACTGATAGTGCTGAATTGTTTCTCCCTAACCCTCAGTGTGATAGTACTTGGAGACAGGGCCTTAGGGAGATAGTCAGGTGTTGATGAAGTCATGAGGGTGGGGCCTTCATGATGGGATTAATGCCCCCATGGAAAGAGATGCCAGAGATCTTGCTCTCTCTTTCACTCTTTCTCTCTGTCCCTCTCTTTCTCTCTCTCTCTCTCTGCCACGTGAGGACAAAGGGAGACATCTTCATTCTACAAACCAGAAAAGGGCTCTCACCAGAACAGGACCATGCTGTCACCTGATTTTAGATTTCTAGCCTCCAGAATTGTGAGAAAATAAATTTCTGCTGTTTAAGCTACCCAGCCAATGGTGTTTTGTTATGGCAGTCTCAGCTGACTGATAAAATTACTAAACAAATAAATGAATGACTGAGAGATTGTTTGATAATATTTATCTCAGGATCCTAGGATACTTCAGTGTCTTAGTTGGTACCTTTGAGCTTATTGATAATTATATTTTCTCAAAATTTTTAAAAAAAGTATTTATTTGTTTTAAAGGGAGATAGAGAGCATGAGTGGGAGGGGCAAAGGGAGAGGGAGAGAGAATCTCAAGCAGAAACCATGCTGAGCACAGAGCCTGACACGGACCTTGATCCCAGGACCCTGAGATCACAACCTGAGCTGAAACCAAGAGTAAGATGCTCGAGTGACTGAACCACCCCAGGCACCCCTATATTTTCTCAAATTTTAAGATGTTTTTGCATGGATCTTTTTGTAAACAATATGATATAATGACACTCAGCTCCTATTTCATAACAAGGCTATTGTTATGTTAAGAAGGCATTTCTAAGCTTGATTTAGAAAGGACTATGTATGTGTCTGGCTGTAAAAATAGTAGTAGTACCAAACTTAGTATATTCCTACCCTTGACTATTTGTAAGCCACTGCTATAATCATACCAGTTATATTAAAATTAATCTCTAGCCAGGAAAAAAAAAAACTGATACAAAGAGATTAATAAGTAGTTTACATACATAAAATAAAGTCATGGAAGAAGCAGAGTATTTACACTGGATACATCAATGAGGTAAATATATTTATGGGGAAATAAATGGAGAGAGTTTTTTTGTTCTTGTTGGGTTTTGGGAAAGAGGAAGCCTCTTGAAGGAAAATCCATCTTTTTTTTTTCTTTATATTTAGGAATGACTTCTTCCAGGAATTATACTTCTGTAGTTGATATATCTACTCTTTCTAAGACCTAAGGTTTGGTCACACAGGTGACTTACTAATTCATTTTGACTCTGAGCTTTTCTTTTTTCCTGTTCAAATACATATTTGCATGAGACAGATTTTACTCTAGCAACAAACAACCCTGCTCTCTCAGCTCAAGCAAGTAATCTAGACTTTTCTGGGCTTAATCTGAGATTGGTGGAGCTTTGCTCCATGACACATGCCATCTCTTTCTGGAAGGCAGGCACAAAGAGGCATCACTATCTGGAGTATACTGTTCGCATTTGGGTGAGAGAAGTTCCAGGGGAAAGTTCAAACATGCAATGCTCTGAAAGCCTCTGTTCACAGTTGACACACTGACACTTGTGTATACTTTCCATTCATCAAGGTAAATTACATGGTCCAACTAAAACTCTGAGATTGGTTATAAACTTCTATTTTGGCTGCTGGAAGGAAGGAAAGTGAGAGAAACAATAATTCAACATACCACACTACCTCATCGAGTTTGGGAGAGAATTAAATGTGTATATTATATTTTTGTAGACAATAATGACTTAAGTACAATTATGAGCATGAGAAATAAAAGGAAGGAACTCTAGGGGAGGAGTTAAGATGGACTTAACTTTGTCACTTGAACACAACTAGATCAACATCAAATCATTTGGAACAAGTAGGAAATCAATCTGAGTATTAAGAAAACAACTGGCACAACTGGAGGAAGAGAACGTGGCAGATATGAGGTTTGGAGACATGAATTGGGGGAAAGAAAAGTCATGGTGCCACGGAGGGGAGGGAGCCCTTCTCTTGGAGCACAGTCAGGGAGAGATGGAGAGAGTGGTGAGTAGGGTTTGCACAAGATGCCATGGTGTGGGGATACCCTGGTTCCCAATGGGAGAGAACACTTGCCTTCCTGGAGTACATTTGCAAGACAGTATATGAATGAAACTAGGAGCTGGTTCTTTGAAAGAATTAACAAAATTGATAAACCCCCAGCCAGACTTATCAAAAAGAAAGGAGAAGGGACCCAAATAAATAAAATCACAAATGAAAGAGGAAGGATCACAATCAACACCACAGAAATACAAATAATTATAAGAGAATATTATGAGCAATTATTTGCTAACAAATTAGGCAATCTGGAAGAAATGGATAAATACCTAGAAACATAAACTACCAAAACTGAAACAGGAAAAAATAGAAAATGTGAACAGATCCATAACCAGCAAAGAAATTGAATCAATCAAAAATTTCCCAATAAACAAGGGTTCAGATGGCTTCCTAGGAGAATTCTACCAAACATTTAAAGAATTAATACTTATTCTTCCAAAGCTGTTCCTAAAATAGACATGGCATGAAAACTTCCAAATTCATTTTGTGAGGCCAGCATTACCTTGATTCCAAAATCAGACAAAGACTCCACTAAAAAGAATTACAGACAAATATCCCTGATGAATGTGGATGTACAAATTCCCAAGAAGATATTAGCTAATGGAAACCAACAGTACATTAAAAGGATTATTCACCATAATCAAGTGGGATTTATTCCTGGGCTGCAAAGGTGGTTCAGTATCCACAAATCAATCAACGTGATACACCACATTAATAAAAGTAAGGGTAAGAACCGTATCATCATTCAATAGATGCAGAAAAAGCATTTGACAAAATACAGCATCTTTTCTGAATAAAAACCCTCATGAAAGTAGGGATACAGGAACATACCTCAACATTATAATGTCCATACATGAAAGACTCACAGTTAATAATCATCTTCAGTGGGGAAAAACCTAGAGTTCCTTAAGGTCAGGAACACAACAGAGATGTCTACTCTCACCACTGTTGTTCGACATAGTCCTAGAAGTCCTAGCCTCAGCATCAGACAACAAAAAGATATAAAAGACATCCAAATTGGCAAGGAAGAATTCAAACTTTCACTCTTTGAAAAAGACATGATACTCTATGTAGGAAACCTGAAAGACTCCACCAAAAAATTACTAGAACTGATAACATGAATTCAGCAAAGTCGCAGGATATAAAATCAATATACAGAAATCTTTTGCATTTCTATAAACCAATAATGAAGCAGCAGAAAGAGAAATCAAAGAATCAATCCCATTTACAACTGCACCAAAAACCATAATGTACCTAGGAACAAATCTAACCAAAGAGGTAAAAGATCTGTACTCTGAAAAACATAGGACACTTATGAAAGAAATTAAAGAAGACACAAGGAAATGGAAAGATATTGCATGCTCATGAACAAACAATCTTAAAATTTGTATGGAACCAGAAAAGACCCTAAATAGCCAAAGTAATACTGAAAAAGCAAAGCAGGAGGCATCACAATTCCAGACTTCAAGCTATGTTACAAAGCAGTAATCATCAAGACAGGATGGTTCTGGCACAAAAACAGACACATAGATCAATGGGAAAGAATAGAGAACCCAGAAATGGACCCGCAACTATATGGTCAACTAATCTTTGACAAAGCAGGAAAGAATATCCAATGGAAAAAAGACAGTCTCTTCAACAAATGGTGTTGGGAAAACTGGACAGCAACATGCAGAAGAATGAAACTGGACCACTTTCTTACACTGTACAAAAAAATAAATTCATAATGGATGAAAGACCTAAATGTGAGACAGGAAATTATCAAAATCCTAGAGGAGAAACAGGCAGTAACCTCTTTGACCTTGGCCGCAGCAACTTCTTACTAGACATGTCTCTCGAGGCAAGAGGAACAAAAGCAAAAATGAATTATTGTAATTTCATCAAGATAAAAAACTGCACAGCAAAGGAAACAATTAACAAAACCAAAACACAACCTACTGAAGGGGAGAAGATGTTTGCAAATGACATATCTGATAAAGGGTTAGTATCCAAAATCTATAAAGAACTCATCAAACTCAACAAGTCAAAAATAAATAATCCAGTTAAGAAATGGGCAGAAGACATAAATAGACATTTCTCCAAAGAAGACATACAAATGGCTATGAGACACATGAAAGATGCTCAACATCACTCAGCATCAGGGAAATGCAAATCAAAACCATAATGAGATACACTTACACCTGTCAGAATGGCTAAAATTAACAGCTCAGGAAACAACAGATGTTGGTGAGGCTGTGGAGAAAGGGGAACCCTCTTATACTGTTGGTGGGAATGCAAACTGGTGCAGCCACTGTGGGAAACAGTATGGAGGTTCCTCAAAAAGTTAGAACTACCCTACCACCTAGCAATTGCGCTACTAAGTATTTACCCAAATAATTTACCCAAAAAATGCAGATTCAAAGGGGCACATTCACCCCAATGTTTACAGCAGCATTATCAACCATAGACAAATTATAGACAGAGCCCAAATGTCCAATGACTGATGAATGGGTAAAGAGGTGCTATTGTGTGTGTGCTCATGCACACACACAAACACAATGTAATATTACTCAGCCATCAAAAAGAATGAAATCTTGCCATTTGCAACAACATGGATGAAACTAGAAGGTATTTATGCTAAGCAAAATAAGCCAGTCAAACAAAGACAAATATCAGATGGTTTCACTCATATGTGGAATTTAAGAAACAAAACAGATGAGCATAGGGGAAGGGAAGGAAAAATAAAATAAGATAAAAACAGGGACAGAGGCAAACCATAAGAGACTCTTAACTATATGGAACAAACAGATTTGCTGGAGGGGAGGTGGGTGGAGGATGGGCTAAAAGGGTGATGGGCACTGGGTGTTATATGCAACCGGTGAGCACTAAATACTATTCCTGAAACCAATACTACACTATGTGTTAACTAACTTGAATTTAAGTTAAAAAATTTAAAAATAAGGAAGGAACTTAAGCCAATATGACATTATTGTACACTTTGATAATGAGTAGAAATCTAAGAGGCAGGAAAAGAATACGAAACAATATAATTAAACTTACAGACTGAGAAGAATAAAAGATGGAAGAAATAGCAGAGTTTGCAGAAGCTTGGTGCAAAATTTTAAATAAGAGGGAGAGGCATTTTCATTATCATTATCTGGTACGATCTAGGTTGGCACAGAGTTTTATTAAAGTAATGCTTCCTTGTAAACAGTCTCTGCCCAGGAAATATTATGCAATATATTCCAATAGTTAGCCTTTTGAAGAATTTTTGGTCAAACTTTAGATGCATTGTTAGGATTAATATGTTTCTTTTTGAATTAGCGGAGAGCACACCCTGTGTGATTTTGTGCCTATTCAACACTGCAATTTAACCTGAGGCTTCTCTGACCCCTGCCTCAAGGCAAATAGTGACGCTCATGACATATTCATGTTCTAGTGCCAGGATGCTCTGAATCCTTGTACTATCCTTTATAACTCCACCTGTTTTCTGGTGGCTTCTTTATCTGAGAACGTAGAAAGGATCAGGACTTCACTACTAATAAAGGGGAAGGGAAAAACCTTCTCTAACTCTGTTCTTTCTTACACTGTATGATTCTTGATGGATCAGTCTGGAACTTCATCAGCTCTACTTTTTAATTTTTTAAATTTTTTATCTTCCATCCCTTTCTCAATCCATTGCAGTCTATTTCCTGCCTCTGCCAATCCACTTAAATTATTAGGACAATGCTGCTAATGACCTCCAAATACCAAACGCAGTGGAAAATTTTCAGTTCTTATTTTATTTTAACCTCTCTGATATTCAATACTTTGAGACATCTTCCTCCAAAGTTTCCCTCCTTTGCCTATAGTAACGTCTAACCTCGGTTCGCTTCCCCCTCAAAAACCACTCTGTCTTCTTCTTTACTGACTGTTCTCTGTCGTCCTTTTATGATGTGCTCGTCTACAAAGACTCGTTCTCAGATCTGTGTAAATTTTGTGTACCCTCATCCACATCCCAGATCTGACCACCATCTTCCAGCTGACATAACTGGTGTAGCTGATCTATCATCTATCTATCTATCTGTCTGTCTATCTATCTATCATCTCATCTGAGCCTGCTCCTGAGCTCTAGATCCATCCCTTTATTGATCTGTCATCTTCACGTAGCTGAGAAGAACCTCAAATGTGATCAATTCAAAATGAAATCAATATTCTCAATCTCGCTCTTCTTTCTTCCTCCTCCATTTTATAGCTCGGTCAATGGTGATGTTTAAAAGAAGCTCAGTCTTGTACATTAAATAGAAGCACTGTATAACTTTGGCCTTAACATACAGTAATGGCAAAGACTGTTCTTCGTTATATTTTAAAGCCAAGGAAGTAGAATTAAATTGACATAATTTTTGCTGAACAAATATTAATTTCCCTTTGAATGAAATGCCTAAAACTTGTGAAAGTGATTATGTGCCTTTTTTTTTGAAATGACTTTATATCAACATGACAACAGAAACCTTGTTTATGTATTTTTTTTTAAGATTTATTTATTTTTTTGAGAGAGAGAGAGAGAGAATGAGTGGGAGGGATAGACAGAGAGAATCTCAAGCAGACTCCGCACTGAGTGTGGAGCTATGCGAGGCTCCATCTCACGACCCCAAGATCACCACCTGAGCCAAAAGCAAGAGTCAGACACTAAACCAACCCGGGCACCCCTGTTGATGTATTTTTGAATATATACTGAATATATATTTTAGCACTTGATGCACTGCCATTTACAATGGCTGCTAATGGAATTAAGGGGATACAGTAAATTTTAGCATCACTAAAAGATATATTTTTTATACCTTATATGGTACAAAACAATTCTGGTGATATATGTTTTTTTTGAACCTTAAACTATTAAATAGAATTATACCTAAAAAATACAAAAGAACACATAAAAATGAGGAAAAAAAACATTATTCTTTTAGCTTTCAGAGAATTTGTGTGGCAGAACAGACTTTCAGGAGTTAGATCAGAATAGGGTAAGTTGTTCCTGGCTGTGGCCTCAGACTCTGAAATTAATGGGTTATAAGGGTAATGGATGAGACTACTGATCAGTTAAAAAAATTAATAAAATTAATGGGAATGAGGAGATATGATTGATTAGAAATAGGCAGGAGAAAAGAAAAGGTTCACCAAAGTTTTTAAAAGAAAAAAATATTTTAAGACTTTATGAAATAAGAATTTTCTAAAATACCCTAAAAAGGAAAGGATGACCTTTGCTTCACCTTTCATGCTAAAATTTTATTTTTTAACTTGTTCCTGTTCCTAGAAACATGCTAGTTTAAATTTAATTCTACTTGCCCTTAGAATACAGAATACATACTAATAGTCTACTAAATTGTGCCTTGTAAAATAAATGTACCTTAGCTTCTTGGGCAAAAATGAATTAGTAAAATCACTTAAAAGTAGAAAATACACAGACTGTGAAGCTTCTGGTAGAGCAGCATTTTGACTTTATAAATTCTAAGGCAGGAGGGAAAAAAAACCATGTAGACCTTATTATCAGAATTATTCCTCTGGTATAGCACAGTATAGAGGTATAATGTATTAGAATATAGTTGTCCACTTGAAAAGTATATGAGAAAACATTCCATTATGCTATGGGTCCCCTGGAATGCATTGGCTATACCCACTTGACTCTAGAGAAGGTAACTGTTTTCAACAGCCCGTTACATTGCTCCAGATCTCTTGTAATGGGGCCAGTCTGACGGTCATTTCTCTCCCCATGAGGATAACTCTGAAACGGCCCGGGGGGCCAGGAATGCAAGGCGAGAGTGGCATTCCATGAGCAGTTGGAGGACTTTATTTCCGAAGAGTCTCCCAGGACTTAATTTTCAGCTCAGGAGAGCATCCTCAGGTTTTTTATCTCTGAATTGTAACCTGAAGAGTGTGTCTCAGTTTAAGGCAGCAGTTCACAAAAGCAAACTAAACATTGGGTCTCTCTCTGAATCGTCTGACGAGCACATTTCTAAATGATGAAAAAGAGTTGTAGCTGTATGCAGGCACTTTCCCAAAACCCGTGGTCTGCAGGAAGTATTTCACAAACAAGTAACAAAGTAGGAGAGAAAATAGCAGCATATTATTTTTTTCATTAGAAAGATTTTTGATAATTCATTATATTACGTTATTCATATGTTATTTCTGTTGTTCTATTAATTTTTTTCTCTCACCCTAAAAGTAATCCATAATTAATAAAGGTGGCCTGGAAACTCAAAAACAGTCATTCACACAAATTAGTTGGTCTTTTGGTCAAGTTCATTTTAGGTTCACCTCTCTCCCTGTACACACACACGCACACACACTACACCCACATTTACGTCTATATCTTGATTATAATTATTGACATAAATAAGAACATAAGTATTTTTATACTAAATGTACAATACTATGTCCTGCACTCTGCATTTAATATTATGTCAGCATATCATCTATATTATTGTATATAAAAATTAAATATCTAATATTCCTCTGAATTGGTACACTCTAGATTTCTTAACATTCTAATTGCGTACATCCAGATTGGATATCTACATTATTTTCAGCTTTTCATGATGTATGTACTGTTTCTATTCCTAATGCCTTCTTAGGGGCTGTTCCCACAAGTGGAAATTTCTATATGACAGTTTTTGACATAATATTATATGGCTCCTGATGATATCTGATATTAAATTTATATTTCGATGCGCAATACATGAGAGTATCTTCTTAATTACCCTTTTAGCAGTACTGGGTGTCTTAAAAATATTTCCTAATATAAATGGTGAAAACAATGCATTAACATTTAAATTTCATAATGCTGGTATTACCAGAGGGAATGCATACTTTTCTACAGTTTTCAGTCTGTTGTATTTATCCTCTCATAAAATCTGAATTTATTCCTATTGTCCACCTATACACTGGAGTTTGAACATTTCTCTTAAAACTTGGGTGCTCTCTTAGTTCTCTCTGCAATAGATAAAAGTACTAATCATTTGGACCAATGGATTGAACCTATGAAAATTCTTTATGTGTTAATGATAACTTTTGATTTTTGCATGTATTGTAAAAATATTCCTAATTTGTTTTTGTTCATTCAAACATCAATTTTATCATCTACTGTAGAAGATTTTTGTTGCTTATGATGGTGAGATATGTTCCTCTCATTCTCTCTAGTTTCCTTTGCTTCTAAATGTAGAAACCTTTCCCCTTTTCACAAGTTTGGTCACCAATCCTACATATTTATATAACTCCATAATATATACATTTAGGGCTTGATTTGCCTATGTATTTTCATAAAAGTTAACTTTCCAATCTAATTGAGATTTATTTTGCCTTTATACTGAGAAATATTTTGAATTGTTTTCATTTTAAGTTTGACTAATTGTCTCAAAAATATGGTGATCCATTTTAAACTTAATAGTTTTATGAAGTGCATTTTACAGAGCAAGCTCCGAGGAAAACTTGACTGAGTTCAAATGTCTTCTTCATTATTCTCTAGTTGGAGTTGTTCGGTATAAACTCTGCGCCTAGTGCCTCCTCTAAAAGGGGAGGATGACGGAAGTGTTTTCTGAAGGAAGAGGTTAATTCCTGCTTAAAAATTAACTATGATTAAGCTGTTCTTCTTACTACTTATAATGCTTTGTTGAAACATTTTACTAGTTTTTTGGGGGGAGGGGTCAATAAAATTAGGGCTTTTTGTAGTTTTATGTCTTTTATGAGACATTAAATTTGGTTAAAATAAAATTTAAAATATTTGCAAAATGTCAACCCTTCCTATTAAATATTTCAATTCCACAGTCCTAGGTAAAAAGCAGATGCTCAGTAAACACCAATCAAATATTCATTAACTTAAAATGCAGAAGTGTCAAAACTTATTGCACACTGGTCCCATCTGACCTACATAGGAAAAGAACCCCAGTTCTTAAGGACAGGGTATTAGAGAACAGGATTCCAGGTGTTTAATTGTTCTGGTCTCACTGATTGTATACTCCCCTGTCATAATTACTTCTTTTCCTAAAAGTACTGCCTCAACAGGGAAGTCTCTCTGTCTCTCTAGGTCTGTCCCTCCCCCAACCCCTCCCCCCACACCATTTATTTATATAACTATGTAAACCCATATCTTAGCTCCAGTTGATTTAATCAGGATTGTATAGTTTGCGCAAGCTGGGTCAATCACGTGTTCCGTTCTGGGACTTAGAATTTGGGCAGATTATTATTTTTGGCTCTGAAGACAGGGGGAGGTAGAAAGGATTAATCAATACTGAGAGCTAATGTGTATCAGTCAAGTTCTCCAAGCTGTCCAAATAAAGGGCTGAAGTGATAGTCTAGTGATCAAGAGAAAAAGCAGTTTCTTAGTTGTATACAATTTCAATGTGAAGAGAATAGAGGGATGCATACAGTTTTTTTTTAAATACAAATATATTTTATTTGAAATAAACAAAAATGCTTACACAGCTCAACAGTTCACTTGGAAACAAACTTGCTTGACTGTATTACTGAGCAAAAACAAAGCTGAAGCACAAACACCCTTCTTTTTTGACATTTATTTGGTGATAGGAAGACACTACTTGGTTTTTTAAAAACTGACCTTCCCTGAAGGCCTGGTCACAGAAGTGTAAACAATGTAAATGAATCCACCATGACCAGTTGTCATATCATATCTATGTCACCTGTGTATTCTGAGATCACACATATACCTGCCAATATACCTGGGAAGGGTTGCTACATCACAGTTACATTTTCTTGGCAGGCAGGACTGAGGAAGAGTAATTTGGAAGAAGTTTTACATCCTATTTAGAACAAATCACTAGTATTCCCTTAAGTAACAGGTTACAATAGAAAGATACTGCCTGAAACGTATCCTTTTCACTTTGGTTCATTTTTAGTTTTTGTTTGTGATTTACATAGTTGTTTGATCCATCTGCTTATAGTACAATCCTGCCACAAAGTATTAAAGCACAAGATACGTATTATTCCTTCAACATCTGCATTTTTCAAGTTTTATACTCTACTACATCCCTAGTATGTCAGCAGTTCTTGAATAATAAAAAAATAATAATAAATGGGTAAAACCCTTCTAAAACTGCAGATGTCTCTAACTATAGTGGTACTAGGTGGGAAGGAGACAATGAGGGAAGAGAAAAAAAGCAAACACGTTCATGTGCAGGGAATGTGGTTCAAGTCTTTGGATTTAAAAACAACTTCCCCAGAGAAGCTGGCTATGATGGAATTTCCAAAAAACTTCCTTTGCCCCCACAAAAGGACCTGAAAAGCCCAATCCAAACTTTTGAAAACTACAGTTATGAGATGCTATAAATGATGATCAAAGCAGTTGGAGGGAGAAGGATGTGTCTTCCACTCAGCCTGTTTGTAGCACAGCCTCTTTAGCTGTTGGTGGATCAGTAAAAACCACTGAAGCACCAGAAGTGCCTTGAAGGACAGGGGTAGAAAAGCACTGAGCGTAATACCTGTCTATATCAGTAACAAGGCTTCATGGCTAGGAAAATTTTCTAAACAGTAAAATGACTCCAGGATAGATCTCTCTCTCTCTCCATCATTAAATGTGGCAGAATTAAAAAAAAAATTTACAAGTAGATATAGTGAAAACAGAAATTACAAGGCAGAGAACACAAAAGAATCAAGACGATGCTATAGATTCAACAGTATTCCATGAGGCTAGAAAACCTGTTAGCTCGGAAAGCCCTCGCAAAATATCACTCTTGTTTATAAATCACTTATTTATCATATGACCGCATGTTGAATTCTTTCTTTCCACATACTGAAGAATCCTACATTCAGCCTTTAAGGATTCTGCATTTCTTTGCCAATCTTGTAGCTGAGTATCTTGTTCCAGTCGATTTTGGTGCGGGTAACCGGAAGCTGCCAGGGCAAGGCCTTGAATGTGGCGTCTGACATTGTTTGATCGTTTTCACTAATTGCTGTCTGATATTCATTTTCTGCATGTTCTATGACTTTAATAAACTCCTTGGCAGTTTGGACTTCATTCGAAACACTTACTGAATCCTGTACATCTTTATGACTAACCAACTGAACACTGCCATCTTCATAATAGTGAACCTGAATCTTAAGTACTCCAACCACCTGGGCTGTAGGTGGTGTGAGGGTGAACTTCCACTCCGATCTCCAATGACCACTCCAGAAGTTTTTAGGCTGAAACTGGCGGCTTTCAATACATGCAATAATGGTCTGTTGCCCATCTATAGTTTTAGCATAAACAGTACAGAAGCCATTGGAATAATGATCTTTCACATAGGCCCTTAGAGCACTGTCACAGGATTCTCTCCAAGACTTCAGACCTCCATCTATGTCCTCTGGCTGGGGGTCACTTGCTTCTTTCCGTAAGTGATCAAACTTAAAGGAAATTTTGTTTCTTGGATCTAAAACTCTGCTATTCCCCAGGTCACCATGTTCCGTAATTAAGACCAGATCTTCATATCCTTCCATCTTCACAGGCGTGAACTGATCCATGTTATACTGGGCAAATGCATGTGCTGCCCCTTCCCTGAGGAGACTGTCATTATTAAGCAGTAGCCAGACATCATTGAACACTTCATTAAATTTCCCTGGGGGTGCATGAGTGATGAATTTAGCAGCTATGTGTACCTTCTCCTCAGCCGACACCTGGTCCTCGAAGTCGGCCATCTTGGGCCGCTCTCGGGATTTATATAGTTTTAATAGCAAACACTATGACAAAAATTTTGTGTGAAATAAATAAAACTGAATATAATTGTCTTTTGATGAGACAACAAGATTCTTAAGTTGTCACTTCTTACAGCTCTTCCCCCCCCCCCACATTAACGGTACAATTATTAACACAGAACAGGCTTGGATATAAAAACTGCAACCCTCAAAGTAATGATTAGGAAGACAATTGCCAATCATCACTGTGGTATGTAACTCTATGGGGAAATTATTGAAGTATATTTTTTAAGGTGACCATATAAAAATGGAATAGGAAAACTAGTCACAATAACAAAAAAAGCTAACATTTTTCTTTTCATTAAATGTAATTTGTTGTTAAAGGTTTGCAAATACTAAATACTGATTGACATTTTACTCTTTCTGCAAGCCCATTAATTACTAAAAATATATGTATAAGGTTATAGGTATTGGTAGAGAGATACAATGGGAGTGAAAAAATATGGGCTTGAGGATTGTTTAAAATAGTAATATGTGTGACTCTAATATGTATGTATATGTTTCTTCTCCCTTTGCTCCCTTTGCTCTTTGTAGCCACACCAAACAGCACAATGCCTGGCTCAATAATTAATATACGGAATGATGCATATTTTGTCACTTCCATTCTATTTGTTTAAAGACAAATTTTAAGAATTCTCTTTTTCTCATTTTTTTCATATCTTACAGTAAACTCATTGTGTCAGAACTATTCTTTATTGGAAAGTTCAATTTACAGTTTTGGGTCTTTTTGAACACAAGTGTGGTCTCCTCACTGATGATGGTCTAAAACATGGCATCTATTTGCATATTTATTTTGTATTTTTCCCTGGATATTTTTTTTTCTTTCTTTGATCCTCTGATAATAAAATGTCTTCAGATTTAGGATGATCTTTCTGATTTCTACAAAATGGATCCATTTGGAAAACTGCTACTGAAATTACCTGCTGTTTAGGAATGTCTGGGTAACATTGACCTATGTCTTCGTCAGTCACTGTGCTCCAGAGAAACAGAGAGAAAGAGAGAAGGATTTATTACTGTAAAATGTTATAAGAAATTACATAATTGTGGAAGGCGACAAGTCCCAGGATCTGCAGGCAGCGGACTAGAGACCGGGGAGAGCCGACAATGCTGTTCCAGTCCAAAAGTTGGCAAGGTCAAGACCCAGGAAATGCTGATGTTTCAACTGAAGTCCAAAACCAAAACAACAAAACCCAACAACAAAACCCAAAATCCTATGTCCCAGCTCAAAATAGTCAGGCGGGAAGGAATTCTCCCCTCATCACAGGAGGCTCAGCCCTTTGTACCCCACTCAGTCCCTCCATTGACTGGGAAAGCCTCCCCCACACTGGGGAGAGCAATCTGCTTTATTCACTTCAAACGTTACTCTCATCCACAAACATCCACACAGACAAACCCAGAGAAGTGTCTGATCAAATGTCTGGGCACCTCATGGCCCAGTCCAATTGGCACATAAAATTAACCATCACAGGTTCCTTTTTTTCAATTTTTTTTCTAAGATTTTATTTATTCATTTGACAGAGAGCTAGAGAGAGAGCGCAAGTAGGCAGAGTGGCAGGCAGATGGAGAGGGAGAAGCAGGCTCTCTGCTGAGCAGGGAGCTGGACGTGGGGCTCGATCCCAGGACCCCAGGATCATGACCTAAGCCCAAGGCAGCCGCTTAACAGACTGAGCCACACAGGTGCCCCTCCTTTTTTCATTTATCTAGATTTATGCCTTTGAATTTATAATTATGTAAACCACCCTCCTAGACCAAAATGATTTCTCCCTCTTCAACTTTATTTTATTTTCTAGTTTCCTTTACAGGTTCCTCTGCCTCTGCCTGTGCTTAAAGGGGAGACATTCCTCAGGGTCTTTCCCTGGACAGTCTTTCCAATGAGGTGACCTCATTGTTGGCATGGTATCAACTACCATCGGTTTACGGATGTTTTGCTTTTCTCAGGCTGCCATAACAAAATGCAGAAGACTGGGTGGCTTTCACAATGGCAGTTTGTTTTCTTACAGCTCTGGGGGCTGGAAGTCGAGGTCAATGGGCCAGCATGGTCAGTGTGTGGTGAGACACCCCCATGGCTTGCAGATGGCTGCCTTCTGGCAGAGAGAGCAAGGGAGCAAGGTTTCTGCCATGTCTTCTTAAAAGGGCACTAGTCCCATTTTGAGGGATCCATCGTGATGATCTCATCGAAGCCTAATTACCTCCCAAAAGCTCCACTCCAAATACCATCACCTTAGGGGTAAGGACTGCAGCCTGTAAATTTTGGGAAGACACAATTCTGCCCATAGCAATTGATACCACTTGGAGTCTATGTTTTGGCCAGAATGGCTCTTATGATCTGAATTGCATCCCCCTTCAAATTCTTATGTTGAAGCACTAATTTGTATTTGAAGATAGGGCCTTTAAAGAGGTAACTAAATTAAATTTAAAATGAAGCTGTTAGGGTGGGCCCTAGTCTAATCTTACTGAAGTCCTTATAAAAGGAAATTTGGACACACACAGCTACATCAGGGGCTCCTGTGCACACAGGGGCGATTGCGTGAGGACTCAGCTAGAAGGTGGCCAACTGCAAGACAGAGAGGCCTCAGAAGAACAAAACCCACAGGCATCTTGAGTCTGCATGTCCAGCCTCCAGAACCATGAGAAAATAACTCTCTGCTGCTCAAGTCAGCCTGTGGTGTTCTGTTACGGCAGCCCCAGCAGATGAATGCACTGGTTTTCTGAAACCCTGTACCTGGTTTTCAACAGGCTGCTGAACGCCATTACTGAGATCTCCCACCAGCACTTTTAAGTGGATCTGTTCCGAAGGGAACTCACTACTTCCTGTCTGCATCCGGCTTTCATCTCGCCTCCTCAAGACCCAGGGCAGATGAAAGAAAGCACGGGGCCCTGTACTACGCAAGACGCCTTCCCGGCTACCCTCTAGCTGGCCCCCTCTTCATCGGGGGAGGAACTGGCAGGACTAGGGGCTTGGTCCCCACTTCTGGACCGCACTTCCCATCTCAGGAACTCACAATTCCCTCTGGGCCTGCATAGATTTCTTCCCGGGGTTCTCCTGACTGCAGGTCTCGCCTACAGGGATGCTGAGCCCTGCACCAGAGTGGTGGGTGTGCAAGGGGTATCCGTTTCCGGTGGGTATGGACATGCAGGCTGTGGGCTTCACATAAATGACACAGGTCGGGGGTGAGAAGGGAAAGGAGGTGGGGACAAGCTGTCCCCCAGTCCCAGTCTCCCGGGGCAAGCCCGCAGGGCGCCCAAGAATACTAAAGCGGAAACTGGCCTTCCAGGTTGTTACAAAGGTGAGGAGGCAGAACACCTTTTATTTAACCATTTGTTGCTTGCTTGGTAACGTCCATATATCTATTCAGGCACATGTAAGGAGGACTCATTTGTCCTTCTGTACTGCGTCCTGCAAACGCGAGGGACAAGACCGCTCCTCACACACAACTACCAAGACTGTTCATTCCTCTTTTCTCCTAGAATGGCACCAGCAGACAGCTGGTTTGACCTGTCATCTTGGATTCCTTCTTTCTCTCGTTCCTCGTATTCACCGAATCAACAATTCTTGTCAGTTACGCCTTCCAGATACCCTTGCATCTCTGCCCACCTCTCTCATCCTCATCAACACCGTGCTGGTCCAACTCACTCTCTCACTTGGATGCCCGCCTTCAGTCTTGATCCAAGCTTATCCGTTCTCCGGATCGATGTAACGTGAGCTCTCAAAGCAAACAAACCAGCGAATGCACCTAACCTGGTCTTGCGGCTCCCCGGCCTCAAACCTCTTACTGGGGGGTTATTTCCTGCAGGCTCACACCCGCACCGGCATCTCGTGATGGTATGGCCCGGACATCGTCTTCCAATCCTCTCCTTACTCATATTATACACATCCACGGACTTCTTTTAGTTCTTGGAATGTGTCTTTTTTTCTCTAAACTTCATGATTTTTCAGAGGCTGTTCCATTTGTCTGGCTACTTCCTATTTATCCTACATGTTCCAACTTAAAATCACTTTCTTTGGGAAGATTTTTCTGAGCTCTCCCGCCCCCATCAACTGCTTCTTGGGGCCTGCCTACAATCCATCAGAATGCTTATTACACATTAATTATCTACTTCCCCCAAAACGTTGAGGTTGTACCTGTCCTGTTCAATTTTATATACACAGTGGTTGGCACACAGCCAAATCAATAGAAATAACGATTATATGAAACTGAAAGTGGAATTTATATGCTTTTTGATATTCCTAAAGCTACCAGACACTGGCATCATATAAAACTTGTATGCATTTTACATTGAAAATGTAATGGAATTATTATTTTGACATTCCCAGATTCTGTTCAAACTCAGTAAAAGTAACGTTGCACAATTTTTAAGTATTCAAAAGGCCTGCCTGACTAATTGTGGAAAGCAGGACTTTCCAAACAGATCTTCACAGGCGAGGTCCCTGCAGTGAGCCTCGTGCTTGAAATAGTGTTTTCTGGTCATGATCTTGAGTTTCCCATGGCATGTGCTGGGAGTCTATGGGACCAAAAGGCAGAAGCATGCTGTTTTTCCCCTTGGCACAATATTCTGGGTGCCTGGAGGCATGGGGGTCCCTGTCTGAACGGCCCTGAGCTCCTTCTAGAACCTGCTGGGACACTTCCTGGCTTATCGTCCTGGCAGGAGACTGCAGAGCCACTGTACTCAATCCTAAGCTTGCAAGGAAAGGGGCCAAAGGGTGACCCTTTAGGGGAATATGAAACCAATGCGCCTCGCAGTGTGCACACGTGTAGTGAAGGTCTCCTGCAAGGAGGTAGGAAAAGAAGCTGGGGGGCCTGGTAGCAGAGCCAGGGCCCAGAGGCTGGTACAGCAGATCTCCCTATAACAACGTGATGCAGGTCACTACAAGTTATGTTTGTCAGGATAGGAGATTAGAACACATTTTATTTCATGATTTTTTAGATATTCCATTAATTTGAAGAACTGATTTATAAACCTTAAATACTTTCGCATATGGTATACGGGCTCGATTAGTACTGTTGCCACAGGCTCTGCAAACTTTGAGGTGGTTCTGAAATTAAATGATCAAACTCATGGTCATGCATGTGTAGGCTTGAGGGTAATCACTCTCTGAGATCAGTGAGAGCTCCAGCAAAGATCTCTACAACTACGTCAGTGTCATACCTTGTCCTTCACTCACATAGTGCAATTGGAGGCCCTCTTCCAAACTTCTCCCAGGCCTTAAAATACATTTAACCCTGCCTTGGGCCTGATACTATGTTTGCAATTTTAGGATCTCAGATCCATTTGTACATTTGGCCTCAAGTGTCGTCCATTTTAAGAACTATTATAGATTTCTTTTATCATCTTAAAATCACTTTAATTAATAGAAAGATAAAATGACCCTCTCAAGAAAGAGGAAGAATTAACCCCTTTGAGATTCACGATCCTTGAGTTTATCAAGTCAGACCTATTGTTTTGTATTACATATCTCAAATGATATCTTCAGTTATGGGAGCATGGGTGCTTTATTAAAAAATGAAATTGATTAGCCTTTCAGATGACAATGGCCAATGATAAAGCGTAATCTTGTAGTTATTCATGTCTTAGTTGCACACACTAAAGAATACCCCCTCAGAAAAGGTTTAATGCATATGTAATAATTTACATTTCTAAAATATATAATAAGAACCTTCCATAGGCACAAAGTTGCCAACAACTTTACTGAACTTCTCTGTAGACCAAATTCTTCAAATACTTTACCCCATAATTTAGAGACAAAATGTAAGAATAAGAACAAAAACTCATTCAGACACATACATTTAGGCTCAGCATAAACCTTTAATCTTCATGAAAATCATCTCTTTTAAATTAACCTAAATAGTAAAACCCTTAAGGGGAAGAGGTATCCCCAAATCATAAAGTCCATTTACAGGGGCGCCTCAGTGGCTCAGTCATTAAACATCTGCCTTCGGCTCAGATCATGATCCCAGGGTCCTGGGACCGAACCCCGCATCGGGCTCCCTGCTCCGCGGGAAGCCTGCTTCTCCCTCTCCCACTCCCCCTGCTTGTGCTCTCTCTCTCTCGCTGTGTCTCTCTGTCAAATAAATAAATAAAATCTTTAAAAAAAAAAGTCCATCTACAGACCTCAAACGTAGGTGGAACCGGGTGATTTGGGTGCTCCCTTTACCTTTATGTTTTTCATACTTTTTTACCTTTTCTACATCCTATGAAGTACTCTTCTACCCCATTCTCACCTCAGTGTACAAATATAATTTATTTTACTACCCCACTCCCTTAACAAATGTAGGACCTTGAATAAATTTTAATAGCTTAAAAATAAAGAGATTTTTTTCCCTTTGGTATTCTAGGACCTACATTTATAATTGTTCACATAATCTCATTAGTTTGGGATCAAAATTTATAAAGTGGCACTTAATGGTTAACCGAAACAATAGGAGACAACCCTCTATGGATTTCATTTTGATGACAGAACCAATGACTGGCTACCAAGATGATTTATGGCTTTCTTTTTAAAATGAACAAAAAAAGATGACAGAAATACTTTCTAGCAGTAACCTGAAATCTTCCTGACTTAAATAGCTATTTTTCTTTCTCAGAAAGAATAGAAATATCAAATATTCAAACAAAGAGTTTTACATTGGGGATATTAAGACTAAAGCATATTATTTAATTTAAATTTAAAAACCAATCAATCTTGTGTCTCTCAACCTTATACCATATGAATAAGCTTTAAAATAGTTAAAGTGGTTACAAACAAACATGTCACTAATATAAGTATATAAACTTGTAATTTTACATTTCAGGAAAAAAGAATGAAACCCAAATTTCATGTTTATAAAATGTATTTGGGAACATAAGATTATATATGTATTAGAAGTAGAAATGACCTAAATTTTCAACTAAAAACCCCGTGTTAAAGAAAATAAAAATAAAAAATTAGAAAGTTATAAACCAAAACCCAAAACTCCTGTGTTCTGTTGTCTCTTCAACAAATGTTAATGAATATGTGAAAGCACTAGGTGTTCAGGCATTCATACCCTGAGCATTTTTAGTAAGAATGAGTAAGAATTTAGAAAGCATTATTTTATGGAATATTTTTCAGCCTTAAAAATATTCTTCTGTTTGTGATAACAAAGATGACCCTGGTGGCATTATGCAAAGGGAAATAAGGCAAACACAGAAGGACATACTGCATGATGTCACTTATATATAGAATCTTTTTGGTTGTTGTTATGTTAATCACCATACATTATATCACTAGTTTTTGATGTAGTGTTCCATGATTCATTGTTTGCGCATAACACCCAGTGCTCCATGCAGAACGTGCCCTCTTTAATACCCATCACCAGGCTAACCCATTCCCCCACCCCCCTCCCCTCTAGAACCCTCAGTTTGTTTCTCAGCGTCCATCGTCTCTCATGGTTCGTCTCCCCCTCCGATTTCCCTCCCTTCATTTCTCCCTTCCTGCTATCTTCTTTTTTTTTCTTTTTAACATATAATGTATTATTTGTTTCAGAGGTACAGGTCTGTGATTCGACAGTCTTGCACAATTCACAGCGCTCACCATATACCCTCCCCAATGTCTATCACCCAGCCACCCCATCCCTCCCAGGAATTCTTAATCTCAGGAAACTTATATGTAGAATCTTAAATAAAGCTGAACTCATATTAATAGAGAGTAGACTGGTGGTTACTAAAGGCTGAGGGGTGGGAGAAAAAGGGATGATACTGATCAAAAGATAGAAACTTTCAGATATAAGATGATATAAGTTCTGGAGATCTAATACACAGCATGGTGATTAAAGTTTATAGTGTATCGTGAACTTGAAATTTGCTAAGAGAGTAGATCTCAACTATTCTTTTTTTTTTTTAAAGATTTTATTTATTTATTTGAGAGAGAGAATGAGATAGAGAGCATGAGAGGGGAGAGGGTCAGAGGGAGAAGCAGACTCCCTGCTGAGCAGGGGGGCCGATGTGGGACTCGATCCCGGGACTCCAGGATCATGACCTGAGCCGAAGGCAGTCGCTTAACTCCTGCTCCCCACCACACAGATGGTAACTATAGGAGGTGGTGGATGTGTTAATTTAGTTTGACTGTGTTAATCATTTCACAGTGTATATTTGTATCAAAACGTCATGTTGTACACCTTAACTATATACAATGTTCATCTATCAACCATACTTCAATAAAGCTGGAAAAAAATCACACAAAAAAGAGAAGTAAGATATATACACACTGTAATAGAAGAAATAACCCTGCCTTTAGTTGCAGATGACATGATCGTCTATGTAGAAAATCCCAAAGAACTGACAAAAGTCTTGTAACTTATAAGCGACTATAACAAAGTTGCAGGACATCCAAGGTTAATATATACAAGTCAGGTACTTTCCTATATGTTAGCAATAAACAATTAGCATTTGAAATAAAAAAAGTTAAATAGGATAAAAATAATATATGTAGATGTAAATCAAAGGAAATATGTATAGGATACACACACACACACATACATGTATATATATATATATATATATATATAGAGAGAGAGAGAGAGAGAGAGAGAGAGAGAGGAACTACAGAACTCTGATGAAATAAATTAAAGGTCAAAATCAATGGAGAAACAGACTCTATTCATAGGTTAGAAGACTTAATATTTTTTAAATGTCAATTCTTCTTAACTTGATCTATAATTTCAATTCAATTCCTATGAAAATCCTGCCAAGCAATTTTTTAGATATCAAAACATTGATTCTAAATTTATATAAAAAGGCGAAGTCCTAGGATAGCTAATACAATACTGAAGAAAAACAAAGTTGGATGATTCACCTATCTGCTTTTAAGAATTATTATCAACCCATGATAATCAAGAGAGTATAATATTGGAACAGAATAGAGACCCCAAAAATAGGTGCACACAATCTAGTCATATGATATTTGATAAAGGAGCAAAGATTATTCAGTGAAGAAAGGACAGTCTTTTCAACAAATGGAACAGAAACAATTAGACTCCATATACAAAAACAAACAAAAAATGTACCCACACACCGATTTTATACCTTTCATAAAAACTACTCAAAATGGACTATAGACCTAAAAATAGACCTAGATGCAAAATGCAAAGCTACAAAACTTCTAGAAGAAAACACAGGGGGAAGCCTATGTGGTTTTGTGTTGATAATAAGTTTTTACATACAAAACCCAAAGCATAATTCGTGAAAGAAAACTGATATTTTGGGTTTGCGTGGTTGGCTCAGTCAGTAGAGCATGCAACTCCTGATGTCAGGGCTGTTACGTTCCAGCCCCACACTGGGTGTAGATATTAGTTAAAAATAAAATCTTTTTAAAAAAGGAAAGAAAACTAGTATTTTGGATTTATTACAATTAAAAACTTCAGTGAAAGACACTGTTAAGAAAGGGAAAAAAATCAGTCATATCTGCAAAGAAAATATCTGCAGAGCACTTATCTGATAAAGGACTTGTATCCAGAGTATACAAATCACACTTAACACTCAAGAATACAAGAACAAACAACCCAAATTAAAAATGGGCAAAAAATCTAAACAGACATCTCACCAAAAAAGACCTAGAGATATCAAATAGGCATGCAACAGATGCTCAGCACTATTTATCATCAGGGTATTGTAAATTAAAATAACATTGAGATACCATTCATTGCTAGTGGAAATGCAAAGCAATATAGCCACTTTGAAAACCGACTGGTGGTTTCTTACAAAGCTAAATATAGTCTTACCATAGGATCCAGCAATTGTGTTCCCTGGCATTTCCCCAACTAATTTTAAAATTTATGTCCACAGAAAAACCTGTACATAAATGATCATAGAAGCTTAATTCATAATTGCCCCAAACTGGAAGCAACCAATTTGTACCCAATAAGTGAATGGATAAAAACACTGTGGAACATCTTTACAATGGAACATATTTACCTATGGAAAAACACAGAAGAAATTTAAATGCATATTGCTAAGTGAAAAAAAGCCAGTTTAAAGTTTACACCATGTATGATTACAGGTATATGACCTTCCGAAAAAGGCAAAACTTAAAGATTTTTGGTTGGCCAGGGTTTTGGGGAGGGGGGTCAGGAGTGGAAGGGTTAAATACTTAAAACACAGGGGATTTTTTTAATAGCGCTCCAACTATTCTGTATGATACTATAATGGTGAATACATAATACTATACGTTCGTAAAAACCCACAGCACTTTACAATACAAAGTGTGAGCCAAAACATACACAAATTTACAAAAATCACTTAGGAGTTGTGGGATACTAGGGTAGAATGCAGACTCTACAAGAAAATCTCACTGTATTACAAATATATGAAACAACTTCACTGAAGAAGGGTAGAATGAAAAGATGATGACCTAAGGATTTTTGGAAATTACTGGAACCTATCCGACCAAAGGCAAAATAAACTGTCCAAAGGATTGTACTCTAGTTTGATAAAGCTATTTCCCAAGGGGGTACAGGTTTCAAATGCTGGTACTGTTGTACATGTACACTGGAACTGAATAATTAAGTAAATGATTGGCAGATGGTGGGAGCCAGATTTCTCACTGTTGGATTGGGAGGTTACAGGAAAGCAAGAGGAGGAGACTCCCACGATCCATGGGGTAGCAGATTAAGTGGAAGACACCAGTATGAACTCCTGTTTAGTTTACTCTAGATACAAATGTATACATATAGAAATATTTATAGATATGGATATATATATAGGTTAGAATACATACATATAAAAATCTTGCTTTGTTGAGCGATCCTAGAAGCAATATCACCCCAGTAGCAATGAGCACACCTAGTAACTAGATCTTGGTTTCTAACAGCATTCTCAGTAAAAGGAACAAAGGTTCTGTGGAAAAAATGGCCCATTCTAGGGCTGGGGCAGAAAATATAAACAATGACTTGTATCATGGCAATGTCACTGTTCTTGGTTACATTGAAAATATTGAAAGCATGCCAAAAAGTGGACAAATGCAAAAAAACAACAATAGCAACAACAATAAGCATATCAAAGGTACCCAGAAGTCAACCGAAGCCACCCAATGGTCTAACCTGAAATCTTCTGAGCAACAAAATAAATAATGTGTCATTGGACCATAATCTGAAGTAAAAAATAAATGTTAGTAAGTACATACTGATAGAAATAAATGACTGCATAAATAAATCAAATGAGGGAGAAGTCTCAACTCTCCCATGAAGAAAAATTCCAAATTACTTATGTACAGACTCTACCCTAGAGGAGGTGGGACCTAACTCCCCACTCCTTAAGTGTGGGCTGTGCAAAAAGACTTTCCCACAACGAGTACGGGGGTGTGGGGGGCGGGGGGGTGGGACTGAGAGACCCGAGACACTAGTTCACCTTCACCTGGGTGAACAAGGTCAACATTAATGGTTGTAAGTCATATTGTTAGAATGTAATGTTGATACGATGTGATGAAAATAGTACTTTACTTCTGTTGTCCTCCTCCCCCAAGCCCATAACCTCAGTCAAATCATGAGAAGTATAACAGACGAGTACCAGGTGAAGACATTTTACAAAGTACTTAGTACTCCTCAGAATTATCCAGATCATTACAAACAAGGCCAGTCTGAGAAACTCTCAGTCAAGAGGAGCCTAAGATGATATGAAAAAAGGTAATGCAGTATTTTGGATGAGAAAAATGACATTAGGTAAAAACAAAAGAAATCAGAAAAAAAACTATAGCCTTTAGTTAATAATAATGTATCAAACTGGTCTGTTAATTTTAACAAATATAATATGCTAATGTAAGATGTGACTTACAAGGGAAATGGCATGGGGAATATGGAACTCTGTACTGTCTTAGCAATTTTTCTATAAATATAAAACTGTTGTAAACTACAAAGTTTATGTAAAAAATTATCTATGGACTTTCTGATTATGGCAAATTACACAGTACTAAAAATTCATGTAAAACTCAATTCCTGTTTGCTTATGAAGACCTGAATCAAGTTGCTGATATCCTATATTCAGAGTATACTTTATAATAAGGAACATGTGAGAGAAAACAGAACACTAGTTTAAACAACTTGAATGAAGGGCACTTAAGTGGCCCCATTAGTTAAGCATCCAACTCTTGATTTCAGCTCAGGTCATGATCTCAGGGTTGTGAGATTGAGCCCCACGTCAGGCTCTGTGCTGTGTGTGGAGTCTGGTTAAGATTCTCTCTACCCCTCTCTGTCTTGGATGTTCTCTCTCTCTTTCTTTAAAAAATCAAAACAAAAACAAAAGATCTTGAATTATAGACCTTTAAATCTTCTCTAATTTTGTTGTCAAAATATTTTCAAGTCTTCTTTCAAGGACAACAGACTTTATGTATAAGAGTTTTCAATATTTTCAATGTAACCAAGAACAGTGACATTGCCATGATACAAATATGTCATTTTGAAAAGAAAGAAGATGGAAATTTATGAAGAACGTGAATTTCCTTCTATTTAAGATTCTAGCTTCTTCTATGCATAAACATTCTAAAACCTAAAGGATTTTGAATCTCTCATATGACTTTATATTAGTTTGTCATCTCAACATGTTTCTCTTCAAATAAACAATTGGTTTATAACTTACTAAAACTAAAATACATTAGTTTTTCTTTGCCTAAGACTAGCAAAATCCAAATAAGTTGGAATTATAAGTGTTTTTTAAAAAGCTATAGAATTGTATAGCCTTTACAAGTGAAGTTCCATAGGAGTATGAAATGAACAGCAAGCAATGAAATTCTGAGAAATAGAAGTAATCTTATCACTTCTAAATAAGAGTATGAATTATTGTAACCTAAGAAGTTCCAGAATAAAATAAATTATTTTTTACTTCTGGGAAACAAAATTGTCAGAAAATAGGCAAAAAACATGTTTTTTCAGGAAGTAACTCACAACACATTGAAAGGTGATTTCATTAACACATAAGTAAATACACTATACAAAGGATATTTCAGGCAGAGTGAATGGCAGTAGCAAAATCACACAAATAGGAAAAGTTTAGGCTACAGAGAACAGTTGATCTCGGAGCACTTCATCTGAGAAATAGTGAGGAGTGAGCTGATGAAAGATCAAAGACCTTGATCTGTGTAATCTTATTGCTCATTAAATAAGGATTAATATTGAAGTTCTTTTTTTAAATTTAATTTTATTTATTCTGTTATTTTAGTCACCATACATCGTTAGTTTTTGATGTAATGTTCCATGATTCATTGTTTGCATATAACACCCAGTGCTGCATGCAATACATACCCTCTTTAATACCCATCACCAGGCAGATCCATCCACCCAGCCCCCTCCCCTCTAAAGCCCTCACTTTGTTTCTCAGAGTCCATAGTCTTTCATGGTTCATCTCCCCCCTCCAGTTTTCCCCCCTTCATGTTTCCCTTCCTTCTCCTAATGTCCTCCATGCTGTTCCTTATGTTCCACAAAGAACTGAAACCATATGATAATTGACTTTCTCTGCTTGACTTATTTCACTTAGCATCATCTCCTCCAGTCCCATCCATGTGGATGTAAAAGTTGGGTATTCATCCTTTCTGATGGCTGAGTAATATTCCATTGTATGTATGGACCACACCTTTTTTATCCATTCATCTGTTGAAAGGCATCTCGGCTCTTTCCACAGTTGGGCTATTGTGGACATTGCTACTATGAACATTGGGGTGCATATGGCCCTTCTTTTCACTACATCTGTGTCTTTGGGGTAAATACCAAGTAGTGCAATTGCTGGGTCATAGGGTAGCTCTATTTTTAAATTTTTGAGGAACCTCCACACTGTTTTCCAAAGTGGTTGTACCAACTTGCATTCCCACCAACAGTGTAAGAGGGTTCCCCTTTCTCCACAACCTCTCCAACATTTGTTGTTCCTTGCCTTGTCCATTTTTGCCATTCTAACTGGTGTAAGGTGGTATCTCAATGTGGTTTTGATTTGAATTTCCCTGATGGCTAATGATGATGAACATTTTTTCATGTGTCTGTTAGCCATTTGTATGTCTTCTTTTGAGAAGTGTCTGTTCATGTCTTCTGCCCATTTTTTGACTGGATTATTTGTTTTTTGGGTGTTGAGTTTGAGAAGTCCTTTATAGATCGTGGAAATCAGCGCTTTGTCTGTAGTGTCATTTGCAAATATCTTCTCCCAATCTGTGGGTTGCCTCTTTGTTTTGTTAACTGTTTCCTTTGCTGTGCAGAAGCTTTTTATCTTAATGAAGTCCCAAAAATTCATTTTTGCTTTTGTTTCACTAGCCTGTGGAGATATATCTTGAAAGAAGTTGCTGTGGACGATGTCAAAGAAGTTACTGCCTATTGTTCTCCTCTAGGATTTTGATGGATTCCTGTCTCACATTGAGGTCTTTCATTTATTTTGAGTTTATCTTTGTGTATGGTGTTAGAGAATGGTCGAGGTTCATTCTTCTGCATGTGGCTGTCCCAATTTTCCCAGCACCACTTATTAAAGAGACTGTCTTTTATCCATTGCATATTTTTTCCTGCTTTGTTGAATTTTATTTGACCATAGAGTTGAGGGTCCATATCTGGGCTCTCTATTCTGTTCCATTGGTCTATATGTCTGTTTTTGTGCCAGTACCATGCTGTCTTGGTGATCACTGCTTTGTAATATACCTTGAAATCCGGCAACGTGATGCCCCCAGCTTTTTCTTTTTCAACATTTCCTTGGCGATTTGGGGTCTTTTCTGATTCCATACAAATTTTAGAATTCTTTGCTCCAGCACTTTGAAAAATGTCATTGGAACTTTGATCAGGTTGACGTTGAAGGTATAGATTGCTCTGGGTAGCATAGACATTTTAACAATGTTTATTCTTCCGATCCATAAGCATGGAATGTTTTTCCATCTTTTTCTGTCTCCTTCAATTTCTATCATGAGTGTTCTGTAGTTCCTAGAGGATAGATCCTTTACCTCTTTGGTTAGGTTTATTCTGAGATATCTAATGGTTTTTGGTGCTATTATAAATGGAGTCATTTCTCTAATTTCTCTTTCTACAGTTGCATTGTTAGTGTATAAGAAAGCAACTGATTTCTGTGCATTGATTTTGTATCTTGCCACATTACTGAATTGCTGTATGAGTTCTAGTAATTTGGGGTGGAGTCTTTTGGATTTTCCACATAAAGTATCATGTCATCTGCAAAGAGAGAGAATTTGACTTCTTCTTTGCCAATCTGAATACCTTTTACTTCTTTTTGTTGTCTGATTGCTGTTGCCAAGACTTTTAGTACTCTGTTGAACAATAGTGGAGAGAGTGGGCATCCTTGATGTGTTCCTGATCTTAAAGGAAAGGCTCTCAGCTTTTCCCCATTGAGGATGATATTCACTGTGGGTTTTTCATAGATGGATTTTATGAACTTGAGGAATGTTCCCTTTATCCCTATATTCCTAATTAAAACTAGGAAAGGATGTTATATTTTGTCAAATGCTTTTTCTGCATCAATTGAGAGGACCATATGGTTCTTCTCTCTCCTCTTATTAATGTGTTCTATTACATTGTTTGATTTGTGAATGTTGAACCAAACTTGAATCCTGGGGATAAACCCACTGGTCATGGTGGATGATCCTTTTAATGTATTGTTGGATCCTATTAGCTAGGATTTTGTTGAGAATTTTGGAATCCATATTCATCAGGGATATTGGTCTGAAATTCTCCCTTTTGATGGGGTCTTTGCCTGGTTTGGGGATCAAGGTAATGCTGGCCTCATAGAATGAGTCTGGAAGCTTTCCCTCTGTTTCTATTTTTTGAAACAGCTTCGGGAAAATAGGTATTATTTCTTATTTGAATGTTTGGTAGAATTCCTCAGGGAATCCATCAGGCCCTGAACTCTTGTCTTTTGGGAGGTTTTTGATCACTGCTTCAATCTAGTTACTGGTTATTGGTCTATTCAGGTTGTCGATTTCTTCCTGTTTCAGTCTTGGCAGTTTATAGGTTTCCAGGAAGGCACCCATTTCTTCCAGGTTGCTTAATTTATTAGCATATACTTGTTGATAATAACTTCTAATAATTGTTTCTATTTCCTTGGTGTTAGTTGTGATCTTTCCCCTTTAATTCATAATTTTATTAATTTGGGTCCTTTCTCTTTTCTTTTGGATACATCTGGCCAGTGGATTATCAATCTTATTAATTCTTTCAAATAACCAGCTTCTAGTTTTGTTGATCTAATCTACTGTGTTTGTGGTTTCCAGTTCATTGATCTCTGCTCTAATCTTACTGTTTCTCTTCTAATAAGTGGCTTAGGCGTCCTTTGTTGCTTTATCTCTAGTTCTTTAAGGTGTAGAGTTAGTTGGTGAATTCGGGATTTTTCTATTTTTTGAGTGAGGCTTGGATGGCTATGTATTTCCCCCTTAGGACTGCCTTTGGAGTATCCCATAGGTTTTGGACCAATGTGTTTTCGTTCTCATTGGTTTCCACGAATTGTTTAAGTTCTTCTTTGATTTCCTGGTTAACCCATTCTTGAGAAGAGTGGTCTTTAACTTCCAAGTGTTTGAATTTCTGCCAAATTTTTTCTTGTGATTGAGTTCCAGTTTTAAAGCATTATGGTCTGAGAATAGGCAGGGAATAATCTCAATCTTTTGGTATCAGTTGAGACCTGATTTGTGACCCAGTATGTGGTCTATTCTGGAGAAAGTTCCACGGATGCTAGAGAAGAATGAGTATTCTGTTATTTTAGGCTGGAATGTTCTGTATATATCTATGAGGTCCATATGGTCCAGTGTGTCATTCAAAGGTCTTGTTTCTTTGTTGATTCTCTGTTTAGATGATCTGTCTATTGCTGAGAGTGGAGGATTGAGGTCTCCTACAATAACGTATTGTTATCAATATGACTTTTTAGGGAGGCGGAGCAAGATGGCGGAGGAGCAGGAGACCTGGATTTCGTCTGGTCTCGGGAATTCAGCTGAATAGGGATCAAACCATTCTGAACACCTACAAACTCAACAGGAGATCAAACAGGAGAGTAGCAACAACTCTCTGAACAGAGAAGCGACCACTTACTGGAAGGTAGGACGTGCGGAGAAGTGAATCCGAGGCGATATTTGGGAGGATAGACGGCGGGAGAGGGGGCCTCCGTCGGCCGCTTCTGGCAAGTGCTAGAGCCGCGGAGCACAAAATCGGAACTTTTAGAAGCCGGCTCCGCGGAGGGACGTCGCTGCAGTGGCTAAGCGGGGGGTGGAATCCTCGCGGGACAGTGTGGTCTCAGGACCCTCGGGGTCACAGAAAGACTGGGGGAGCCTGAGTGCGGCAGAGCTCCCAGGGATCGGAGCGGGGAAGCCGGCTGCAGAGACGGAGCCGAGGCGCGGGCTCTCAGCTCGGGGTGGCCATAAACTGTGATCCGCGGCCCAGTCGGGCCACTGCTCCTCCAGCAGGGACCCAACAAGCGGCAGAGCCGGGGAGACTCCCCTTCCTCCCCCCGGGAGGAGCGGCGCGGGAGCGCACCGCAGGGATCTGCTGGGTTTGGAGACTCCACCCGAGGTCAGGTGCCAGAGATAGAAACGCTCGGTCACAGGCCGGGTGAGCACGGAGTGTGGCCAGAGACCGGGGACACGGGAGTGACTGCTTTTCTCTGGGGGCGCACTGAGGAGCGGGGCCCCGAGTTCTCAGCTCCTCCAGGTGGAGATTGGGAGGTCGCCATTTTCACCCTGGTCCTCCAAAGCTGTACCGGGAGCTTGCAGGGAACAAAAGCTCCTGAGAGCAAACCCGAGCAGCTTGCTTAGCCCGGACTGACAAGGGCGGGGCAATTCCGCCTCCGGCAAAGACATTTGGGAACCACGGCAACAGGCCCCTCCCCCAGAAGATCAGCACGAACAGCCAGCAAGCCAAGACCAAGTTTACCGATCAAGGAGAACGGGAGAACTCCAGCACTAGGGGAATACTGCACATAGAATTCATGGCTTTTTTACCATGATTCATTAGTTTTTCAAAGTTAATTTTTTAACTGTTTTTTTTTTGAATTTTTCTTTTCCCTTTTCAACCAACATCTTATCAATCCCTTTTTTAAAAAAATATTTTTTATTTTTCACTTTTAGAGTCATATTTTATCCCCTCATAGTAGTTATTCTTATTTTTGGCATATATATATATATTTGGCTTATATATATATAAGTTGTTCTCTCTTTAAAATTTTGAGATACAGTTTCTTCTAATAGATCAAAATATACTCTAAATCACTAGTGTATGGCTTTCTCCTAGTCTCCTGCCTGATCACATTCTCTCCCTTTCTTTCTGTTTTTTTTTAAATCTTTTTTTCAAACAACTTCTTATCTTTTCAATTCCTTTTATAGAATCTTTTATAATTTTCATCTTTACAGTCATATTCCATCCCTTCATTGTATCAACCCTCATTTTGTACATATATAAGTCTTTCTTCCTTTAAAATTTTAGGAGGCACTTTTTTCTAACAGACCAAAATACGCCCAAAATCTAGTGTGTGGCACTGATCTATGCACTAGCCTGATCATATTTGATCATATTCTGTTTTGTTTTTGTTCTGTTTTGGTTTGTTTTTATCTTTTATCTTTTTTCTTTTTTTTTCCCTCTTTCTTTCCCTTTCTTTTCCCCTAGTTTCAGGTCTTTTCTGATTGGTATAGAGTATATTTGCTGGGGACATTGTTAACCTGTTAGCATTTTGTTCTCTCATTCATCTATTCTCCTCTGGACAAAATGACAAGACGAAAAAAATCACCTCAGCAAAAAGAACAAGAGGTAGTACCGTCAGCCAGGGACTTACTCAATACGGACATTAGTACGATGTCAGACCTAGAGTTCAGAATCATGACTTTAAAGACACTAGCTGGGCTTGAAAAAAGCGTGGAAGTTATTAGAGAAACCTTTTCTGGAGAAATAAAAGAACTAAAATCTAACCAAGTCGAAATCAAAAAGGCTATTAATGAGGTGCAATAAAAATGGGGGCACTAACTGCTAGGATAAATGAGGCAGAAGAGAGAATCAGCGATACAGAAGACCAAATGATGGAAAATAAGGAAGCTGAGAAAAAGAGAGAGAAACAACTACAGGATCACGAGGGCAGAATTCGAGAGATAAGTGATATGATAAGATGAAACATTAGAATAATTGGGATCCCAGAAGAAGAAGAAAGAGAGAGAGGGGCAGAAGGTATATTGGAGCAAATTATAGCAGAGAACTTCCCTAATGTGGGGGAGGAAACAGGCATCAAAATCCAGGAGGCACAGAGAACCCCTCTCAAAATCAATAAAAACAGATCAACACCCCGACATCTAATAGTAAAACTTACGAGTCTCAGAGACAAAGAGAAAATCCTGAAAGCAGCTCGGGAGAAGAGATATGTAACCTACAATGGTAGAAACATTAGATTGGCAACAGACCTATCCACAGAGACCTGGCAGGCCAGAAAGGACTGGCATGATATCTTCAGAGCGCTAAATGAGAAAAATATGCAGCCAAGAATACTATATCCAGCTAGGCTGTCATCGAATATAGAAGGAGAGATAAAAAGCTTCCAGGACAAACAAAAACTAAAGGAATTAGCAAACACAAAACCAGCCCTCCAAGAAATATTGAAAAGGGTCCTCTAAGCAAAGAGAGAGCCTAAAAGCAGCATAGACCAGAAAGGAACACAGACAATATACAGTAACAGTCACCTTACAGGCAATACAATGGCACTAAATTCATATCTTTCAATAATTACCCTGAATGTAAATGGGCTAAATGCCTCAATCAAAAGACACAGGCTATCAGATTGGATTAAAAAACAAGACCCATGGATATGCTGTCTACAAAAGACACATTTTATAGACTTTTTAAAAAAGATTTTTATTTATTTATTCATGAGAGACAGAGAGAGAGAGAGAGAGAGGCAGAGGGAGAAGCAGGCTCCCAAGGAGCAGGGAGCCCGATGTGGGACTTGATCCCAGGACTCTGGGTTCATGACCTGAGCCGAAGGCAGACGCTTAACCATCTGAGCCACCCAGGCGCCCATGAGACTCATTTTAGACCCAAAGACACCCTCAGATTGAACGTGACGGGGTAGAAACCCATTTACCATGCTAATGGACACCAAAGGAAAGCTGGGGTGGCAATCTTTATATCAGACAAATTAGATTTTAAAACAAAGACTATAATAAGAGATGAAGAAGGACACTATATCCTACTTAAAGGGTCTATCCAACAAGAAGATCTAACAAATGTAAATATCTATGCCCCTAACATGGGAGCAGCCAATTATATAAGCCAATTAATAACAAAAGCAAAGAAACACATCGACAACAATACAAGAATAGTGGGGGACTTTAACACCCTCCTCACTGAAATAGACAGATTATCTAAGCAAAAGATCAACAAGGCAATAAAGACTTTAAATGAAACACTGGATCAAATGGACTTCACAGACATATTCAGAACATTCCATCCCAAAGCAACAGAATACACATTCTTGTCTAGTGCCCATGGATATTCTCCAGAATTGATCACATCCGAGGCCACAAATCAGGTCTCAAACGGTACCAAAAGATTGGGATCATTCCCTGTATATTTTCAGACCACAATGCTTTGAAACTAGAACTCAATCACAGGAGGAAAGTCAGAAAGAACTCAAATACATGGAGGCTAAAGAGTATCCTACTAAAGAAGGAATGGGTCAACCAGGAAATTAAAGAAGAATTAAAAAAATTCATGGAACCCAATGAAAATGGAAACAGAACTGATAAAAATCTTTGGGATACAGCAAAGGCAGTCCTGAGAGGAAAGTATATAGCAATACAAGCCTTTCTGAAGAAACAAGAAAGGTCTCAAATATACAACCTAACCCTACACCTAAAGGAGCTGGAGAAAAAACAGGGAATAAAGTCTAAACCCAGCAGGAGAAGAGAAATAATAAAGATCAGAGCAGAAATTAATGAACTAGAAACCAAAGAACAGTAGAACAGATCAACGAAACTAGGAGCTGGTTCTTTGAAAGAATTAACAAGATTGATAAACCCTTGGCCAGACTTATCAAAAAGAAAAGAGAAATGACCCAAATCAACAAAATCATGAATGAAAGAGGAGAGATCACAACCAACACCAAAGAAATACAAGCAATTATAAGAACATACTATGACAACTCTATGCCAGCAAATTAGATAACCTGGAAGAAATGGGAGCATTCCTAGAGATGTATCAACTGCCAAAATTGAACCAGGAAGAAATAGAAAACCTGAACAGACCTATAACCACTAAGGAAATTGAAGAAGTCATCCAAAATCTACCAACAAACAAAAGCCCGAGGCC
The DNA here is from genome assembly GCF_037043125.1 of Eumetopias jubatus. Classification (NCBI taxonomy): domain Eukaryota; kingdom Metazoa; phylum Chordata; class Mammalia; order Carnivora; family Otariidae; genus Eumetopias; species Eumetopias jubatus. The sequence continues at coordinate 110,596,302 of NW_028274819.1, forward strand.
AGATGGCTTCCCAGGGGAATTCTACCAAACATTTCAAGAAGAATTAATACTTATTCTCCTGAAACTTTTCCAAAAAATAGAAATGGAAGGAAAGGTTCCAAACTCATTTTATGAGGCCACCATTACCTTGATCCCAAAACCAGACAAAACCCCATCAAAAAGGAGAATTACAGACTGATTTCCTTGATGAACATGGATGCAAAAATTCCTACCAAAATACTAGCCAATAGGATCCTACAGTACATTAAAAGGATTATTCACCATGACCAAGTGGGATTTATCCCTGGGCTGCAAGGTTGGTTCAACATCCGCAAATCAATCAACGTGATACAATACATTAACAAAAGAAAGAACAAGAATCATATGATCCTCTCAATAGATGCAGAAAAAGCATTTGACAAAGTACAGCATCCTTTCTTGATCAAAACTCTTCAGAGTATAGGGATAGAGGGTACATACCTCAATATCATAAAAGCCATCTATGAAAAACCCAGGGTGAATATCATTCTCAATGGGGAAAAGCTGAGAGCTTTCCCCCTTAGGTCAGGAACGCGGCAGGAACACTCTCACCACTGCTATTCAACATAGTATTAGAAGTCCTAGCCACAGCAATCAGAAAACAAAAAGAAATCAAAGGCATCCAAATCAGCAAAGAGAAAGTCAAACTCTCACTCTCTGCAGATGATATGATACTGTATGTGGAAAACCCAAAAGTCTCCACCCCAAAACTGCTAGAACTCATACAGGAATTCAGTAAAGTAGCAGGATATAAAATCAGTGCACAGAAATCAGTGGCATTCCTATACACCAAGAAGACAGAAGAGAGAAAAATGAAGGAGTCGATCCCATTTACAATTGCCCCCGAAACCATAAGATACCTAGGAATCAATTTAACCAAAAAGGCACAGGATCTGTACTCAAAAAACTATAAAATACTCATGAAAGAAATTGAAGAAGACACAAAGAAATGGAAAAACGTTCTATGCTCATGGATTAGAAGAACAAACATTGTGAAGATGTCAATGCTACCTATAGCAATCTACACATTCAATGCAATCCCCATCAATATACCATCCACTTTTTTCAAAGAAATAGAACAAATAATCCTAAAATTTGTATGGAACTAGAAGAGACCCCAAATAGCCAGAGGAATATTGAAAAAGAAAAGCAAAGCTGGCGGCATCACAATTCCGGACTTCAAGCTCTATTACAAAGCTGTCATCATCAAGACAGTATGGTACTGGCACAAAAACAGACACATAGATCAATGGAACAGAATAGAGAGCCCAGAAATGGACCCTCAACTCTATGGTCAACTCATTTTTGACAAAGCAGGAAAGAATGTCCAATGGCAAAAAGACAGTCTCTTCAACAAATGGTGTTCGGAAAATTGGACAGCCACATGCAGAAGAATGAAACTGGGCCATTTCCTTACACCACACACAAAAATAGACTCCAAATGGTTGAAAGACCTAAACGTGAGACAGGAGTCCATCAAAATCCTAAAGGAGAACACAGGCAGCAACCTCTTCGACCTCAGCTGCAGCAACTTCTTTCTAGACATCGCCAAAGTCAAGGGAAGCCAGGGCAAAAATGAACTATTGGGATTTCATCAAGATAAAAAGCTTTTGCACAGCAAAAGAAACAGTCCCCAAAACCAAAAGAGAACCGTCAGAATGGGAGAACATATTTGCAAACGACATATCAGATAAAGGGCTAGTATCCAGAATCTATAAAGCACTTATCAAACTCAACACCCAAGGAACAAATGATCCAATCACGAAATGGGCAGAAGACATGAACAGACATTTTTCCAAAGAAGACATCCAAATGGCCAACAGACACACGAAAAAGTGCTCTACATCGCTCGGCATCAGGGAAAGCCAAATCAAAACCTCAATGAGATGCCACCTCACACCCGTCAGACTGGCTAGAATTAACAAGTCAGGAAACGAGAGATGTTGGCGGGGATGTGGAGAAAGGGGAACCCTCCTACACTGTTGGTGGGAATGGAAGCTGGTGCAACCCCTCTGGAAAACAGTATGGAGGTTCCTCAAACAGTTGAAAATAGAGCTACCATATGATCCAGCAATTGCACTACTGGGTATTTACCCCAAAGATACAAATGTAGGGATCCAAATGGTTACGTGCATCCCAATGTTTATAGCAGCAACGTCCACAATAGCCAAACTGGAAAGAGCCAAGATGTCCATCAACAGATGAATGGATAAAAAAGAAGTGGTATATATACACAATGGAATATTATGCAGCCATAAAAAGGAATGAGATCTTGTCATTTGCAACGACATGGATCGAACTGGAGGGTGTTATGCTGCGTGAAATAAGTCAATCAGAGAAAGACATGTATCATATGACCTCACTGATATGAGGAATTTTTAACCTCAGGAAACAAACTGAGGGTTGCTGGAGTGGTGGGGGGTGGGAGGGATGGGGTGGCTGGGTGATAGACATGGGGGAGGGTATGTGCTATGGTGAGTGCTGTGAATTGTGCAAGACTGCTGAATCACAGATCAGTACTTCTGAAACAAATAATGCAATATATGTTAAGAAAAAAAAGAAGAAGATAGCAGGAGGGGAAGAATGAAGGGGAGTAAGTTGGAGGGGGAGACGTACCATGAGAGACGATGGACTCTGAAAAACAAACTGAGGGTTCTAGAGGGGAGGGGCATGGGAGGATGCGTTAGCCTGGTGATGGGTATTAAAGAGGGCATGTTCTGCGTGGAGCACTGGGTGTTATGCAGAAACAATGAATCATGGAACACTACATCAAAAACTAATGATGTATGGTGATTAACATAACAATAAAAAAATAGAAAAAAAAGATGGAGGCAGAGATTGGAGTTATGCTTGCAGCAGACCAAAAAATACTGGAGGCTATCAGAAGCTGGAAGAGGCAAGGAAGGATCTCCCCTAGAGGCTTCCAAAGGGAACATGGCCCTGCCAACATCTTGATTTTGGACTTCTAGTCTCCAGAATGTTAAATAATAAATTTCTGTTGTTTAAAACCAAAAAAAAAAAAAAAAAGTAAAAATAGACTCCAAATGGTTGAAAGACCTAAATGTGAGACTGGAATCCATGAAAATCCTAAAGGAGAACACAGGCAGCAACCTCTTTGACCTCAGCCGCAGCAACTTCTTCCTAGAAACATCGCCAAAGGCAAGGGAAGCCAGGGCAAAATGAACTATTGGGATTTCATCAAGATAAAAAGCTTTTGCACAGCAAAAGAAACAGTTAACAAAACCAAAAGACAACCGACAGAATGGGAGAACATATTTGCAAATGACATATCAGATAAAGGGCTAGTATCCAAAATCTATAAAGAACTTATCAAACTCAACACCCAAAGAACAAATGATCCAATCACGAAATGGGCAGAAGTCATGAACAGACATTTTTCCAAAGAAGATATCCAAATGGCCAACAGACACATGAAAAAGTGCTCAACATCGCTCGGTATCAGGGAAATCCAAATCAAAACCTCAATGAGATACCACCTCACACCAGTCAGAATGGCTAAAATTAACAAGTCAGGAAATGAGAGATGTTGGTGGGGATATGCAGAATGGGGAACCCTTCTGCACTGTTGGTGGAAATGGAAGCTGGTGCAACCCCTCTGGAAAAGAGTATGGAGCCTCCTCAAACAGTTGAAAATAGAGCTACCATACGATCCAGCAATTGCACTACTGGGTATTTACCCCAAAGATACAAATGTAGGGATCCGAAAGGCATGTGCACCCCAATGTTTATAGCAGCAATGTCCACAATAGCCAAACTGTGGAAAGAGCCAAGATGTCCATCGACAGATGAATGGATAAAGAAGATGTGGTCTATATACACAATAGAATATTATGCAGCCATCAAAAGGAATGAGATCTTGCTATTCGCAACAACGTGGATGGAACTGGAGGGTGTTATGCTCAGTGAAATAAGTCAATCAGAAAAAGACATGTATCATATGACCTCACTGATATGAGGAATTCTTAATCTCATGAAACAAACTGAGGGTTGCTGGAGTGGTAGGGGTGGGAGGGACGGGGTGGCTGGGTGATAGCCATTGGGGAGGGTATGTGCTATGGTGAGCGCTATGAATTGTGCAAGACTGTCGAATCGCAGATCTGTACTTCTGAAACAAATAATGCAATATATTTTAAGAAAAAAGAGAAGAAGATAGCAGGAGGGGAAGAATGAAGGGGAGTAAGTCGGAGGGGGAGAGGAACCATGAGAGACAATGGACTTTGAAAAACATACTGAGGTTTCTAGAGGGGAGGGGCGTGGGGGATGGGTTAGCCTGGTGATGGGTATTAAGGAGGGCACATTCTGCGTGGAGCACAGGGTGTTATGCACAAACAATGAATCATGGAACTTTACAGCAATAAGTAATGATGTAATGTATGGTGATTAACATAACAATAAAAAATTAAAAAAAAATTAGGCAAAAAAATATGACTTTTTATTTTGGTTAACAGTTGCCTATGTAGATGTCTGCTCCCATGTTGGGGGCGTAGATATTTACAATTGTTAGATTTTCTTGTTGGATAGATGCTTTAAGAATGATACATTGTCTTTCTGTGTCTCTAACTACAGTCTTTAGCTTAAAATCTAATATGTCTGATAGAAGAATTGCTACCCTAGCTTTCTTTTGAGGTCAGCTGGCAAGGAAGATGGATCTCCATCCCATCACTTTCAGTATGGATGTATTTTTAGGTTCAAAATGAGTCTCTTGTAGACACCATATGGATGGGATCTGTCTTTTTATCCAATCAGCAACCCTGTGCCATTTTATGGGAGCATTTTGGCCGTTCACATTGAGAGTGATTATTGAAAGATATGAATATTGTCATCATATTGCCTGTGAATACCTTGTTTCTATAGATTGTCTCTATAAATCTGTTCTACATCACTCTTGAGGTCTTTCTCCTTTTACAGAACCGCCCCCCCCCTTAGTATATCTTGCAGGCCCAGCTTAGTGGTCACATATTCTTTCAGTTTCTGCCGGTCCTGGAAGCTCTGCATCTCTCCATCCATTCTAAATGACAGCCTTGTTGGATAAAGTATTCTTGGCTGCATCTTTTTCTCGTTTGGTACCCTCAATATGTCTTGCCAGCCCTTTCTGGCTTGCCCGGTCTCTGTGGATAGGTCTGACGTTATTTGATATTCCTCCCTCTGTTCATAACGAATCTCTTCCCCCTAACTGCCCTTATGATGGTTTCCTTGGTTCTAAGATTTGTGAGTTTTACTATTACATGCCGGGGTGTTGGCCTGTTTTCCTTGATCTTGGGAGGGGTCCTCGCTGCCTCTAGGACATGAATGTTTGTTTCATTCCCCAGATTAGGGAAGTCCTCAGCTACGATTTGCTCAGATATATCTTCTCGTCCTTTCTCTCTCTCTCCACCCCTCTCGGGGATCCCAATAATTCTGATGTTGGAACATTTCATGGTGTCACTTATTTCTTTGATTCTGTTTTCATGGATTTTGAGTTTTTTCTCCCTGGCCTCCTCTTTATCCTTCTTGTCTATCAGTTGGTCATCTAGATCACTAATTCGTTCTTCTGCCTCGCTTACCCTAGCTGTTCGATTATCTAGATTGGATTGGATCTCATTGATAGCATTAAGTTCTGCCAGTTCAGCTTTCATTTCTGCCCTTAGAGACTCTATGTTGCTATTAATCCATTTCTCCATTGTAGCTATTGTCTTCACAACTGCTACCCTGAAGTCCATTTCCTACATCTTGATTATATCTGTATCCATTTGTAATTATGGGGCAGAAGTCACAGTCTCTGAGTCTTTCCTATTTTGGGGTTCCTCCTCCTAGTCATTGTTGAGGGGTGGTTGAGGGAATGTACAGAGTCCAAATTACTGACCACAACCCAAGCAAGATGCACCTGTTTTCTAGGGACCTTAGGGTTGCTGGCCTCTTGTTCTCCCAGCCTGTCTTCTGGGGGAGGGGCCTGCCCCACTGTTACTCAGGCAACACTGTTTGGGCGGAGTTGCCCTGCCCCCCTGTTGGGGGGGGAATGGGCTCACTGAAAACTAGATTTTGGGGGCTTTTGTTCTCTGGTGGCTTTCCCTGACAGCTTCCCGCATCTCTTCTGAGAGTCAGAGCAGAAGAGATGGTTTCCAACCCTCTGTCTCAGAGCAGAGAGATTGCAGTCTGTTCTTCAGGGAGCTCTCCAGGCCACACTATCTCCGTGCTGCTGAATATGTCTTGCCAGCCCTTTCTGGCTTGCCAGGTCTCTGCGGATAGGTCTGACGTTATTCTGATGTTCCTCCCTCTGTAGGTAAGGAATCTCTTCCCCCTAACTGCCCTTAAGATGGTTTCCTTGGTTCTAAGGTTTGCGAGTTTCACTATTACATGCCAGGGCATGGCGTATTTTCCTTGATCTTGGGAGGGATGCTCTCTGCCTCTAGGACACGAATGTTTGTTTCTGTGCCGCTATAAACTGCAGCGTCCTGGGTTGTGTGCCCCTCTGCAGCGCTCCCAGTCCTCGCCTTTGCCCTTTGTCCTTCTAAAACCGCCAGCCGCCCCCAGTTTGCACGCGCGGCCCTGCCACTCCGGGTTTCTGTCCTGGGGGCTGCCCTAAAGTCCTTTCCCTGTCACTACCAGTCTGCGGTCTGAGAGTCTGTGCCCACTCCCCAGCACGGGAAGCTTTTGCACTCCTGTGTCTGTTCGCCTTCCTGGCTTATGGCAGCTCCCTCCCCCTTCTGTTTATCTTACAATATCTGCCCGTAGAATCATGGCTTCCTGCTTCATACCTTGAAACCAAGCACCTATGCTGTTTGTAGAGATCCAGCTATATCTTCTTACATCTCAGGCTGACGTCGTGGGTGTTCAGCGTGGTCTGGTAGATATCCAGCTCAATTCAGGGGACCGGTTGGAATAGGGTCCCCTACTCCTCTATCATCATTTCCCCCCCTAACATTGAAGTTCTTGAACAAAGACATTATTTTGAAATAAAAATTTGGCAAAAGTGTGGGAAAAATTGAAGTTAGAAAAAAAGAAAAGTGTGGAGATATTGTTAAGAAATATGCTAAGTGAAATAAGACAAACAAAGAAAGAAAAAAACTGCATGATCTTACTTATACAGGGAGTATAAAAAAAGCTGACCATCTAGAAGCAGAGAGGAGAGGCATGGCTTCCATAGATGGGGAGGTGGGGGACGAGAGGTTATGGTCAAAGGGTACAAAGTTGTAGTGTGTACGTCTAGAGGTTCAATGTACACCATGATAACTATAGTTAATAATACTGTACTGAATATCAGAAATTTGCTATGAGAGTAGATTTGAGGTGCTCTCATCACAATGTTAACTATGTGAGGAGAGGATATGTTAATTACCTTGAGTATAGTAATCATTTCACTATGGAAATACATTTCAAATCATGTTGTACACCTTATATGTATAAGTCCAGTTAAAAAAAAGAAATACACATCTAATTATGCAATTGCCTTGGTTAAAACTTTATGTTGCTTTCCCGTTATTGAGTCCAAATTTATTCATCTGTCCACCTGCCCAACCATCCATTCACCTAGCCTTTCAATTTTATTCAACAAATCTTTTTTTTAAAGATTTTATTTATTTGAGAGAAAGAGTACAGAGGGAGAGTGAGAGGGAGGAGCAGACTTCCTGCTGAGCAGGGAGCCCAATGCAGAGCTCAAACCCAGGACCCTGGGATCATGACTACCGCCCAAAGCAGACACTTAACCAACTGAGCCACCCAGGCACCCCAACAAATCTTTATATAAACAGAAGAGAAACGGAAATGGAGAGACAAACAAGACAATCAAAAACATGTGGCTAGAGAAAGAAAAAAAGAGACAAGAGAGTGGGTATATTAAGGTTCTGGAGCAGAGTCAGTGTGAGGAGGCACCAATCAAGATCATACATCAAGTCACAGAAGACTGAGATTAAGAACAGGACTCCCAGTCTGGAGATTTTAAACTCACATAAAGGCGGTCTTCTTTTGATTACCACAGCGAGAATGCTAAATAAAAAGAAAAAAATATGGGTAAGGAGTCAATAGGTGGTAAGAAAATGGAAATAGTGAGCATAAAGCAGTATTTTTTAAAAAGAACTTTTTAAAGCATTTCTTTTTTTTTGAGAGAGAGAGTGAGCAAGCAGAGGGAGGGGTAGAGAGAGGGAATCTCGAGCTGGCTCCCTGCTAAGTGCAGAGCCCACTGTGGGGCTCTAGCTCAGAACCCTGAGATCGTGATGTCAGCCCCAGGAAAGAACTTTTAAGTGCTTATAATACAACTGTGATCACTTAAAAAAAAAAACCTACTTTACTCAATAGTCTCCATTCTTTTTCAGAACCAAATAGTGTTTGTTGTTTTCCTGCTTCATTGAGACCTATTTGACATGTATTATTGTATGTACATTTAAGATGCACAACCTAATGGTTGATATGATTATCACAATAGGCTTACCTACAGCCATTACCTCACATAGCTACCACCTGTGTGTGGAGATCAGACAGTATTTGTCTTTCTCCATCTGACTTACTTCACTTAGAAAAATGCCCACAGTGGCCATCAGTGTTGTCACGAGTGGCAGCATTACCTTTAATTTTATGGCTCAATACTATTCCCTTGTAAACAGGTATTGTATTTATCCATTCATCTCTCAATGGACACTTAGGTTTTTTCTATGTCTTGGCTCTTGTAAATAAAGTTGTGATGAATAATGGGTAAGATGGCTCTTTGAGAAAGCGATTTCATTTTCTTCAGATATATACCTAGAAGTGGAATTGCTGGATCATATAGTTGTTGTGTTTTTTATTTTTTGAGGAACTTCCACATAGTTTTTCATAGTGGGTGTACCAACCACAATGAACTCTTTGAATGAGTTGGTCTAAAACAAGATTCATGCATAAGATTTGTATGCAAACCATGTGACCAGAAGCACTGTTATGGGTTCCTTGTGTCCCTTCAAAATTCATGTGTTGAAGGATCTTTCACTGCTTTAGAATGTGACCTTATTCAGAAACAGAGTTGTGTAGATATAATTAGATAAGATGGGGTCATACTGGAGTAGGGTAGACCCCTAATCCAATAGGACGGATGTCCTGATAAAAAGGTGAAATTTGGTTATAGCCACACACAGAACTCCATTAAACATGAAGCAGAGACAGGGTGTTGCATCTACAAGTCAAGGAAGGCCAACAGTTACCAGAAAACAAGAAGCTAGAAGAATGACCTGGAACAGATTCTCCCACACAATGCTCAGGATGAACCAGCCTGGCTCACACTCTGATCTCAGATGTCTAGCTCCAGAATTATGAGACAATCCATCTCTGGGGTTCAAGCCACAGTTTGTGGTACTTTGTTATGGGACTCCCAACAAACTAATACAGCAACAAGGGCTGAATCTATGCAAGCTGGAGTCTACTCTCAAATCTGAACACCGAAGAAGGAACTGAAGGTAGAAGATTTGAAGGCCACAAATGCAATGCAACACACGGAGAGAAGGAGCACAGATATTAAAGTTGAATATTCTGGAAAAAAATAAAAAAGAAAAATGGATCTACAGGCCACAGGTGTGCCTGTGTGTCTGTGGGCTGTTTAAAGGGAAAGGCTCGGACAGACAGTTTCTGTGGGATTTCTGACTTTTGCTTTGACTGTAACTATTTCTTATAGTTATTATGAGTCATGGACTCCCATACCCGACAAAATGAATTAAATATTTAAAGCAAACATAACGTAGCTCTAGACTCAGGCACATGTGGAATTTCAGCTTGCTTGGGATATCTTACACCTGCTGACATCTGTCTGCCTTGACCTGCTTCTACTCTCTCATGCTAAATCCCTACTTTCCTTATCTTCACTTTCGCCCATTTAGTCGGCGCTGAAATCGTATAACCTGCGTTTCTGGGGCTTGAGGTCCAGACCTCTGGCTGTTCTTGACCCATGGCTGTCCTTAGCCCTTAGCGGGTTCATCCAAGCTAAGCCTGAGTTGCTGCCCAGCTTGACCCCTCCTGACTGGCTGTATTCATCTGCTCTTCAGGTCCTGGATATAACAGTGGGATTGGATTTTTATGCCTATATCAAACATGAGAAAAGGCTCTTGCTACTTCTGAATTGAGGTGAAGAATCTTCAAGGCCCTTTATTTTAGTACACATTATATGATTGTGTAGCATAGCTGGAGTAGTATAGACTTTGTTCACTGTCTGACGGCTGAGCCTTCAAAGGCACATATTATTTTGCTGGTAATCAAAGGTACTCTTTACATAAACAGTGGACAAAAGAGCATCTATTTTAATGATTACTTAAAATCACAATATGTAAGAAATGTGTAGGGGATGAAACGCTATTTTAAAGTAGACTAATTTTTTTCCTGACATTTTAAGATTTCTCTAACTTCTTAGAGCTACTTTAATGATTTCTTATTTTTATTTGCAACCTTTGTTAACAAAGCTACAAGATTTCTATATATGATGCTTTGTACTAGTTGTAAATACTCTCTCTTAATAGTGAAGCACTACATTTTCTGAAATATTTCATTATGGTTAAGCATGAAAAAACCCTCATTACTCTTGATCATATATTTTTTTATATTCCTGGCTGTTATACCAAGACAGGGTTTGGATGCAAGATCTTCCTCTGTTTACTCAGCTTTTGTTTCCCTAGTAATCTCTCTGTGGCCCTTCACAGGCTTCTACCTTCCTTAACAATTCAGCTCATGTTAACACTTAATGGAATCCCTCTGCTTTCACTAAACTATAGGTAATTTTGCTTTTTTTTTTTCCAATTTTGTTCTGATTAAGACATTAGTCATGGGGATTTCCTGTTCTTTGAAGCACCCTAATATCTTTTCATATAGAGCAGATCTGTTTTTGAATAGTTATTTAATAATGAAGTTTACATTATAAGAATAGGAAAACATGGAATAAAATAGCAGGAAAAGAGTAAAGGAGGGAAAAAAAGGAAGAACTGATCTGTAACTTTACATAGATATCTATTAAGAAAAGTAGCAAGGGCGACTAGAGGCACAATGATGGAGGGTACTCTTAGCCCCAGCCCCTCGGATTTCCATGGGGAAGGGTGTCCTAGGGTAATCCTGACCTTTCTCTCTATGCCTTTTTGGGCTCCACTCCATCAGAGAGAGAGAGAGATTCATTTGGCTGAATTTGGAAAAAAATTTGGAAAAAATAAAAAGAATTGTTTATTTTTGCTCATTGACTCTGGATTCTCTCTCCTTCTATGTGCCGTAAGTTGTAAAGATTTGTTTATTTATTTGAGAGAGATCACGCAGGCATATATAAGTAGGGGGAGGGCCGGAGGGAGAGAACCTTCAAGCCGACTCCCTGCTGAGTGCAGAGCTTGACCCAGGCTTGACCTCGAGACCCATGAGATCATGACCTGAGCCAAAACCAAGAGTTGGAAGCTTCACCCACTGAGCCACCTTGGCTCAGTGGGTACCATCTCTCTTCTCCTTTGGAGAAGCTCTAAGGTGTTTCCACACGGTCCATGACTACATGGATTGATTTAATTCTGGAGTACAGCATCAAGAAGGCCATTGCGGCCAGAGAGCTAAGCCGAGCTTCTCAAACAGCCTTACGTGTTATCAAGCTGCCATTCTGATTTCCATTTGGGTGACTCCTGAGTCTCTCTCTCCGTTATTGTTATATTTGCCAAGAAAATGGAGAAGTTATTTATTGACCTCATAAAACTCCAAAAGTAAACAGTGGAGTGCTTTATGGGGAATTCTCAAGTTCCATCCAAACTTGCCTTGGATGGTAGACTGCCCATTCTCTGCCCCTAGTAAGTGAACTGTTCCATTCAGACTTGATGGAGAGTCAATGACTCTCCCACATTTTGTATCTCACATGATCTAATATTTGACAACATACAAATGGACAGATTTAGATTCTATCTTGAAGCCAGATTTGGGAATTGGCCCTGACATTGGCATGAGTGAACTGCCATAGGATATCTATAAAAGGAGTTCTTTACTTTACAGCAAGCTAATATAGGACCAAAACAAAGGCAAGCACTAAATCCCAGATTTGTAATAATTACTTGCTCATTATATAACAGGTATTTCAAAATATATAGTGGTCTAGATATTACAAAGCCTGTATAGTCTAAAAACACTGGTCTTCATGATTTACAGAAATTCTGAGAAATTGTCTTACCAACTAACAAATATTGTTAAAATTACACATTCATGATGTTTTATGATAGAAATACTTCTTTTCAAGATACTGTTTTCTTTGTTGTTGTTTTTTTTAAAGAGATGATGTTGTAAATTTATACCCTGTCCTCTTTAATACAATCACACCATATGTCACTGTTTCATCTTTATAAGCTCCTAGAATTTTGGATGTGTTTCCAATAAAAAAAAAATGCTATTTGGCATTAACTGCTGATGCTATGGAGCAGTGCTAATCTATCTTATAGCCTTTAAAGACATTCAGATTTCATATGTAATAAAACAGAGCTTAAAATTCTATAAAAAGTATTAGGAGACATAATTTGTCATTTTAAGAATGTAAAAGAGAGATGACTTGTGATTGATCCACTTACCAGATATTTAGAAAGCAATTGATATATGCCAGTCTTGGTCCATTTGCTGGGGAATATAGTCATGAACATGATAGAAAAGGATGCTACTCTTATTACATTTGAGTGACAGAATATAGAAAACAGAATAATAAATACCTAAGAGTATTTATTTTTAAAAAAACCCACCATGCAGTATTATATACATATAGCACTCAGGTATAGAAATTACCTTAGTGGCTACTGAGTCTTCAGGATAATTAATTCAGGAGAATGTGTTCTGGTGCCTCAAGTCTCAACTATTCATCTTGAAGGCCAAACTCCAGTGTGTAGACAGTAGCCCGGAGACAGAGCTGGGTCTGTTAAAATCTGGTTACATTGTCTGGCTTTCCCGTGGCAGGACCTCATCTTCTACCACCCCACTTCCCTTTTCAGGTACTGGTTTCATTATTTAAGCCCACACTCCTGCCGTCTCACCCACTGGACTTTCTGTCCTCTGTTCAGTATCTGTTCAACTCTGCTTTTGACCCAGGACTCTGCCATGGCCACGTTCTCATCTCCTTGCTGCTGATTCAGGGCTGTTCTCTGATACCCTTGGCTTCTGTCTTGCCATGTCAACCCTGGAGCTTTTAAATGACAATAACTGTGGATGTGTTTTGGGTATAACCACTATACTCTCTTCATTTCAGCCACTCACCTATGTCACCCTTTTAATAATAAAGAAAGAAACTATGACTTGGGTAGAGCAACGGGATCTGAAAGCTATTAAGTAGCTTAATGCTAGCTTATTGATATTGTAATTATGTGTCAATTTTATGGAAATAATCTTTTGTATTTGAGCTTCAGGAGCTTTTGCTGACATAAAGACCTCCTGTCAACCTGAAGTTAGAGTTTAAGGCAATGGATATGTTGAGTTATATTTCTGAAAAACAATTTAAATGGGACTGGAATCCAAGCTCAGTAAACATCCATAGATCACATTAAAATTTACTTTAGAAAATTTGGTTTGGGAACTAAATGTTGTTGAAATTATTTGAGTGATTTGCTGATTTAGCTCTTCCTTCACTCCCATTTGGATCACTTAGGGTTTTTGTGTTGTTTTTCTTATTTTGTTTTTTGCTATTTTTTTTTCCAATTAAATCTCACAGCTATTCTTTCCAAAAAGAAATGTCAATATAATAATGAGTTGGACTAAAGGAAAAACAATGTATCTTTTCCAAGAGAAAGGCTGTCATAAAACTTGACATCCTGAAATACTGAATCTTTTGTAAGTGCTGTTTATAAGATTTTGTTCTTTGGGCCAAAAAGTCAGAAGCTAGTAAATGAGCCAGATTGTCCCCAGTGTCTAAGTTACTCTGGAAACTCAGCGCAGCCAGCTGGGTTCAGCCAGCCTTGAGGAACACTGGAAGTCCCCTGTGGTGAGCTGGGGCAGGGGATTGAAAACAAAGAAGCAAAAGGTTGGCTTCAGTCTTACAGTCTTATAAGTCAAATCTACCCCATTTATACAGTGAAGTCACTGAAGAAAAAAAGTATGAATAAATAGTCTCATTTTTCTTAACCAGTTATCCTACTATCAGGACAGCAAGAGGAACAACAAAAAGTGATACCTAATTAGACAACCAAACATAGTCTAAACAATTTAAAATCTGAAAGGAGGAGGAAAAAAATGACAATAAAAACCCACAACAAAGTGTAAGATGAAAGCCTTCCAATCTCCATATTAAAATTTAAGCCAAAAGTCAGCAAATCTAAATTGAACAAAGAAACATAAAATATGTTATTAAGACCAGGAAAAACCACAGACATTCTAACCTTTCCACTGGCTTTCTTTTCTATAAGAATGCAAATGAGAGATACGTTCATTACTCAGTAAATGAGTAATTTGGCATCCCCAAAGTGTCCCAAATGCTACTCATTTAGTGACTATTCTCTGACCAGATGAAATTTCACACCATACCACTGTCTTCCTGGTGGAACACAGTAATCCATGCTCTCAGGGGCCAGTTTAGGAATGGTAGGTGCGTAACAGAATCAGATTGGAAATCCTTGGAGCCAATACAACACAATTCTGATGCTTGATGTGCTTGCTTTGCACAGGAAGTGAACCTTTGTGAGGAGGCCAGCTACCATGCTCTTGTCTCTTCTCGAGATGGTCACAAGTGGTGACCATCTGCTTTTTGACAAGGCTGATCAGTGCCTTTGATTTCATAGGTGGCCTCAAGTACTTTTCTCAGTAACCTTCTCCTTCCCTCAACCCTGCCCTGAAGGTAATGTCGCAATTGTTAATTTTACACACAGCGCTCTCCATCAGTGGATAGCATGGCACATTTTCTCAAGTCTGTTTCCAGCTTCTGACCCTGCCCCTTACCTCCACACCACAGGCTGCCTCCGGGAAATTCTGCAGAAGTGAATTTCATACACACAGCTATGTCGAGGAAGGACAGGGAGAATATTTACTAGAATGGAAGAACACTTTCTCCTTGCAGAGATTTGGCGTGTCAAGCCCCTTCCCAGCCAACGTATTAATTGCCTTTCTTCAAGAGGGAAGAAAGGAGAAATCTTAAATTGTGCAAGTAACAGGAGCCACATTAATGAAATATTTCAGAGTAACTGTAGCCTAGAGTTGCTATCTTTCTCTAATGTTGAAACTAATGTGACAGGAAAATGACACTGATAACCACTGAAAAAAGTCAGCTTAATATTATAGTTGTCCTATTAGACAATGGCAAAGCTGTGGGCCTTTTTCTTTATATCTCAGCCCCTTTGAACACAATAGTGTTTCCATCAGTTAAATTTTACAGCATCCTTTTAATCTACAGTGATTACAAACAATGAATCTGGAATATTAGTTTTAAAGATTTTTAAGAACTCTGGCTTGTCAGAGTGATTAGTACATTGACCGTTTAAAGAATTAACATTTAAAATTTCAAATAGGTATGTATTTTCTTCTAGTATTTCTAAGGTTACCGAGTTGATAATATAAGAGCTACTCTTTTTTGAACTCCTATTATACATCGTATGTTTTACCTATTTTTTTTTACAAAGATAATTCTTCACGATAGACCTTAGACTCTGTCTTATCCTTATTTTTTTTTCTCATGGGAAAAACAGAAGCCCAGACTGATTGAATAAATTAGGCCAAGGTCAGTGGGCATTAAGTATAAAATAATATTTTGACTCGAGAGCTCAAATTCTTTTCCTGCAGTCTATTCCTCTAAGAGCCATGCAACATGATATACAGCTAGGATGCAGTTTGTAGTCTAAGTGCTTTACACATACTTATCTTACAGAGCTGCCTCTTCCATTTATCTAGGCTTTCCTCAGTGGTTTTTTTTTTTTTTTTATTCTATAGTCTTTTCCTAGGCTCATTCAAGTCTAAAGCCCCAATCATTATTTACATCCTAATTATTCTTCAACAAATTGTCCAGGATAGACCTCTATTCTGAATTCAAGACATCAGACATCTCCAAGTAACTGCAAATATCTCAGATCCAACTGGTCCAATTTCAAGCCATTTCTTCCAAACCTGGTTATTTTCTAGTTGTTTCCTCAGCAAATAACACCATCATCCACCTAAATTTTCATGTCGGAATTTCAAGACTGTCTTGCTATCCCCAGTCTCCCTCACCTGCTACTTCTAATGCATTGCCAAGTTTAACTCTATTTTTCATTATTTCTCATATTGACCCAGTATCCTAACTCTCCTCCGACACTAGCCAGTACAAGCTACCATCATTTCTTGATTGCTGTAAAACCCAATTTACTGCCTATTATTCCCTCCGATCCACTTCCAATCTACTTAACACACTACAGCTAGAGAGGCATTCCCAAAACATGCATCAGGTCATGTCCCCTGTGAACTAAATCCAATGGCTGACCATTGCTCCTAAGTTAATTTGGCATACAAATCCCTGCATGGCCTGCCTCCTAAGCCTCATGACACACTGTGCTCCATCCAGGTAATGTATGGAGCTGAAAGTCAGAAGGGATTTGTGGGTCTTGTACAATCCTCTTGTATGGCATCCTACTCTGACAACCAATGGACAAAAGGCAAGGGATCTGCTCTTCCCTGGAGCAGGGATGGGATAACTGTAAACCACACTTAAAAGTCTCATTTAGGAAACAGAAGGATGAGAGAGTCCATAGCAATGATGAAATCCTATGGGACTGGCTTCATAAAGAGTCTCTGCTCTTGTAGTGGAGAAAATTACTAGAGGAGACCCTGACTGTCCTCTGGGAATAAAGCTTTTATCCATTTCCCCCCATAGTTTATGACTACATATGTAACGGGCATTAGAGTGCCCTCCTTCTCTAGGGATTCACGTTCTGTAGCCACACCCTCTAAGTATAAATCTGCAGGTATTTTTAGGCCAGGCTTGCAGTTTATCTGGCAACACAATTCTTTTTTTAAGTGTTTTTATTCTAATTCCAGTGTAGTTAACATACAGTGTAATATTAGTTTCAGGTGTACCATATAGTGACTCAACAATTCTATACATCACTCAGTGCTCATCAGGACAGGTGTACTCTTTAATCCCCATCACCTATTAACTTGTGATTTTCCTCTATAGTATACTTAACAAATACATAAACTTGTGTAATACCAGAGTCAAGATTTAGAACATTTTCTCACCCTAAAACATGTCTTGTATCCCTTTCCAGGCAGTATCCCTGAACCAAGAGGTACCCAGTGTTCTGATTTTTATATTCACAGGTTTGTTTTGTCTTTTCTTGACATTTATATAAATCAAATCATATGGATATACTATTTTTAAGATTTTATTTATTTGAGAGAGAGAGAGAATGAGAGATAGAGAGCACACGAGGGAAGAGGGTCAGAGGGAGAAGCAGACTCCCCGCCGAGCGGGGAGCCCAATGTGGGACTCGATCCTGGGACTCCCAGGACGATGACCTGAGCCGAAGGCAGTCGCTTAACCAACTGAGCCACGCAGGCGCCCATATGGATACACTGTTTTGGATATGGCTTCTTTTGTTTTATGTAATTTTTAAAATTTCATTCACTTTGTTGTATGTATCAGTTGTTAATTAATTTTAAATGCTGAGTAATATTTCACTATGAAAATATACCAGAATATTTTAAAATTACTCTTCTATTGATAGGCAATTGAAATGTTTCCAGTTTGGGACTTTGAACCTTCTTGTCCTAGTCTTTTTGTGAATGTATCTTTTCATTTCTCTTACATAACAGACATAGGAAATGGAATTATTGAGTTGTAGGGAGGTAATACTGAAATTTATAATAACTGCCAAATAGTTTTCCAAATTGATACCATTTTATACTTCCACTGTCAATGAATGAGAGTTCTAGTTGCTGATAGAAATCAACAAACAGAAGGGGGAAAATTGATCTGCAGAAGTGACAAAGGAGGATTTCCGGGGAAATGATATAATCTAACTGGTTGGCAAGGAAAAAAGGTAATGGGTTTACATAGCTGACTGGATCTGTATTCTCAGTAAAGTAGGAAGCATGATAATCATCATAAGAATAAGAATGGAGGAGGAAGAATGAAGCATTGGGGTTTTAATGATAGTAGAAGAAAGTATAAAATCATTTTCCAGAAAAGCAGATATGACTGAAGTAAATGTAGTGACTGTTGGTTAACATGAAGAGCCCATTTGAAGTTAGTGGCCATACATTTCAATTTAGATCAGACAATATGATTGGGTGTATTTTCCAATGACGTTCTGGATGTAGGAGGTTTGGAACAGGCAGCGATGGAATTGGCTGTGGTTGGGATTTTACCAGATGGGAGTAGCAATGCACAAAAAAGGGATGAGAGTTAGAGACTTATATAAGAACAGTGATGATTATGATGCATTGAGGGATTTAAGCTGGACAACACGGGAGGGGAGCAGGTAAGCAATGCAGTAGGCAGTGCAAATATGGTAGGGTCAATGGATTATAACTCCAGGTGTAGTTGAATAATTGTTGCAGTCAAGACACCAGAAACTTTTCTTTACAAACATTTGGTTTTGATTCTGAGTACCATGTTGTGCCACGTACAACTAATTTTGGACTCCATTATTTTCCAGTTCAACTACATTAAGGCTCATACTGGTCCCACTGTTAAAATTCTCTTTCTCCTTTTTAGTGCTATCAAACATAACAATTAGTTATTGAGGCACAAGAATGTTTAAAAGTAGATAATGCTGATATTTCCAACAAGATTTCTTCATAGTACTTGATTTTATTCCCAGATACAAGAACAGAAATCCACTCAATATAACTCAAATATATTTAGAAAATTAGGCCAGGAATCATGAAAAGGTGTTTATAAAGATAGGAACTAAAGTCACATTCTCTGTCTTTAAGGGTTGACTAATCTCACTCATCTGTGCTTTTCTATCCGTCTGGGCTGGGCTATACTGCATAACTTGCAAGTCCATGGCTGCCAGCTCTAGAACCCCGTACTTAGTTGTAGGACCCATGACCATCTGACTCGCTTGTGTGTATGGACCTTAGTCTTTGGATTGAGTCAAGAGTGTACTAATGGTCCATTCACAGCTATGTCCAGGCCAGGCATGTGGAAGTATATGAACATGTTTTCAGTTATTCAACTAAAATATGTTGGGTGAACAAATCACTTCCAATTATTTGGCCATTTAACTCATGTCCATCAACATCCAAAACTGGATTAATTAGCTTCTTCTCCAAATCAGCTCCCTATGGTTTTGGTCCAAGTATACCACTTTCTCACTTACCCAAAGTAAAGCCCTCCAGGTTATCCTTAAGTGACCCCTTATCTTTGTCTGTTTTGTCCAGTTAGTTGCTTGTTTCTTCAGAGTTGATCCTTCATACTCCCTTCCCATTACCACCAAATTTTGGCCCTGTGATGGTTAGTTTTATTGTTTAACTATATACTATAGTAGCTATTTACTCAAACACCAATCTAGGCACTGTTGTGTACAATATATATGAACATTCTAATCACACATATCCTCTACTGGTTCTCTTTCTGTGGTAGAACTCCGACTGATACAGACCTTTATCACTTTTTTCCAGAGTCTAATTGAAGAAATACATTTTCTGATGTAGCTTGTATTTTTTGTTTATATTTCTGCATATTTGACTTTATATGTAACCAACTTGAGCTATCTGCATGAGTGAGTAAATGCATATTAATTGGGATAGTTTCAGAAGTAATACAACAGAATTAATAGTAAACAACTGACAATTAAAATAAGATTGTTGAACCAAAGCACCAGGCTATAACATTAGGTATGGACAAGAAACAATTTTCCAAATTCCTTTTAAATAATAACCAAGTCCAAAGACTTAGATGACAGAATTTCCTCTATAGGTGTAGGGAAGATATTCCTTCTCCCCATGATAGCTAGGAAGCTTGCAGTTTAAGGGTAGGAAGAATATATGGTAGAGGAGGAAAGAGACTTAACTATGCCTTTTCATGCCTGAACCTCAAATGCTCTGCTACTTAGAAACCGATTAATGTTTTGGAAATATTCAGTGAGGGCTGGTTAGGTCAGGACAAAAGGGTATGTGTCATGCTTTCCTTGGGGTGCAGGTGAGGGTCTGTAAGCTTCTGGGGAAATCCCTGAAAGCAACCACTTGTAAGAGAGTACTCATTGATAGCAGGCGTCCATACAGGTGGTCCTGGTTACTCAAAGTTGTTATGCTGTGTTCGGGGATCCCAGAAACTCCTGTCTGCCTTGCAGGCACAGGTACAAAGGCAGAAACCTAGATCAGGATGAGCAGCTGTTGCAGGGTTGAACTTCAAGACCAGGAATGAATGACCAGGACCACAAACTGCAGCAGTGAATATGAATTATGTCATATTTAACTCCCCAAAAGAGCCAGGTAGAACCAGGTGCAGCTCATCAGTCACTTGTTCAGTTTTTAGACACAACAAACCACTGGAATGCCATAACCTGTTTCCTAAAGATCCTTGTGGATATCAGCAAATCCACAAAATCAATTAAACTATACATCTTTACCATAGAGTCAAACACTATTTTAGAAAGGAGCGGGAGGAGGGAGGGGAAATCTGAGAGCCTAATCACCTTTCTTAAAGGGTCTGCATGTTTATTTTGGAAGACTGTCTATATTTTTACACTGAACTGAGTTTTTTAGATTGGGTTACAGTCTGGTTCACATACAGCTTGATTTCTACCTTCATTTCAGCTCTCATCCCACTCTATTTCGTTTGGAACGTTTGTACCCAATAAATAACAACCATATTATACTCATTTTTATATTCCCTGAGGCACCCACCACAAATTTTGACAGATAGCCTTTGCTTAATTTGAACTGAACCATCACGGGTGAAAATAGGGCAGGGATTCCACACAACAGCTCATCGTGGTCATAGCAGGACTGAGGATTGTCTGTCTTCTGTGGAGGTGTTATAGGGCCCAGGATGGTGAATTAAGGGCAAGTGGAGTTAAAACGGCCCCAAGAGAGAATCGGGGTTTGTTACGTGCTGAATCTGAAGCATGGGACTGGATTCTCTACAGAATTCTCCACATTTTAAGGCTGCCCTTCAAGGCCTTGCTCAAGTGCTTTGAAGCTTCACTGGACCACAGAAATCTTATCTGCACTACTCACTTAAAAGTCAGATAATATATAATGACACCCTTTGAACCAGCACAGCAATTTCAATTTAACTCATTATTAATTGATTTTTCATTTGACTGAGCATTTTATTCTAAACAAGTTATAGGCTCTTTAAGGACAAAATGTTGCCATCTTTTCATATTCCCTAAAGGTGTTCTTAAAGTAGACATCTAAAAATACTGGTTGGTTAATAAATAGATTAATTTATGGCCTGGTGGTGAGGACATAACTAAAATTATGCAATTGTTCTGAAACCGTGCCCTAGAAAAAGCAGATCTTGATTTTATCTCAAAATTTATGAAAAGCAACAACCAGAAATTGCCTCCTGTGATTTAGCATATTACAAGAGGAAAAAGAAAAAAAAAAAGAACACAGTACAAATGCAGTTTTGATATACGAAAACATATGAATATTATAATTTTGGTATTTCTGAAGAATGTGTTTTGTGATTAATCCACATACTTAGAATTTCAATGAAGGGATGCTAACACAATACCCTATTACAGATTTAAAAAAAAAAATCAATGTTAATGGCATATTCTATCTTTGAAAGTTCAGCCAAACCCATCATCTCCTGACTGGAAAAGAGAACTAGGCAGCTGAGTTGATTAGAAGGCTCAGTTCAGTGCTGACATGACTCGGGATCGTAGCCATGTTGGGAGGGCAGTAGAGACAAATAGGGAAATGCAGAGATTACGAGTTAGATAGAGAGGAGTAAGAAAATAGAACCTCTCACCTATATGTCATTGGCCCACAATATCACTGAGCAAATGTGAAGACCAGGGACTCTGATCTGAATTCAGCTTGAGTTCTAGACTTTACAGTATATTAATAACTTATAAATGGCTGAGGAAACTATCACCTGATGTGACTTTTGTTGGCACTTCCTGGATTAGTTCACTAATTGTTGAGGCGGCACAGTGAAATTACTAATTGAATATGACATTCCCATAAAATGCTATTAAAAATATTGCTGTGCCTATTGCCAGGTGAGTTGGCTGTGCATTTTCTGCTATATTAAAAAAATAAATTTATAAGTAATAAAAAATAACTTTGTGAATGGATTAAAAATTCTCAGGGTGGGATCGTGTCACTAACAAAGTAAAATAAGACACTGGAAGTTATTCATCCAGGCATTCTCTATAATTTTAAATGCAAATTAGTACTTAAAAAATGAGTGAATGTACAGGAAAATATGTTTTACCTGAGGGAGGACAAAATGTCTGCTTCTCCAAAAGGATCTCCTTTATTACCTGGTAATTAGCCTGAAGGTATATTACTAGACTCATTCATTTGGATTAGAATATGAGTTTCAGAAGGATACACTGAAAATACACCTATGTTGTCTTAAAGTATGTACCCCATGCTCTTACATAAGCATGCAATTTTGGATTTGGAGGAAAGAAAACTAGCTCCCAGTGAGTTTCTACTATAGGTCAGGCCCCATGCTTAGCATTCTGAGGCACAAGAAAGAATATTTCCTGCAGAACTGTGTCTTCTTCATCCTCAACACCTGGATGCCAATGTGCCCGCCCACTATTACATAGACAGTGAGCAAGACATGGCTACTGAATGAGAGATTTTATTGAACTTCACAATAACCATAAAAGAAAGGTACTTTTATCTTTTTGACCATCCTAGGTTGGGAGAAATTATATAACTTGTCCAAGGTCATATAGCTCATGAGTAGTTAGAGCCAGGATTACACAGGTCCAAACATGCTCTTGATACCATCATGGTACCTCTACATGAGAAAGTCTGAAATGCCCTACTTCTCCCACTTGTAACACGGAAATTGATGACCACAAGTGTAAAGTGACCCACTGGAGTGGCCCCAGCTGCACAATGGTTAACAAACATGACTGATTCAGGTAAAATCTCTTCTTACGATGAGCAACCACAAAAAGTGCAGCTTTTTCCCATTGTGAGTTCAGAGATCAATAATCCTGGAATAAGCTTTGTAGATTATTTATCCAGTGGTTCTCCCTGAAACTGACACATTAGGAATCTACCTCCAAAACAGCATATCATGTTTTCAACCATTTATCATGACATCCAATCCTATGATACTGATGCAAGATAACATTCTATTTTGCCAAGGACAGTACTTTAGGATCCTAACCGGTTTCTGTGATTCTTCTTCTCTGTCTATTGCTTCCCCAGGGCTCTCCATCTAGCAGGAGGGATGATATTTAAAAAAATGTAACATAGGCCGTGCCACTACCCTGCCTCCAGTCCCCAGTGGATGGCCTGTCATAGTCTAGAGCTAGTCCTGGTCACCTCCCAAATGTCACAAGTCCTATGACTATGTTCATGGTCACCCTTCTCTAGCCAAACCAGCTCTTACGTTTAAAAAACCTGCCCAACATGTTTCTGTCTCAAGGAATATTCTCTTTTTTCTCCTTTCTGTAGAAGGTCTCTCCTCTGACCTCTATGAACCTCATCCCCAGTGCATTCAGGTTTTTGCGTGAGTGTCACCTCCTCTGAGAGGCCTTCTTCGACCACCGTATCCA
The DNA here is from genome assembly GCF_037043125.1 of Eumetopias jubatus. Taxonomy (NCBI): domain Eukaryota; kingdom Metazoa; phylum Chordata; class Mammalia; order Carnivora; family Otariidae; genus Eumetopias; species Eumetopias jubatus. The sequence continues at coordinate 110,619,926 of NW_028274819.1, forward strand.
AGTCACCCTCCCCGCCTCCCAACCCCATGTTCATCCTTGATTTATTTCTCTGCAGAGCTCATCTCCTCCAAGAAGTAGGATACACATACAAATACCATTTTATATTATTTGTTTGTTGTATTATTTTTATTGTGCCCACTGGAATACAAAATGCTACGAAAGTAGTGGCTTCATGCATCTTGTGTACTGTTACGCCTTCAGGACTTAGGACAGTGCCTGGCATGTGAAAGACAATGAATAAATATTTCCTGAATGAATAAATACCCTTAAGTCTCAGCAAGGTCTCCAGAATGAGTTTGCTTCTTCAGTCATCACCCTTATGATAAGAGATATAATTAACAGAAGTGTGATAGGTAAGTGAAACAAAAGCAGGGACAGAAACAAGGTCTAAAATGTAAATCCAAACCACAACGAGATATCACCTCACACCTGTTAGAATGGCCAAAATCAAAAACACAAGAGACAACAAGTGTTGCTGAGTATCTGGAGAAAAATGAACATCTGTTTGCTCTTGGTGGCAATGTAAATTCATACAGCCACTATGGAATTTAAAAATAAAAATAAAAATAGGATTTCTTGAAGAGGTATCTGTACCCTCATGTTCACTGCAATATTATTCACAATAGCCCACATGTACAAACATAAATGAAACTTGAGGGCATTATACTAAGTGAAAGACAGAGAAAAACAAACACTGTATGCTCACTTATATGAAATCTCAACAAGTCAAACTCCTGAAAACAAAGAGTAGGGTGATGGCTTGCCAGGGGCTGGAGGTGAGAGAAACAGGAAGATGTTGGTCAAAGAGTACAAACCTCCATTTGTAAGATGAATAAGTTCTGGGGATCAAATATACACTATGGTGATTAGAGTTTACAGGACTGTAGTAAATACGTAGCAACACAGGATCTGCTAAGAGAATAGATCCTAAATGTTCCCACCACAAGAAAGAAAAATCTATGTGAGGTGATGGATGTGTTAACTAACCTTATTGTGGCAATCATTTTGCAAAATATATGTAAATCAAATCATCATGTACATCTTAAACTTATAATCATCTGTTAACTATATCTTAATGAAATTGGCAAAAAAAAAAAAAAAAGAAAGGAAGAAGGTCCAATTTCATTTTGTAGATCAGAAAACAGACCAGAGACATCCACTGTTTTCCCAATATCTTAGAGACGATCCATGGCAGGCCAGAGGGCAGAACTCAAATCGCTAATAGTCTTTCCACTATTATAAAAAGTGTTTAAACAGCCAAAGATATTAGAATAAAGATGAAAACGTTCCTGGGAAAATAATCTCTTGTTACAAGACAATGCTACTTTAAGACATTTTATGAATGTGGAATTTGGGGACTGATTATGAGCACTATGAGAGAAGAGAAGTTTTTATAACTAGGAAGTGTTAGCCATGCACCTGATATTTTTCCAGCAACTCACTTTTGGGGTGCTCATTCCTTTCATCCCACTAACCTTGGTTCCACCCTATTCTTAAAATAATCGCCACAGGGGCAGGAATTTTACAAAGCACCAAGCATGAAAGTTTACTATGGAATTGGCTCTCTGGGTCCTCTCTATTACTGGCCTAGAGCTGAGCCTTCAAAGTTGTTGCCTACCCTTAGAGTGCTTAGTGTCCCCATGTCATAAGCCCCAGTTGCCAGAAACAGACTTTCATTTGTTCCTGCATCCTTGATTTGCTCTTGCAAGTTCCTGCCCAGGGCCAGATGGCTTGTTCATTCCTAGTATCTGAGACTCCAGGAACAGGCCTCCCAGATGACAGCCAAACCTCCAACACTGCTGTCTACCCAAGAGTGACAAACTACCACAGCTTAGAACATAAGACTTGGCCAGTGACTGTGACTCTAGTCCATGGAGCTGCTTTGCATGCATAGACTCCAAATGTCACCCCAGCACCTGTTGAGTTGTACTCCAGAATATCAGTGAGGCAGTGCCCAGTGTCCTTCTTTACCCCAGTTACATTTTTCCAAATCCAGGGATGCTGCCATATCCATTTCTCTGTTACATGCCTGTGGCCTGACCCCAACCTAAAATGATACAAGTTGTTCACGATATTTGAGTGCTAAGTATGTGCCAAAGTGTTCAGTGCTTTATCAGCACTATCTTACTTAGTCCAGGTAAGTTGATGATATATATAAAATATTTATCCCCATTTTCAGATGAAAAATACACAGAAACAGATTAAGTATATGAACAGAAAACAATGTAGACTTCTTTGAAATAAATTGTTTCTTTAAAAGCCAGAATCTGGGAAAGGGAAGCTGATCTGTAATGTTAGGGAAAAAGGTATTAATGGCATTGGAAATATGCTCATATTAATGGGATGGTTAATAATAATACTGTGGGTAGAATAGATGGACGGGTTATTTTTATTAGACCCCTTTTTATTTATGAGGAAATTAGTTTTGAGGAGATCAGGTAATGAGGTGGAGACTGGTCCCAAAACCAAGACCTAAACCCCTGACCATCCTCTCTTAACCACGACTTAGCAGGGCTGGGGGCCCAACTGTCCTTGACATAAAATTTGTTCTTTCCACCATTAACAGGCCAAACTCAGTCCCCCGTGATTTTAAGTGGCATGGACACCACTGTGTAATACCATGTGTGACATGATTCCTGGTAACATGGGAAAATATCTGGAACCATGCTGAGGCACTGTCCCCACTAAGTTAAGGACATTTTTTTTCATCTGAAACAGGCCTGAATCAACCGCTTTTCGATAACACTTTAAGTGATGCTCTACAATACAAAACACATGTTTAAAATCCTGGAATTTAGAGCAATGCAAAGTCTTTTGAGTTTCCCCTGACTTTTTATATGACCGTTGCAGTGGGTGGGAAGTGATCCTGTGTTTACAGAATCCCTCCAAGCCACTCTTAAGTGAAGAGCTATTTGATCTAATACTCTCTTAGTCCCTGTTAAGTTATGCTCAGTGTCCTGGAGCCTTTCAGGATAAAAAGCTTTTGTTTAGGATGGCCTTCCCCTTCTCAAAATGGTCACTGCTGTTCTTTGTGCTGTCTTTTCTTCGGAGAGTATTGCTAATCTAACGTAGGTTGAAACATTTAATCTATCCTCTCTGCCTTATTTTGGGGGGATCTGAACCAGGCTTCTTCAGTACTGGTTGCTGAGAAGTCAGTTTTTGATTGCTATGGTCCTTGTAGTGCCAGGACGTTTATACTTGATGATCCTTTACCAAGTGGTAAGTTAGATTTTTATAAAAATAAAAAATTTAATTGTTAAAAAAAAAAGAAAATAGGTTCTCATCTGGAAGGCCTGTCTCAGGCAGTTTTTATCTGTTTTAACCATCTATTCTAACCAAAAAAGTTGCAGTGAGATGGTATGTGGGGCGGGGACATTCTTCTTAAATTATGGGATCAGTTATCAAGTGTTGTGTGAATTATGTCTCACCCCACTCCCAAATTCACATGTTTAAGTCCTAAGCCCCAGGAGTAAAGAACGTGACTGTATTTGGAAATAGGACCTTTAAAGAGGTGATTAAATTTAAATGAGGTCATTGAGGTGGGCTCTAAAGTCACCAGTATGACTGGTGTCCTTACAAGAAGAGGGAATCTGGACACAGGTACAGAAGGACTCTGAGCGGAAGACACGGGGAGTCTGCAAAGACAGCCACGGGACCCTGCTCACATTTTCCTGCTGGACTTCCAGTCCCCAGAACCAGGAGGAAGTAGGTTCTGTTTATGCCCCGCGGTCTGTGGCACTCCGTTAGGACAGCGCTACCAAACTAACGGATCAGATAACGTTGGTGAGGCTGGTCCCAGTCTTATACTATTTTTTGCATGTTTAAATACTGCTGAACAATGAAGGGGCGTGGGATTCCCTCTTTTAGTGTCTTCATTTTGTAATATGAGAGATCATTTAGAAAAGAAAATAACCCTCGCTCTTCCTCAGCTCTTCAGCCAAACTGTTTTTGTTTCCTTGAGGAAAATAATTATCTCCCTTACTGCCAAGTGAACACTGATAGTAATCATCTCAAAAAGGAGATCAGAGCCACCTCTGGGAAGATAAGCACACAGCCTGTCAGTCAGAAGGCCAAAGGCAGCCCAAGTGCATGAGGCAAACCAACCTGGAGTTCCGGCTCAGGGAACATGGAGTTTCCAGGTAAAAACAGGAAGCCCAGTAACATACTCTCGTCCTTCCCTTTTGGTTAATATAGGAAGCTATGCATAACTCTTGTACACTAATTTCAGAAAACTGACCTTGAGAGATGAAATGGAAGATTTTGTTTGGACATTAAATCATTCCATGTACTTCTTTTTAGGACTCAATTTAAATATTTGCTTTTCAAGGATTTTTAAAGGACATGGCAAGAGTTCATGCAAAATTTTCCAGCATGGTCTCCCCATCTATCCCTGGTTTATACTGCTTTAATAAAAATCTGTTTTCTAACCAATATGAATGTCAGAACTTTGAACTTATCTTATACATCTATAGTTTGTCTTCTAGCAGTATACCACATAATGAAGAAAGACTGACAATATAATATTGTCTTGTTTTCAATTCTATCTTTGCGTTGAGATAAAGAAGCATTAAAAATAAAAACAGTTGGGGAGGAGCACGATGGTGATGTATGAGACCTAAATTTCCTCTGGTCCCAGGAATTCAGCTAGAAAGGGATCAAACCATTCTGAACACCTACAAACTCAACAGGAGATCGAAGAAAAGAATAACAGCAACTCTGAACAGAAAAGCGACCACTTTCTGGAAGGTCTCTTCTGATTTCTTTAGTGTGTATTTTTCTGGGGTTGTTGTTACCCTGTTAGCATTTTGTTCTCTCATTCATCTATTCTCCTCTGGACAAAATGACAAGATGGAAAAAAATCACCTCAAAAGAAAAAACAAGAGGCAGTACCAACTGCCAGGGACCTAATCAATATGGACATTAGTAAGATGTCGGAACTAGAGTTCAGAATGACGATTTTAAAGATACTACCTGGGCTTGAAAAAAGCATGGAAGATATTAGAGAAACCCTTTCTGAAGAAATAAAAGAACCAAAATCTAACCAAGTTGAAATCAAAAAGGCTATTAATGAGGTGCAATCAAAAATGGATGCTCTAACTGCTAGGATAAATGAGGCAGAAGAGAGAATCAGCGATATAGAAGACCAAATGATGGAAAATAAAGAAGCTGAGAAAAAGAGAGATAAACAATTACTGGATCATGAGGGCAGAATTAGAGAGATAAGTGATACCATAAGACAAAACAATATTAGAATAATTGGGATCCCAGAAGAAGAAGAAAGAGAGAGAGGGGCAGAAGGTATATTGGAGCAAATTATAGCAGAGAACTTCCCTAATTGGGGGAAGGAAACAGGTATCAAATTGGTCAGAGGAGGCACAGAGAACCCCCCTCAAAATCAATAAAAAGAGGTCAACACCCCGACATCTAATAGTAAAACTTACGAGTCTCAGAGACAAAGAGAAAATCCTGAAAGCAGCTTGGAAGAAGAGATATGTATCCTACAATGGTAGAAACATTAGATTGGCAACAGACCTATCCACAGAGAGCTGGCAAGCCAGAAAGGACTGGCAAGATATCTTCAGAGCACTAAACGAGAAAAATATGCAGCCAAGAATACTATAACCAGCTAGGCTGTCATTGAAAATAGAAGGAGAGATAAAAAGCTTCCAGGACAGTATTTACCCCAAGATACAAATGTAGGGATCCTAAGGGGTACATGCGCCCCAATGTTTATAACAGTAATGTCCACAATAGCCAAACTGTGGAAAGAGCCAAGATGTCCATTGACAGATGAATGGATAAAGAAGATTTGGTATATATACAATGGAATATTATGCAGCCATCAAAAGGAAAGAGATCTTGCCATTTGTAATGATGTGGACAGAACTGGAGGGCATTATGCTGAATGAAATAAGTCAATCAGAGAAAGACAGGTATCACATGACCTCACTGATATGAGGAATTCTTAATCTCAGGAAACAAACTGAGGGTTGCTGGAGTGGGGGTGGGGTGGGAGGGATGGGGTGGCTGGGTGATAGACATTGGGGAGGGTATGTGCTATGGTGAGCACTGTGAATTGTGCAAGACCATTGAATCACAGATCCGTACCTCCGAAACAAATAATGCAATATATATAAAGAAAAAAAAAGAAGAAGATAGCAGGAGGGGAAGAAGGAAGGGGAGTAAATTGGAGGGGGAGACAAACCATGAGAGACGACAGACTCTGAAAAAAAAACTGAGGGTTCTAGAGGAGAGGGGAGTGGGGGGATGGGTTAGTCTGGTGATGGGTATTAAAGAGGGTACGTTCTGCATGGAGCACTGGGTGTTATGCACAAACAATGAATCATGGAACACTACATCAAGAACTAATGATGTAATGTATGGTGATTAACATAACAATAAAAAAATTTAAAGGAAAACAAAAACAGCTTCCAGGACAAACAAAAACTAAAGGAATTTGCAAACACGAAACCAGCCCTCCAAGAAATACTGAAAGGGGTCCTCTAAGCAAAGAGAGAGCCTAAAAGTAACATGGACCAGAAAGGAACACAGACAATATACAGTAACAGTCACCTTACAGGCAATACTATGGCACTAAATTCATATCTTTCAATAGTTACCCTGAATGTAAATGGACTAAATGCCCCAATCAAAGGACACAGGCTATCAGACTGAATAAAAAAACAAGACCCATTGATATGCTGTCTGCAAGAGACTCATTTTAGACCCAAAGACACCCCCAGATTGAAAATGAGGGGGTGGAAAACCATTTACCATGCTAATGGACACCAAGAGAAAGCTGGGGTGGCAATCTTTATATCAGACAAATTAGATTTTAAACCAAAGACTATAATAAGAGATGAGGAAGGACACTATATCCTACTTAAAGGGTCTATCCAACAAGAAGATCTAACAATTGTAAATATCTATGCCCCTAACATGGGAGTAGTCAATTATATAAGCCAATTAACAACAAAAGCAAAGAAACCCTCGACAACAATACAATAATAGTGGAGGGCGTTAAGAGCCCCTACACTGAAATGGACAGATCATCTAAGCAAAAGATCAACAAGGCAATAAAGACTTTAAATGACACATTGGACCAAATGGACTTCACAGATATATTCAGAATACTCCATTCCAAAGCAGCGGAATACCCATTCTTCTCTAGTGCCCATGGAACATTCTCCAGAATTGATCACATCCTAGGTCATAAATCAGGTCTCAAACAGTACCAAAAGTTTGGGATCATTCCCTGCATATTTTCAGACCACAATTCTTTGAAACTAGAACTCAAACACAAGAGGAAAGTCGGAAAGTACTCAAATACATGGAGGCTAAAGAGCATCCTACTAAAGAATGAATGGGTCAACCAGGAAATTAAAGAAGAATTAAAAAAAATTCATGGAAACCAATGAAAATGAAAACACAACTGTTCAAAACCTTTGGGATGCAGCAAAGGCAGTCCTAAGAGGAAAGTACATAGCAACACAAGCCTTTCTCAAGAAACAAAAAAGGTCCCAAATACACAACCTAATCCTACACCTACAGGAGCTTGAGAAAGAACAGCAAATAAAGCCTAAACCCAGCAGGAGAAGAGAAATAATAAAGATCAGAGCAGAAACCAATGAAATAGAAATCAAAACAAGAGTAGAACAGGTCAACGAACCTAGGAGCTGGTTTTTTGAAAGAATTAACAAGATTGATAAACCCTTGGCCAGACTTATCAAAAAGAAAAGAGAAATGACCCAAATAAATAAAATTATGAATGAAAGAGGAGCGATCACAACTAACAGCAAAGAAGGACAAACAATTATAAGAACATATTATGAGCAACTCTATGCCAGCAAATTAGAGAATCTGGAAGAAATGGATGCATTCCTAGAGATGTAGAAACTACCAAAACTGAACCAGGAAGAAATAGAAAACCTGAACAGACCTACAACCACTAAGGAAATTGAAGGAGCCATCAAAAATCTCCCAACAAACAAAAGCCCAGGGACAGATGGCTTCCCAGGGGAAATCTACCCAACATTTAAAGAAGAATTAATACCTATTTTCCTGAAACTGTTGCAAAAAATAGAAATGGAAAGAAAACTTCCAAATTTATTTTATGAGGCCACCATTACCTTGATAGCAAAACCAGACAAAGACTCTATCAGAAAGGAGAAACAGATCAATAACCTTGATGAACATGGATGCAAAAATTCTCACGAAAATACTAGCCAATAGGATCCAACAGTACCTTAAAAGGATTTTTAATCCATGACCAAGTGGGATTTATCCCTGGGCTGCAAGATTGGTTCAAATCCGCAAATCAATCAATGTGATACATCACATTAATAAAAGAAAGAACAAGAACCATATGATCCTCTCAATAGATGCAGAAAAAGCATTTGACAAAGTACAGCATCCTTTCTTGATCAAAACTCTTCAGAATATAGGGACAGGGGGTACATACCTCAATATCATAGAAGCCATCAATGAAAAACCTACAGCGAATATCATTCTCAATGGGGAAAAACTGAGAGTTTTCCCCCTAAAGTCAGGAACGCGACAGGGATGTCCACTATCACCACTGCTATTCAACATAGTATTAGAAGTCCTAGCCACAGCAATCAGACAACAAAAAGAAATCAAAGGCATCTGAATTGACAAAGAAGAAGTCAAACTCTCACTGTTTGCAGATGATATGATACTTTATATGGAAAACCCAAAAGCCTCCACCCCAAAACTGCTAGAACTCATACAGGAATTCAGTCAAGTGGCAGGATATAAAATCAATGCACAGAAATCAGAGGCATTCCTATGCACCAACAACAAGACAGAAGAAAGAGAAATTAAGGAATGGATCCTATTTGCAATTGCACCCAAAACCATAAGATACCTAGGAATAAATGTAATCAAACAGGCAAAGAATCTGTACTCAGAATACTCATGAAAGAAATTGAGGAAGACACAAAGAAATGGAAAAACGTTCCATGCTCATGGATTGGAAGAACAAACATTGTGAAGATGTCAATGCTACCTAGAGCAATCTACACTTTTAATGCAATCCCCATCAGAATACCATCCACTTTTTTCAAAGAAATGGAACAAATAATCCTCAAATTTGTATGGAACCAGAAAAGACCCTGAATAGCCAGAGGAATATTGAAAAAGAAAACCAGAGTTGGTGGCATCACAATTCCAGACTTCAAGCTCTATTACAAAGCTGTCCTCATCAAGACAGTATGGTACTGGCACAAAAACAGACACACAGATCAATGGAACAGAATAGAGAGCCCACAAATGGACCCTCAACTCTATGGTCAAGTAATCTTCAACAAAGCAGGAAAGAATGTCCGGTGGAAAAAAGACAGTCTCTTTACCAAATGGTGTTGGGAAAATTGGACAGCCACATGCAGAAGAATGAAACTGGACCATTTCCTTATACCACACACAAAAATAGACTCAAAATGGATGAAAGACCTGTGAGACAGGAGTCCATCAAAATCCTAAAGGAGAACACAGGCAGCAACCTCTTCAACCTCGGCTGCAGCAATTTCTTGCTAGACATATCTCCAGAGACAAGGGAAACAAAAGCAAAAATGAACCAGTGGGACTTCCTCAGGATAAAAAGCTTTTGCACAGCAAAAGAAACAGTCCACAAAACCAAAAGACAACCAACAGAATGGGAGAAGATATTTGCAAATGACATATCAGAGAAAGGGCTAGTATCCAAAATCTATAAAGAACTTAACAAACTCAACACCCAAAGAACAAATGATCCAATCAAGAAATGGGCAGAAGACATGAACAGACATTTTTCCAAAGAAGACCTCCAAATGGCCAACAGACACATGAAAAAGTGCTCAACATCGCTCAGCATCAGGGAAATCCAAATCAAAACCTCAATGAGATACCACCTCACACCCGTCAGAATGGCTAAAATTAACAAGTCAGGAAAGGACAGACGTTGGTGGGGATGCGGAGAAAGGGGAACCCTCCTACACTGTTGGTGGGAATGCAAGCTGGTGTAGCCACTCTGGAAAACAGTGTGGAGGTTCCTCAAAAAGTTGAAAATAGAGCTACCCTATGGCCCAGGAACTGCACTACTGGGTATTTACCCCAAAGATACAAATGTAGGTATCTGAAGGGGTACGTGCACCCTGATGTTCATAGCAGCAATGTCCACAATAGCCAAAGTGTGGAAAGAGCCAAGATGTCCATCAACAGATGAATGGATAGAGCAGATGTGGTGTATATATATAATGGAATATTATGCAGCCATCAAAAGGAATGAAATCTTGCTATTTGCAATGATGTGGATGGAACTGGAGGGTATTACGTCGAGCAAAATAAGTCAATCATAGAACGACATGTATCATATGATCTCACTGATATGAGGAATTCTTAATCTCAGGAAACAAACTGAGGGTTGCTGGAGTGGTGGGGGGTGGGAGGGATGGGGTGGCTGGGTGATAGACATTGGGGAGGGTATGTGCTATGGTGAGCGCTATGAATTGTGTGAGACTGTTGAATCGCAGACCTGTACCTCTGAAACAAATAATACATTATATGTTAAAAAAAAAAAAAAAAAAAGCTCATCCAGGAAGTGAAAAATGAAGGGGGGGGGAAATCGGAGGGGGAGATGAACTATGAGAGACTATGGACTCTGAGAAACAAATGGAGCGTTCTAGGGGAAGGGGGGTGGGGGCATGGGTTAGCCCGGTGATGGGTATTAAAGAGGGCACGTACTGCATGGAGCACTGGGTGTTATACGCAAACAGTGAATCATGGAACACTACATCAAAACTGATGATGTAATGTATGGTGATTAAGATAACATAATAAAATAAAATAAAAAATAAAAACCATTAACAGCAAATGTTTATCAATGTTGTATTAGGTTAATCACTTTACTTCTAACATTTTGTCGTTCTCTACAGAGACCTAGTAAAGTTAGGCTCTTAACAAATATTCATGGAATAAAATTAATAAATAGTTCGTATGACAAAAAAATTCCCTGAAAAGTTAAATAACTTCAAGTTCAAAAAGTTAGTGACAGAGGAAGATTTGAATCCAGCTCTCTATGACTCTAGATTACAAACTCTTAACCACTGTAGTATGTTAGAAAACACAAGGCTTAATGGAACAAAGCTAAGAATTAACAACCATACAGAAAAGATATATAGTAAGTAGATCAGAATTACTTATTCTAAGAGATTCATCCAAACTACATACTTACCATATAATTAACTATGGCTTTCATTCACCAATTTCAAAACTTTAAACATAATTTTGGATCTATGCTTCGTGGTGGGTATATTACTTCACTTAAAAGGTGAAAATCTGGGGCACCTGGGTGGCTCAGTCATTAAGCGTCTGCCTTCGGCTCAGGTCATGATCCCAGGGTCCTGGGATTAAGCCCCGCGTCGGACTCCCTGCTCAGCAAGAAGCCTGCTTCTCCCTCTCCCACTCCCCCTGCTTGTGTTCCCTCTCTCGCTGTCTCTCTCTGTCAAATAAATAAAATCTTTAAAAAAAAATGAAAATTTAAGCATTATAAATTATCACAGTACACCTACAGTAGGCTCCTAGATTGAGCCCATAGTTCAACTCTTAGCTTCACAAATCTCTCTGAAACCACAATAAAGAAATATGAAAAAGAACATATTTATAGAGGGATCAGAACTGCGAAGTGAATGGTGGTCGTGGCTGGCCAAGAGCAAATCACAGATTTTCACACACTTCTGGAACATGCAAGGTGATGGAATTATATGGACGTGGAATGCAGAGCACGCACAGAAAAGACGTGGCATAGAAGGTCTAATTCCTCCCTCAGAACAGAATATCAGGAAGCTTCTGGGCTCTGAATACATAAGTACAGAGACCCAGCTGGGATGGAGGATTTGATTGAGAAACTATCTGTTCAAGGACAGCATGAGTAAGGCATCCCCTTTTCTCTTCACATCCCCCAGATGCCATGTAATTACTTTCAGGATGAAACCGAGATATTGTCCAAGAAACTGAACAATCTATTGGGATGATCTAAGGTCCGTAGAGAGGAGACTGATATCCCAGAGTTGGCCCCTACTAAAATCTGGCATGCTCCTCATTCACACTACAGAATACATCCTACCCACTGATGTGCCTTGCCTAGGTGCACAGAGCTGTCAACCAGCCCCCTCATTCAAGATAGGTGCTTCTAAGGGAAAGAGAAACACCAGTTGGTGCAGAAAATCCATGGTACCCACCCATGTCAATCTACTTTGATCCTCATGCAAAAATAAATGGACAACCAAGCTTACATGACGGTTGGGACAATTCTGCTGCACAGTGAGAAGTTCTAATATGAAAACATGCAAGGAGAAAGAACTTTAACAATTATTTTTAGTGCCCTTGGAGAGCTTAGGAGGCTATACTGCATCTGTGACAGCATGGATAATACTTAGTTTTTGTGTATTTTCTGTGCCACACTCTGTGCAAAAGCATTATAGACATTATCTCACTTAACCCCCAACAACTATTATTATCCTCAGTTTCAGATGAGACAATGAGACATACAGAAATTAAATGACTTCCCAACTTTGTGCCTAACTAGGCATAAAGTCCACAAAAAGAAGAATTAAAATATTTCAGCAGAATAGACAAATGCAAAATACAGGAAAAAATAAACCAAGAGCTAGAGCAGGAGTCAGCAAACCATTGCCTGTGCTCTGGGTTTTGTATGGCCCTTGAGATAAGAATTATATATATATAAAGAATTATATACATAATATATATTTTTTGAGATAAGAATTAAATATATAAATATATATATATATATTTATATATATATATTTAAAGGATTGGCAAAAGAATAAGGAGGAGGAGGAGGAAGAGAAATTTGTGACACGTCCCCCAAGCCTAAAATTTTTCCTATCTGTTCCTTAACAGAAAATGTTTGCTGGTATCTGATAGAGAGGATCAATATGGGCTGGGCACCATCCAGCTAATAGTAGAAATTCCACTAATAGAAATCAGAAAAATGGAGAGGAGAAAATAATCACTGAATTCATAAAAGAAATTCCCACAGCTGGAAAGGGCTCACTGAAGAGCCAGCAGCATTGAGAATAGATGCACACACAATCTTACATTTACATGTATTATGGTAAACTATCTGAATACCAAGGATAAAAAAAACCAAGCCAAACATTTCTACAAAGGAAAAAAAGGGATACAGAGCTCACTAAAAAAGAAATGAAAATATTGGAATACTGGCATTGGAGTTCTGATCAGCATTTCTTGATACCAGAAGTCCTGAGGTTGGTACTGCATCACCACTAAGGTTGGTCCGTACCACGTGGTGCATAGTGAGTGCAGAGTGAGTAGCTGTTCCAACAGAGCTTATGTTTCTGTTCCCTCTCTCGCTGTCTCTGTCAAATAAATAAATAAAATCTTTAAAAAAAAGTGAAAATTTAAGCATTATAAATTATCACGGTACACCTACAGTAGGCTCCTAGATTGAGGCTATCACGAGGCTAAGCAGGGAGTGTCCGGGTAAGCTGCACACCAGCCCTGAACCCACAGTGTGAGTCTGCTGGCCCAATCCATGCTGGCCGACCACGGGCCGGGACCTGCTACCAAGAACAAGGACTCAGAGTTCTGACTTTCCTAACTGCTCCCCACCTCTTTCTATTTTTCCTCTTCTTCTATTTTCAGGTACCTTTTCAAAATAAATATTTCCAAGAAATTTTTAAAAGATTTTATTTATTTGAGAGAGAGTGAGCACAAGCAGGGGGAGGGGCAGAGCAAGAAGCAGACACCCCACTGAGCAGGGAGCTAGACTCAAGGCTCAATCCCAGGACCCCAAGACCATGACCTGAGCTGAAGGCAGACACTTAACCGACTGAGCCAGGCAGGTACCCCAAGAAATTTTTTAATGTAGGCTTTCCTCTATGTTTTTTCTGGTAAATGAGAAGTGAATGAATGGATGGTTGAAACAAGGTCAGATTCAATTATTTTTGAACTTAATCTTACTCAACAGTAGGAACCACTGAGACAAATATTTGTCTGAATGCTCTGTAGCTGTTCATTTGTCTCTGTAAAGAAATCTTTCACTATGTCCCCCGTCACCACAGATACAATAAAGTAGTCTTAAGATTACAGTGAATTTGTGATGTAAGGACTCAGTCAGTTGTTTCTCTTTCTGATTTATAATTCTTTACATGTATTCTTACAATTAAAGTATACTTTTTCAACACACAAAATCTTTTATTTCAAAATAAATCCAGGTTATTGTGATATAATTCAAAATGACTTATTTCTTTAAATTTTAAGTTGAAAAAGGTAACTAATTAAGCAATATGGTTATTGCTCATAAAATCCCATTTTTCAGGTTCAAAGAGGAGATGTAACCTCAGCCAGGAAGTAGTAGCTGGGACTCACACACCTTGAGCTGACATATGGCATGTGTAATTCAGCCTTCATACACTAGATATCACCTGAAGGTATGTAAATAGCCCTTCTTTTTTTAAAGTTGGGGAGAAATGAGGGGTAAACATAATACATATTATTGGAAAGTATAATCACGTTTGGACTTTTGAGATTTTCAGTTTTCAGTAAAAGTTGAGATGACAGAGTGATGGGCCTGGGGCTTCTCAGTGGCGAGTAGACTGGGAGGAAGAGGAAAATACGATTATATTTGTTTTTGTAAAGAAGCAAACTGTACTAGTCAAGAGACAATTTCAGAAACACCTAGCATGTCAGTGGGAAAATGCAGACAAGAAATTAAGAATTCATATTTGGGCTTTAGCTGTAATTTCTTTGCAAAACAAGATCCAGGAAATGGAATGGATATGAGGATCATTTCTAGTCCTCCGTTATAACACCATTTACATATCAGAAATGGCCAAGTGTCCCTTCAAATTCCAGGGAGGTGTGAAGTTTGGCCAGTTTGCTTTTTACATGCTAAATACTTTAGTCTATATTTCATTCTGCTATATGTATAAATCTATTATTATATGCAGAGCACTTCTTTAAAAATCACATTGGCATTTTTTTCCTGTGAAATAAAATATTCTTTGTTATGTCTACCAAAGAAAACAGACTATTTTTTTCTAGGATTATAACATTCCGGATTGAGTCTTATAACATCGGAGCACTTTCTTGGAGTGTCGGAGAACGACACAGGACGAGTGTGCTTGCTTTTGTAGGCATCATGCTGTGTGCAGAGAGACCACTGCTCCTCTGGACTTGACTTCAGGACTGTGTAAATGCCTTCTCTATCACAGAACAATTACCAGCATTTTTAGAGACAGGACAGAGAAACTGACGGAGATTCAAAGTAGTGCAGCATGTCTACTACAAATGTAATGAAAATCTTCAGTTGGGCTCTCCCTCCCTCCACACATTGCATGGAAACTCAAGTGTAATTTAAATGGATATGCTACTCATTAAAAATATATTCACAACTTTTATTAGTGTCAATCCTTCCAAGTCACTTATTAACATAATCAGCATGCTTGTTTTAAACTATTCATTTGCTCTGAGTTTCCTCACAGGCCTGGAGAGCAAACCAACCATTAACTGCTGATATCAACTCAATCTTCAGGGATGCAAAACCATGGTATAAATGAAGCTTGGAATGAACACCATTAACTGGGAAAAGAGGAAACGTGTGTTCTTACTTTTAGGTTGAAAGAATGGGCCTAAATGGAATTTAGTTTACAACATTGTATTTTGGACTTACTTGTTTGGATAAGCTATCTTACATATGTTAAAACCAAGTTTCTATTTTTTTTTATCAAAAACTGTTAAATGCTTAATATCTAAAAATTAGACCTAGTTCACTAGTAAGAAATTTTCACACAGATAAAAAACACAAAAACAGGCTCGAGCAAGATGGCGGAGGAGCAGGAGACCTGGATTTCGTCTGGTCTCAGGAATTCAGCTGAATAGGGATCAAACCATTCTGAACACCTACAAACTCAACAGGAGATCGAAGAGGAGAGTAGCAACAACTCTCTGAACAGAGAAGCGACCACATACTGGAAGGTAGGACGTGCGGAGAAGTGAATCCGAGGCGATATTCGGGAGGATAGACGGCGGGGGAGGGGCCTCCGTCGGCCGCTTCTGGCAAGTGCTAGAGCCGCGGAGCACAAAATCGGAACTTTTAGAAGTCGGCTCCGCGGAGGGACGTCGCTGCAGTGGCTAAGCGGGGGGTGGAACCCTCGCGGGACAGTGGGGTCTCAGGACCCTCGGGGTCACAGAAAGACCGGGGGTGCCTGAGTGCGGCAGAGCTCCCAGGGATCGGAGCGGGGAAGCCGGCTGCAGAGACGGAGCCGAGGCGCGGGCTCTCAGCTCGGGGTGGCCATAAACTGTGATCCGCGGCCCAGTCGGGCCACTGCGCCTCCAGCAGGGACCCAACAAGCGGCAGAGCCGGGGAGACTCCCCTTCCTCCCCCGGGAGGAGCGGCGCGGGAGCGCACCGCAGGGATCTGCTGGGTTTGGAGACTCCACACGGGGTCGGGTGCCAGAGATAGAAACGCTCGGTCACAGGCCGGGTGAGCACGGAGTGCGGCCGGAGACCGGGGACACGGGAGTGACTGCTTTTCTCTGGGGGCGCACTGAGGAGCGGGCCCCGAGTTCTCAGCTCCTCTGGGCGGATATTGGGAGGCCACCATTTTTGCCCTGGTCCTCCAAAGCTGCACCGAGAGCTTGCAGGGAACAAAAGCTCCTGAGAGCAAACCCGAGCAGCTTGCTTAGCCCGGACCGACAAGGGCGGGGCAATTCCGCCTCCGGCAAAGACATTTGGAAACCACAGCAACAGGCCCCTCCCCCAGAAGATTGGCACGAACAGCCAGCAAGCCAAGACCAAGTTTACCGATCAAGGAGAACGGGAGAACTCCAGCGCTAGGGGAATACTGCACATAGAATTCATGGCTTTTTTTTATCGTGATTCATTAGTTGATCAAAGTTAATTTTTGTTAACTGTTTTTTTTTCTTTCTTTTTCTTTTTCCCTTTTTCAACCAACATCTTATCAATCTCTTTTTAAAAAAAAAAACATTTTTTATTTTTCATTTTTAGAGTCATATTTTATCCCTTCATAGTAGTTACCCTTATTTTTGGCATATATATATATAAGTCGTTCTCTCTTTAAAATTTTGAGATACAGTTTCTTCTAACAGATAAAAATATACCCTAAATCACTATTGTATGGTTCTGTTCTAGTCTCCTGCCTGATCACATTCTCTCCCTTTTTTCTTTCTTTTTTTTTTTTAAATCTTCTTTCTTTTTTCAAACAACTTCTTATCTTATCAAGTCCTTTTATAAAATCTTTTATAATTTTCATCTTTACAGTCATCTTCTATCCCTTCATTGTATCAACCCTTATTTTGTACATATATGTCTTTCTTCCTTTAAAATTTTAGGAGGCAATTTTTTCTAACAGACCAAAATATGCCCAAAATCTAGTGTGTGGCACTGATCTATGCACTAGCCTGATCATATTTGATCACATTCTGCTTTTTTTGTATTGTTCTGTTTTTGTTTTTATCTTTTATTTCTTTTTTTTTTTTCTCTTTCTTTTTTCTTTCTTTCCCTTTCTTTTCCCCTGGTTTCAGGTCTTTTCTGATTTGTATACAGTATATTTGCTGGGGACGTTGTAAACCCGTTAGCATTTTGTTCTCTCATTCATCTATTCTCCTCTGGACAAAATGACAAGACGAAAAAAATCACCTCAGCAAAAAGAACAAGAGGTAGTACCGTCAGCCAGGGACTTACTCAATACGGACATTAGTACGATGTCAGACCTAGAGTTCAGAATCATGACTTTAAAGACACTAGCTGGGCTTGAAAAAAGCGTGGAAGTTATTAGAGAAACCTTTTCTGGAGAAATAAAAGAACTAAAATCTAACCAAGTTGAAATCAAAAAGGCTATTAATGAGGTGCAATAAAAATGGGGGCACTAACTGCTAGGATAAATGAGGCAGAAGAGAGAATCAGCGATACAGAAGACCAAATGATGGAAAATAAGGAAGCTGAGAAAAAGAGAGAGAAACAACTACAGGATCACGAGGGCAGAATTCGAGAGATAAGTGATATGATAAGATGAAACATTAGAATAATTGGGATCCCAGAAGAAGAAGAAAGAGAGAGAGGGGCAGAAGGTATATTGGAGCAAATTATAGCAGAGAACTTCCCTAATGTGGGGGAGGAAACAGGCATCAAAATCCAGGAGGCACAGAGAACCCCTCTCAAAATCAATAAAAATAGGTCAACACCCCGACATCTAATAGTAAAACTTACGAGTCTCAGAGACAAAGAGAAAATCCTGAAAGCAGCTCGGGAGAAGAGATATGTAACCTACAATGGTAAAAATATTAGATTGGCAACAGACCTATCCACAGAGACCTGGCAGGCCAGAAAGGACTGGCAAGATATCTTCAGAGCACTAAACGAGAAAAATATGCAGCCAAGAATACTATATCCAGCTAGGCTGTCATTGAAAATAGAAGGAGAGATAAAAAGCTTCCAGGACAAACAAAAACTAAAGGAATTTGCAAACACAAAACCAGCCCTCCAAGCAATATTGAAAGGGGTCCTCTAAGCAAAGAGAGAGCCTAAAAGCAGCAAAGATCAGAAAGGAACACAGACAACATACAGTAACAGTCACCTTACAGGCAATACAATGGCACTAAATTCATACCTTTCAATAGTTACCCTGAATGTAAATGGGCTCAATGCCCCAATCAAAAGACACAGGCTATCAGATTGGATTAAAAAACAAGACCCATCCATATGCTGTCTGCAAGAGACTCATTTTAGACCCAAAGACACCCCCAGATTGAAAGTGAGGGGGTGGAAAACAATTTACCATGCTAATGGACACCAAAAGAAAGCTGGGGTGGCAATCCTTATATCAGACAAACTAGATTTTAAAACAAAGACTGTAATAAGAGATGAGGAAGGGCACTATATACTACTTAAAGGGTCTATCCAACAAGAAGATCTAACAATTGTAAATATCTAGGCCCCGAACATGGGAGCAGCCAATTATATAAGGCAATTAATAACAAAAGCAAAGAAACACATTGACAACAATACGATAATAGTGGGGGACTTTAACACCCCCCTTACTGAAATGGACAGATCATCTAAGGAAAAGATCAACAAGGAAATAAAGACTTTAAATGACAGACTGGACCAAATGGACTTCACAGACATATTCAGAACATTCCATCCCAAAGCAACGGAATACACATTCTTCTCTAGTGCCCATGGAACATTCTCCAGAATTGATCACATCCTAGGTCATAAATCAGGTCTCAACCGGTACCAAAAGATTGGGATCATTCCCTGCATATTTTCAGACCACAATGCTTTGAAACTAGAACTCAATCACAAGAGGAAAGTCGGAAAGAACTCAAATACATGGAGGCTAAAGAGCATCCTACTAAAGAATGAATGGGTCAACCAGGAAATTAAAGAAGAATTAAAAAAATTCATGGAAACCAATGAAAATGAAAACACAACTGTCCAAAATCTTTGGGATACAGCAAAGGCAGTCCTGAGAGGAAAGTATATAGCAATACAAGCCTTTCTCAAGAAACAAGAGAGGTCTCAAATACACAATCTAACCCTACACCTAAAGGAGCTGGAGAAAGAACAGCAAATAAAGCCTAAACCCAGCAGGAGAAGAGAAATCATAAAGATCAGAGCAGAAATCAATGAACTAGAAACCAAAAGAACAGTAGAACAGATCAACGAAACTAGGAGCTGGTTCTTTGAAAGAATTAACAAGATTGATAAACCCCTGGCCAGACTGATCAAAAAGAAAAGAGAAATGACCCAAATCAACAAAATCATGAATGAAAGAGGAGAGATCACAACCAACACCAAAGAAATACAAACAGTTATAAGAACATATTACGAGCACCTCTATGCCAGCAAATTAGATAACCTGGAAGAAATGGGTGCATTCCTAGAGATGTATCAACTACCAAAACTGAACCAGGAAGAAATAGAAAACATGAAGAGACCTATAACCACTAAGGAAATTGAAGCAGTCATCAAAAATCTCCCAAGAAACAAAAGCCCAGGGCCAGATGGCTTCCCAGGGGAATTCTATCAGACATTTCAAGAAGAATTAATACCTATTCTCCTGAAACTGTTCCAAAATATAGAAATGGAAGGAAAACTTCCAAATTCATTTTATGAGGCCACCATTACCTTGATCCCAAAACCAGACAAAGATCCCATCAAAAAGGAGAATTACAGACCAATATCCTTGATGAACATGGATGCAAAAATTCTCACCAAAATACTAGCCAATAGGATCCAACAGTACATTAAAAGGATTATTCACCACGACCAAGTGGGATTTATCCCTGGACTGCAAGGCTGGTTCAACATCAGCCAATCAATCAATGTGATACGATACATTAACATAAGAAAGAACAAGAATCATATGATCCTCTCAACAGATGCAGAAAAAGCATTTGACAAAGTACAGCATCCTTTCTTGATCAAAACTCTTCAGAGTATAGGGCTAGAGGGTACATACCTCAAGATCATAAAAGCCATCTACGAAAAACCTACATCGAATATCATTCTCAATGGGGAAAGGCTGAGAGCTTTTCCCCTAAGGTCAGGAACGTGGCAGGGATGTCCACTCTCACCACTGCTATTCCACATAGGATTAGAAGTCCTAGCCACAGCAATCAGACAACAAAAAGAAATCAAAGGCATCCAAATCGGCAAAGAGGAAGTCAAACTCTCACTCTTTGCAGATGATATGATACTATATGTGGAAAACCCAAAAGACTCCACCCCAAAACTGCTAGAACTCATACAGGAATTCAGTCAAGTAGCAGGCTATAAAATCAATGCAGAGAAATCAGTGGCATTCCTATACACCAACAACAAGACAGAAGAGAGAGAAATCAAGGAGTCAATCCCATTCACAATTGCACCCAAAACCATTAGATACCTAGGAATAAATTTAACCAAAGAGGCAAAGGATCTGTACTCAGAAAACTATAAAATACTCATGAAAGAAATTGAAGAAGACACAAAGAAATGGAAAAACGTTCCATGCTCATGGATTGGAAGAACCAACATTGTGAAGATGTCAATGCTACCTAGAGCAATCTACACATTCAATGCAATCCCCATCAAAATACCATCCACTTTTTTCAAAGAAATGGAACAAATAATCCTCAAATTTGTATGGAACCAGAAGAGACCCCGAATAGCCAGAGGAATATTGAAAAAGAAAAGGAAAGCTGGCGGCATCACAATTCCGGACTTCCAGCTCTATTACAAAGCTGTCATCATCAAGACAGTATGGTCCTGGCACAAAAACAGACACATAGATCAATGGAACAGAATCGAGAGCCCAGAAATGGACCCTCAACTCTATGGTCAACTTATCTTTGACAAAGCAGGAAAGAATGTCCAGTGGAAAAAGGACAGTCTCTTCAACAAATGGTGTTGGGAAAATTGGACAGCCACATGCAGAAGAATGAAACTGGACCATTTCCTTACACCACACAGAAAAATAGACTCCAAATGGTTGAAAGACCTAAACGTGAGACAGGAGTCCATCAAAATCCTAAAGGAGAACACAGGTAGCAACCTCTTCGACCTCAGCCGCAGCAACTTCTTCCTAGAAACATCACCAAAGGCAAGGGAAGCCAGGGCAAAAATGAACTGTTGGGATTTCATCAAGATAAAAAGCTTTTGCACAGCAAAAGAAACAGTTAACAAAACCAAAAGACAACCGACAGAATGGGAGAAGATATTTGCAAATGACATATCAGATAAAGGGCTAGTATCCAAAATCCATAAAGAACTTATCAAACTCAACACCCAAAGAACAAATAATCCAATCAAGAAATGGGCAGAAGACATGAACAGACATTTTTCCAAAGAAGACATCCAAATGGCCAACAGGCACATGAAAAAGTGCTCAACATCGCTCGGCATCAGGGAAATCCAAATCAAAACCTCCATGAGATACCACCTCACGCCCGTCAGAATGGCTAAAATTAACAAGTCAGGGAACGACAGATGTTGGCGGGGATGTGGAGAAAGGGGAACCCTCCTACACTGTTGGTGGGAATGCAAGCTGGTGCAACCCCTCTGGAAAACAGTATGGAGGTTCCTCAAAGAGTTGAAATTAGAGCTACCATTCAATCCAGCAATTGCACTACTGGGTATTTACCCCAAAGATACAAATGTAGGGATCCGAAGGGGTACGTGCACCCCTATGTTTATAGCAGCAATGTCCACAATAGCCAAACTGTGGAAAGAGCCAAGATGTCCATCGACAGATGAATGGATAAAGAAGAGGTGGTATATATACACAATGGAATATTATGCAGCCATCAAAAGGAATGAGATCTTGCCATTTGGAATGACGTGGATGGAACTGGAGGGTGTTATGCTGAGTGAAATAAGTCAATCAGAGAAAGATATGTATCATATGACCTCATTGATATGAGGAATTCTTAATCTCAGGAACAAACTGAGGGTTGCTGGAGTGGTCAGGGGTGGGAGGGATGGGGTGGCTGGGTGATGGGCATTGGGGAAGATATGTGCTACGGTGAGCGCTGTGAATTGTGTAAGACTGTTAAATCACAGATCTGTACTTCTGAAACAAATAACGCAACATATTTTAAGAAAAAAGAAAAAGAAGAAGATAGCAGGAGAGGAAGAATGAAGGGGAGTAAGTCAGAGGGGGAGACGAACTAGGAGAGATGATGGACTCTGAAAAACAAACTGAGGTTTCTGGAGGGGAGGAGGGTGGGGGGATGGGTTAGCCTGGTGATGGGTATTGAGGAGGGCACGTTCTGCATGGAGCACTGGGTGTTATGAACAAACAATGAATCATGGAACAGTACACCAAAACAAATTATCTAATATATGGTGATTACCATAACAATAAAAAAATTAAAAAAAAAAACACAAAAACAACCTTAGACTTTTTCTCTTTATTAGTGCATGCATATTCCTATACAATAAATGTTTCAGGATTTTGTGTAATCTAGTATTTATTCTCCACAAGATATTTACTGATTTTCATAATTTAATTATTATGAAAACATGCTTCCTGCAACTCAAAGGAATTTACCTTACTCAATTTTTCAGCCACAGTTACCCATTTATTGGCTTTTCTGAAAGTAAATGTCTTAAACTTGGTGTTTAAGACATCCATTCTTTTAACTTTAATTATTAAAGATTTATTACTTATTGAAACTGTACATACTAAGATAGAGCGAGCATATTCTTACCATTGAAAAAATTAGACTTTTATTAGTTGGTTCTTAGGAACTTATCTCCTTAATCTTTTTTCTCTCTTATTTTCATTCAACAGAATATTTAAACAAATTTTGATGACTTCTCAGATACACCCTCATGTTTTACATTAAAATTAGATATTCAAGAACATAAAGCAGATACATTCATTTATTAATTTATCCATACTTTCTCTGTATTCAAATGCCCGTTGGCTGACTGAATGAACAAATCAGTTGCTGACTAACATGAGTTTTGTGTTTTTTTTTTTTAATTTTATCTATTTACTTAGAGAGAGACAGTGCACGCAGGAGGAGGGGCAAAGGGAGAGAGAGAATCCCAAGCGGACTCCACGCCAAGCAAGGAACCCAGCGCAGAGGGCTCGATCCCATGGTCGATCCCATGACCCTGAGATCACGTCCGGAGATGAAATCACGAATCTAATGCTTAACCAACGGAACCACCCAGGTGCCCCCGACTGACATGATTTTTATATTCAGGTTTAAAATTATTGTATTTCACCTCTGATAATTTTAACAACGGATTATTATAAAGTCATTCAGAAGAGGTTGGATAGGGGCACCTGGGTGGCTCCATTGGTTAAGTGACTACCTTCGGCTCAGGGCATGATCCTGGAATCCCGGGATCGAGTCCCGCATCGGGCTCCCTGCTCCGCAGGGAGTCTGCCTCTCCCTCTGACCCTCTTCCCTCTCATGCTCTCTATCTCTCATTCTCTCTCTCTCAAAAAAAAAAAAAAAAAAAGAGGTTGGATATTCATGGGCAAAATAAATGTGTGCTCAGTGAAAACATGTATTTATAGAAAACTGTGTACCAATCAAAAGGTTACTCTGCGCATTTCAGTTTTCTAAAATGTTTATTAATACTATATAAGAGAATGACAGCATCATCCAGTTTTTTCATGCCTGAAACCTGAATTGTATCTGAGAATCCTAGATTTGTTTTATTGCTAGAGCTTGCCTTCTACTTTTGGATAGCTCTATTAATATTACCCTCTAAACATTTAAATATTTTTCATGTTTACCCACCTCCACACTTCCCCAACCCTAGTTCAAAACTTCATCATTCCTTAGCCAGAATATTAAAATAGCCTCCACACTGTTCTCCCTTTCTTCAGCCTTATCATTTTCCAATACACCTGAATGGGGTGACTTTTCTAAATAACCTTTATTCTCTTGCTCAAAATTCTTTATCCACATTCTAATACCTCCTGAATGATATTTTGCTTCCTTGACTTGATACGTAACATCCTGTGCACTCGCTCAGCCTTATCTTTCCCTACTCCCTGCTGTCAGTGAATGGTTTGTAGCTACCTGACCCACTGTGGAATTTCATGCATCTATTTACCTGTGCTCACGTTCTGGGATGATTTTTCTGTTAATATTTATCTGGAAACCTATTGCTCATGCTTTAAAATTCAGTGCAAGAATGATGGGCCTTCTGGAATGGTGGAATGAGGACCTTGGCAAATGTCCCCCAAAAAGCCACACTACCCAATTCACTCCCAATGATCAGAAATAGCCATTTCAGAACTCTGGAAATGAACCAAAGGCATGCAATAAATTATATGCTATATATATCTACACAGGAGGGACTACTGAATCTCGGTAATGAGAGCAGAGTGTGTGGTGCTTTAACTCCTGCCTCCGGAGTTCAGTCAGGCTCATCTGGTCTGAGGCTCCATGAAGACTCACACCCAGGGCCACTGTCCAACACAACAGCACCTGGCAGGTAAGAGGGAAAGCTATTTCAGCTGACAAATGCTGTGATGCTGGCTGGGGCAAGCAAGGGGCCAGCCAAAACCATGACAGGGAGATTCAGGTGGGCTGTGGAAATCTTCACCAAATCCCCAGGAATCTGTGTGAGGTGCAGGACTGCACACACACTTAGGAGAGGAGAGCACGCCTGTTAGCCATGCATACCTAGGAGACCATGAAACACTTGACAAAAAGAAAGGGAAAGTCAAAGCAAACATGGAAATCGCCTGATCTCTGAATGTGTGCTCCAATGCACGCACAGATGCCCTCGGCAAATGGTGGATGCCTTACTGGTTCATGATGTTAAAAAAAAAAAAAGAAAAGAAAAACAAGTCACATGGGTGGCTCAGTCGGTTAAGCGTCCGACTCTTGATTTCAGATCCGGTCATGATCTCAGGGTCATGGGATCCAGCCCCATGTGGGGCTCAGTGCTGGGCATGGAGCCCACTTAAGATTCTCTCTCTCACCTTCTGTACCCCCACCCCCTACCCTGTGAGCATGCTCTCTCTCTCTCTCTCTAAAAAAACCTCTTTTTGTCCAAACCACTAAGTTCTGCTTAGGAGACTGCATTTAAAAATAACTGAATAGCACAGATGTTTTAACAATATTTATTCTTCCTATCCATGAGCACGGAATGTTTTTCCATCTCTTTGTGTCTTCCTCAATTTCCTCTATAAGTGTTCTATAAATTTTAGAGTACAGATCCTTTATCTCTTTGGTTAGGTTTATTCCTAGGTATCTTATGGTTTTTGGTGCATGTGTGTAGGTGTGTGTGTGTGTGTGTGTGTGTCTGTGTGTGTGTGTGTGTGTGTATAGGCCCTCAGAAAGGAAGAATACTTCCCATTTACAATGACATGGATGGAACTGGAGGGTATTATGCTGAGCGAAATAAGTCAATCAGAGAAAGACAATTATCATACAGTTTTACTCATATGTGGAATATAAGAAACGGGGCACAGGATCACAGGGAAGGGAAGGAAAACTGAACAGAAAGTCATCAGAGAGGGAGAAAAACTATGAGGGACTCTTAACTATAAGAAACAAACTGAGGGATGCTGGAGGGGAGTGGTTGGGGGGATGGGGTGACTGGGTGATGGGCATTAAGGAGGGCACGTGATGTGATGAGCACTGGGTGTTATAGGCAACTGATGAATCAATGAACACTACATCTGAAACTAATGATGTACTGTATCTTGGCTAATTGAATTTCAATTAAAAAACTGAAAAAAACAATTTTAAACAATAGGTAGAAATTTTAGTGTTTGAATACTGTAGAAAAGGCAGTTTTTACAGAATTAGTCCAGGCACGTCACCAACAAACAAGCAAACAACAACTGGGGAACATCAGAATCCAGAGTTGCTATAATACTTTACCCAAAATGTCCAGTCTTCACCTAAAATTATGAGACATACTGAGAAAGAGGAAACTGGCCATATGGAGAAAGAAAGCAATCAGTAAAAGTTGTCTCTGACTTTAAGTCAATTATTGTAACTATTTTTAAAGAACAAAAGGAAAACAAGTTTAAATGAAATATTTTATATCAAACACCACATAGAGGATATAAAAAAATAAAGTTATGAAAAAAATACATTTTGAGGTTAAAAAGAATAGTAACTGAAAATGGAAAGTTCAGTAGAAGTGCTTGACTGCGTATTTGGGTTAGCAGAAGAGTCAGTGAATGTAAAGATAAGTCAACAGAGACTAGCCAGTCTGAAGAACAGAATGAACAATTAATTAAAAAAAAAAAACAGATCCTGAGATACCTATGTGATACCATTACTATACACATAATAGGAGTTTGAAAAAGACAAAAAGAGAAAGGAGCAGAAAGAAATATATATATTAGAAAAAATAATGACCAAAATCATCTCAAATTTGAAGAAAAGCCTTAATATACATTCTAAAAAGCCCAACAAAATCCAAGTAGGATAAACTCTAAGACCTCCACATCTAAACCCAACATAGTCAAACTTTCAAAAGACAAAGACAAAGAAGAAATCCTGAAGGAAGCAGGAAAAAAAAATGACCATGACATACAAGGGAAGCTCAGAAAGACTGGCAGATGCTTTCTCCTCAGACACAATGGGTGCCAGAACAGGGATGTGATATATTTAACGTGCTGGGGGGAATAAAATACTTCCTACCAACCAAAATAAAGACATGCCCAGATAAACAATGTTGAGAAAGTTTGTTGCCTGCAGACTTACCTTACAAGAAATACTAAAGGAAGTTCTTCGGACTGATAAGACTGATAAGCTCAAATCAGCACCAAGAAATAAAGCACGGATAAAGATAATTACAAAGATAAACATAGAAGAGAGAGAGAGAGAGAGTGTGTGTGTGTGTGTGTGTGTGTGTGTGTGTGTGTGTGTGTGTATTTACTCTTGTCTTAACTGACTCAAAAGGCAACTACATAAAACATTATAACAATGTAGTGTTGGGCTTAAAACATGTAAACTATCATTTGTTTCATAGTAACACAAAGCAGAGGCAGAGAAGTAAGCAAAATTCCTATATGCTATTTGAATTAAGTTAGTATTAATCAGAAATAGATAGTTTTAAACTAAGATTGCATTTTGCAGTTTTCAGAGCAACCTAAGAGATGCTAAGAAAATTACAGAGAAGATAACCCAGTAAAGTACAGTTAAAAAGAAAAGCAATTAAAATGACGCACTAGGAAATATCACGTAACACAAAAGAAGGCAGTGGATGAAAGAGGGGGGACAACAAACGACATGAGACAGAGAAAATACATAGAAAAGACGGAGAGGTAAACCCAACCATCTCATTAATTATGTCACATACAAAGTGATTAAACACTGTAATCAGAATGTAGAGATTATCAGACTGTATGAAAACCTGAATCCATCTATGTGCTGCCAGCAAGAGACAGACCTCACAAAGAAAGCAAATAGCTTAAAATTAAAAAGATGAGAAAACATGCCAAGCACACAGTTACCACAAGAGAGCTGGAGTGGTTACACCGATACCAGAAAAAATAGATGTTAAGACCAAAAGGAGTGACTAAAAACAAAGGCAGACATTTTATCACGATAAATGGATCAGTTCATCTTGAAGATACAATAAACATATATGAACTGAACAAGAGCATACATGAAACAAAATTTGACGGAACTGAAGGGAGAAATACACAGTTTATCAATAGTAGCTGCAGACGTCAACAGCCTAACTCTCAGTAACTGACAGAACAATGAGACAGGAAATAAGTCAGGATATGAAAGAATTGAATACTATTAAATAATTTGACCTAATTTACATTTATAGAACATTCTACTCAACAAGTGCAGAATTTACTTTTCTTATGTGCACATGGAACATGCTTCAGAATAAGGCCATAAAACGAGTGTCAATAAATTCTGAAGGACTAAAATCATAAAAGGTACCTTTTTTGGCCAAAATGCAATTAATTAAATTAGAATCCAATCAGATAATTAAATTAGAAATCAGTGACAGAAGAAAATTTGAGAAAATCACAAACCTTGAAAATTAAACAATACTTGTGATACAAGGTGATAATGAAGGTTAGTTCAACATGTATATAAAAGAATCTTGCAATTTTCAGATGTCCTACTCATTCATGTATGTATTAATTTATTCCACAACTATTACCGATTGCCTATTATTTGTCAGTGTGTTGGGCACTGGGTAGATGATGAAGTGAGAATAGGTACCATACCTCATATAGTGACTATACATTATAATAAAACAGAAAAATTACATCCAAAATTAAATTCTCACAAGTTCTACAGTTGCATAGGTTTTCCTAGAAGGATGTGGAAAGAACACAGAGTAGGTAGAGGTGGAAAACAGTGAGTGATTGTAAATTAAAGCTTCTTAGAGGAAACAGAGCTCTAAAGAGTGAAAAGATACTTGGAATAATGGGAGAAATTACAAGAAAACGGTGCCAGGTGTAGGGAATGAGATACATGGTGGGCTTCTCCTTGAAACAACCACGGCCCGTCCAGCGAGGTACCTGATGATGTACATCAGGGGGATGGGAACACTGGGGGAAATAAGGCTGAAGAGAACAGATCCCTGAGAGTTTTACAAGACAGGTGAAGGGGTTTGGATTTTATTATGATGGTAAAGGAAAACTTTATAAAGATTTTAAGCAGAGAAATAACACTAGATTTGCATGCTAAAGGATCATTCTTTCTGCTTTTCAGAGACTATGTGAGAAATGGGGCAAGACCAGAGACCACTGTGAGTAACCCAGGTGACAGGTGATAGTGGGGTTGGCTGGAGCTGGTGCATACGGAATCGTGACAGGTGGTGGTTACACTGTTTAATCGCATTATTTCAATTCTGCCCATGTGAGGTATCCAGGTAGAGACTGCCTTCAGGCAGCATCACGTGCTATTGATTTAGAGCTTAGAAAAGAAAGCTGGGGAAGAGAGAGCAAAGAGATGCTAATAAGCTACAGGAGTGAAGGACATCACGGAGGGAGTGTATGTAAGGTGAAAAGAGAAAATCCAGAATACAGCATTTGAGGGATTGCCACACAAAGATAGTAAGAAGCTGTGGCCAGAAAAGTAGGAGGAAAACCATGGGAAAGTCATGGTACAAAAATAAATGTTGTAAGAAGGAGCAAGGGTTTGATATATATAGCTGATCTTATTATCACAATAATTGCCTATTTAAGCACTTTCATAATTTAATAATAATCAATTTATGCTCTAATTAATTTGCCCATTTGTCCTCTCCCTTTGTCATTTGCTTGACATCCTCTCTCAAGTCTGATAACCTACGGCATTGCAGTATTCAAGGAAAGCCTCCTTCAATTATATGTATATAGTAATTTGTGGCATACTTTAAAAATAATTGTTATTCATACTTTAGAAGTATGCATTAAATCCTTTGAACAATCTCAAGTAGTTTGAGATTATGTGAATTTTAAATTTTCAGAAAAATAGTCTAACTCATCTAATAGCCACAGTTAATTTAATATTGATTCAGTACAGAAGGTATTAGCAGTTGTATGACCTCAGGGCCCAAATAGCATTTTATCAAGGTAAGGGAATTATATAGGAATAGCTACCAGTAGTAGCTTATATTTTTATCAATTCCAACTGCCATGCTATATAATGCTGGTGCCCATAGACTCGGGTAATTTATATAAAGCTTCTCATATTTCTTCCAACATCCTCTCTCAGGTTTATGTTATACTGGTCACCATGCTTAGCAAGCCTCGGAAGCAGTGATTTGCTTTGGCTTTGTGATTCTCCATATTATGTTTGGAAATAATTGCTAAACCTCATTTTACTTTATTTCTGACTATCCAGTCCTTTGCAGACTGTCCATAGGCTTTCTACCAAATTCTGCTTTGTGAGCTGGGCAGGATTCAGGGGAAAAAGGAGCCTCCAGAATCTGGGATGCTTCCTCCTTGCAATGTTTTCTATTACATTTGCACTGCAAAACATAATAGCACTTCCCATGAGGTAGCAAAAGATATTGCTCTCTCTGTGGCTAACTGGTCTCCCCATATCAAGTTTTTACAGTCACTACTGTGCCTTCACAACAGTCAGGGTATATTCTCATAAATTTCCTATCTCCAGTTTCACAAAAAATCTGGGCAAAGCACAGATTACTGTAGCCTTTTGACAGACAGGGTAAAGAAGTCTCCAAAGATTAAGGGATATATCTAGGAACAATGGCATAGATGTGAAAATATTTGGCTTTTTAAAATTTTTTATTGTTATGTTAATCACCATACATTACATCATTAGTTCTTGATGTAGTGTTCCATGATTCATTGTTTCTGCATAACAGCCAGTGCTCCAGGCAGAACGTGCCCTCTTTAATACCCATCACCAGGCTAACCCATCCCCCCACCCCCTCCCCACTAGAACTCTCAGTTTGTTTTTCAGAGTCCATCGTCTCTCATGGTTCGTCTCCCCCTCCGACTTACTCCCCTTCATTCTTCCCCTCCTGCTATCTTCTTCTTTTTCTTTTTCCTTAACATATGTTGCATTATTTGTTTCAGAGGTACAGATCTGTGATTCAACAGTCTTGCACAATTCACAGCGCTCACCATAGCACATACCCTCCCCAATGTCTAACACCAGCCACCCCATCCCTCCCACCCCCCCACCACTCCAGCAACCCTCAGTTTGTTTCCTGAGATTAAGAAGTCCTCCTATCAGTGAGGTTATATGATACATGTCTTTCTCTGATTGACTTATTGAAAATATTTGGCTTTTAAGATGAGACACATATGGACTTGAATCATAGCTTCATCTTTTATAGGGCTGTGTGGTCTGACATCAACAAATTACTTTTTTTTAAATATCATTTTTTAATTAAGATTTCTTATTTATTTATTTGACAGAAAGAGGGAGAGAGAGCAAGTGAGTACAAGCAGAGGGAGAGGGAGAAGCAGGCTCTCCACTGAACAGGGAGCCTGATGTGGGGCTCGATCCCAGGACCCCGGGATCATGACCTGAGCCAAACAGACGCTTAACCAATTGAGCCCCACAGGCGCCTCAGCAAATTACATAACATCTAAGAGGGCTTGCCCACTTCAATGAAGTCATTTACTTCACGAGCTGGTAGTGAAGATTACACAAGATAAAATATGTGCACAATTCATGTAAGTTATCATCATCATCATTATTAAAGTTGGGTCTTTTGAGGCGCCTGGCTGGCTCAGTCAGTTGGGCGGCTGCCTTCAGCTTGGGTCGTGATCCTGGGGTCCTGGGATCGAGCTCTGCACCTGGCTCCCTGCTCAGCGGAGAGCCTGCTTCTCCCTCTCCCTCTGCCTGCCGCTCTGCCTACTTGTGCTCTCTATCTTTCTGTCAAATAAATAAATAAAATCTTTAAAAAAAAATAAAGTCGGTCTTTTGACACTCATTAATACTGATGTCTCTCGGTTCTCACAGACCTGCTTCTCAAAGGGTGAAGCTAGACTGTCTGGAGGAAAAAAACAGAATAATGCTGACTGTCTTTATCTTCTTTTTCCAGATCAATGATTTACTACTTCTCTTAGGATTTTCTTAGAAATTAAATAAAATATGGCATAAGATTTCCATAATTTAAAAGTATTGTATAATTATTGGTGCTAATTAAATTTAGGATATTTTTAAGAAACACAGGTCCACTAACATGGTTCTTGTTAATATATTGCTTTACTTAGGTCATCCATGAAATGCACTGAGAAAAAAGTTGGTTTTTCAGTTACTGCCAGGAAAACCCATTAGATCCTTTGGCTAGAAATAAGACTTATAAAGAAGTAAATATCTTCAGAGAGATTTATAATATTGTCAAGTATGGTATCTGTGTTACTGTTTATTAACATCAACTGACAAAGTAAGGGTAAGGCAGTACTTTAAATGAATGGGGAAATCTCTAATGACAAAATCCTCTGTTTATGTACAATATTCAAAATACTATCCAAGGATGTCTCATTTATTAATAATTAATCAAAACAAGCTGTCAAATGAGATATTTATTATAAAATGCCCAACTAACATTGTTTCTATTTATGATACTGAAACTATGAAATTACATTCTTCATTAGATGATACTGTTTTAACATCAGTGATGATCATAACCAGACTCAGGCTCACTATCAAACTGGACAGGGAGACAATAGATTTTCTACAGAAAATCCCCATCCTGGTGTTTTTGTTTTTGTTTTTGTTTTACCCCAAATGAGTATTTACAAATAAAATTCATCATTATTTTTATATATTGTCATATATGATATGCATTTATAAGTTAATGAAATTGATTTCCTTTTAGAGTCATTATTTTAAGTTTCTTTATGTCCTAGTAAGTATATATTATTGGCCAAAAAAAAAATAGAAAAGGAAAAAAAAACAAGTGTGGAAAAATATTTAAGAAATTAACAAAAGAGTACCAATCACTTTCTTTGAGCACATATGTATGTTTGTAAAGATTTTTAAAAAATCTAGAGGTACACATAACTAACCTGAGAGTGCAAGTTATATCCAGGGAGCTGGGGTACAAGGAAAGGGGAGCTGGGGTAGAAGAAAAGGATTCAGGGGTGATTTAGATGCATTTGTGTGTTACATTTGAAAAGGTAAATGCATTTATCTAATAGTTCTGTAACTATCATTGACTCTAAAAATTAAATTTATTATAAGGATGATAGACCATGGGCAACTAAGATGTCAAGACATTAAAGTTGCTGTTTTTTCTAGCTCATTCTTACAGAAAAGAGATAAGGCAAAGCCCTTTATCTTTACATCTGTTAAGGCACACACTGCTTTGGAGCTGCTTTCCCTGTATAAGATACTTTAACCTTCACTATTCTTCAGTCTTTGTAATAGCCTTTGATATTTAGGCTTATATTAGCCATTTTATAGAAGTGGAAGCTTACAGAAGTGTTGCATGAGTTACCAGCAAAGCTTTGTCTACATATTTTTTTTTTTTTAAACCACTCTTAAGAGTGTCCTTAAAAGCCGAAATTTTACTAACCAAAGAAATTCATGACTGGATAAATCTTACCAATAAGTGCTTTGGAGATAGATGGCACTCAATAAATTTTACAACAAAATGGATGCTGATATATATTCATAAATGTATAAATATATCAATTGGATGTTTTTTTTTTCTTACTCATTAATCCATGAGAGTAAAGACAAAAAATATTTTGTGTTGTGATCATGGTTTAAATGTAGTACACAGAGTCCAAGATTGTTTGCCCTAAAGTAAAATTCACAATTAGTCACCTTCCCAACTGATACTATTTTGGAGACAAAGAGCTGATATCAAAAGTGAAATAAATACCCCTCCCAGTAATGCTTGCCTCAGTCCCAACACGGCTGGCCTCCTCTCCCAGAATATCAACCCAAATTCCAGCTCATATTGGGTTTCCCAATGCGGACTTTACAGAGCCTCAGTTCCCGAGGCAGTGGCAATGGGTCTCATTTCATGAACAGACCAGAGCACACCTATAGGTAAAATGTGCCACATTCAGGCCAGGGATCAAACACTGCCCACAACAGGCAAAGAGAGATTCTGCAAATGACAGGCCTGAAGGATAGGGTGGGCAGGACAAAACAGGAGGGCACATGCAGCACATCCTGGAGATGCTCCTGGAAGTGCCAGGCCCTGGGAAAAAAGAGACAACACATGGCAGGGCACTACATGACCTCTTCCTCATAAAGCCATTACCCTCAAGAATATGAGATGTAGCTGACTATCTTAACACACATAAACAGACACAGAGAGGCAGGTAAAGTGAGACAGAGAAATTTATTCTAAATGAAAGAACAAGACAAGCCCAGAGCCAACGATTTAAATGAAACAGATATAAGTAGCATGCATGATAGAGAATTTAAAGCAATGATCAAAGGATACTCACTGGACTTGAGAAAAGAGTGGAAGACATGAGTGAGCCCTACAACACAGAGATAAGGAACAACATAGCAGAGATAACGGTCTCAATAAAGGAAATGATAAACACGCTTGCCAAAATGAACAGCAGGATGGAAGAAGCAGAGGCATAAATTAATGATCTAGAAGACAGAGTAATGGAAAGTAATCAAGCTCAACAGAAAGAGAGAAAAGAATTATGCACAATGAGAATAAACTTAGGGAACTCAGTGACTCCATCAAATGCAATGACATTCATATTATAGGAGTCCCAGAAAAAGAAAAGGGGGCAGAAAATTTATTTGAAGAAATAATAGCTGAAGACTTCTCTAATCTAGGGAAGGACACAGATATCCAGATACAAGAGGCACAGAGAACTACCACCAAACAAAAGCAGACTCATACCAAGACATATTAAATTGGCAAGATAGAGTGATAAAGAAAAAAAATTAAAAAGCAGTAAGACAAAAGAAGATAGTAACTTACAAGGGAAAACCCGTAAGTCTAGCAGGAAATTTTTCAGCAGAAACATTGGAAGCCAGAAGGGAATGGCATGATATATTCAAAGTGCTGAAAGGGAAAAATCTGCAGCCAAGAATATCCAGCAAGGCTATCACTCAGAATAGAACAAGGGATAAAGAGTTTTCCAGACAAATAAAAACTCAGGGACTTTGTAACCACAAAACCAGCCCTGCAAGAAATATTAAAGAGGACTCTTTGAGTAGAAAAGAGGGACCAAAAGTGACAGTATAAAAGTAGGAAACACAAAAGCAGTAAAAATGAATATTTCTATAAAAATCAGTCAAGGGAATCACAAAATAAAACAAGATAAAATATAACAGCATATACCTAAAATGTGGGAGGAGAGGAGTAATGACCATCAACTTAATATAGACTGCTATATGCAGAAGATGTTATATACAAACCTAATGGTAATGACATATCAAAAATCACTAATAAATATGCAATGAATAAAGAGAAAGAAATCCAAATATATTACTAAAGAAAATCATCAAAAGAAAGGCAAAGATCAGAGAAAATCTTCAGAAACAACCACAAAACTAATAAAATGACAATATATGTCTATCAATAATTACTTTAAATATAAATGGACTAAATGCTCCAATAAAAAGAAGGGTGACATGACAGAAGGGATAAAAACAAGACTAATGCATATGCTGTTTACAAGAGATCATTTTATACCTAAAGACACCTGCAGATTGAAAGTGAGGTGATAGAGAACACCTATCACACAAGTGGATGACAAAAAAAGCCAGAGTGGCAATACTTATATCAGGCAAAATCAACTTTAAAGCAAAGACTATAGCAAGAGACAAAGAAGGTCACTATATAATAATAAAGGGGACAATCTAACAATTGTAAATATTTATGCACCCAACATGGGAGCAACAATTGTAAATATTTATGCACCCAACATGAGAGCAACCAAATACATAAAACAGTTAATAACAAACACAAAGGAACTAATCGATATAATGATACAATAATAGCAGGGGACTTTAATACCCCACTTACATCAATGGACAGATCATCTGAAGAGAAAATAAACTGGGAAACATGGCTTTGAATGACACATTGGGACAGATGGATTTAACAGATATATTCAGAACATCCCATCCTAAAACAGCAGAATACACATTCTTTTCAAGTGCACATGGAACACTCTCCAGAATAGACCATATATTAGGGCACAACACAAACTGCAACAAATTCAAGATCAATGTCATACCATGCATCCTTTCTGATTTCTGACCACAACACTGAAACCAGAAATCAATCCAAGAATAAAATCTGATAAGACCACAAATACATGGAGATTAAATAACATGCTACTAAACAATGAATGGGTCAACAAGGAAATAAAGAAGTAAGAAAAAGTACACAGAAACAAATGAAAATGAAAACACAATGATCCAAAACCTTTGAGATGCAGCAAAAGTGGTTCTAAGAGGGAAGTTTTTAGCAATACAGGCCTACCCCAAAAAGTAAGAAAAATCTCAAATAAATAACCTAACCCTGCATCTAAAGGAACTAGAAAAAGAACAAATAAAACCGAAACCAACAGAAGAAAGGAAAAATAAAGATTAGAGAAGAAATATATGATCTAGAAACTAAAAAAACAACAGATCAATGAAGCCAGCAGCTGGTTCTTTGGGAAAAAAAAATCAATAAAATTGATAATTCTCTAGCCAGACTTATCAAGAAAAAAGAGAAAAGACTCAAATAAAATCACAAATGAGAGAGGAGAAATAACAACACCACAGAAATACAAACAATTATAAGAGAATATTATGAAAACCTATATACCAACCAATAGGACAACCTGGAAGAAATGGATAAATTCCTAGAAACATAAAACTGGAATGGGGAGAAATAGAAAATTTGGACAGACTGATTACCAGTAAAGAAATTGAATCAGTAATCAAAAAACTCCCAACAAACAGAAGTCTCAGACCAGATGGCTTCACAGAGGAATTCGACCAAACATTTAAAGAAGAGTTAATACCTATTCTTCTCAAACTATTCCAAAAGGTAGATGAGGAAGGAAAACTTCCAAATTCATTCTATGAGGCCAGTATCACCTTCATACCAAAACCTGATAAAGACAGGCCACTATTTCTGATGAACATAGATGCACAAATCCTCAGCAAAATACTAGCAAACCAAATCCGACAATATAGTTTAAAAAATCATTCACCATGATCAAGTGGGATTTATTCCAGGGTTGCAACAATGGTTTGATATTTGCAAATCCATTAACGTGATACATCACATCAACAAGAGAAAGGGTAAGAACCGTATGATCATTTCAGTAGATGCAGAAAAAGCATTTGACAAAGTACAACATCCATTCATGATAAAAACCCTCAGCAAAGAAGGTTTAGAGGGAACATACCTCAACATAATAAAGGCCATGTGTGAAAAAGCCACAGCTAATATCATCCTCATTGGAGAAAAACTGAGAGCCTTTCCCCTAAGATCAGGAACAAGACAAGGATGTCCACTCTCACCACCTTTATTCAACACAGTACTGGAATTCTAGTCAGAGCAGTCAGACAACAAAATGAAATAAAAGGCATCCAAATCAGTAAGGAAGGAAAAAAATTCACTATTTACAGAACACATGATACAATATATGGAAAACCTGAAAGACTCCACCAAAAAACTGCTAGAAGTGATAAACTCAATAATGTTGCAGGATACAAAACTGACGTGCAGAAATCTGTTGCATTTCTATACACTAATAATGTAGCAGCAGAGAGATAAATTAAGAAAACAATCCCATTTACAATTGTACCAAAAATAATATGATACCTAGGAATAAACCTAACCAGAGAGGTGAAAGACCTGTACTCAGAAAGCTATAAAACACTGAAGAAAGAAATTGAAGATAACAAAAAGAAGTGGAAAGACATTCCATGCTTATGGATTAGAACAACAAATATCATTAAAATGTCTATACTACCAGAACGATCTACACATTCAATGCAATGCCTACCAAAATACCAACAGCAATGTTCACAGAACTAGAACAAACAATTCTAAAATGTATATGGAACCACAAAAGACGCTGAATAGACAAAACAATCTTGAAAAAGATAAGCAAAGCTTGAGGCATCACAATTCTGGACCTCAAGTTATATCACAAAGCTGTAGTGGTCAAAATAGTATGCTACTGGCACAAAAATAGACACATAGATCAATAGAACAGAATATAAAACCCAGAAATAGACCCACAACTGTATGATCAATTAATCTTTGGCAAAGCAGGAAAGAATATCCAATGGGAAAAAGACAGTCTCTTTAACAAATGGTGGTGGATGAACTGGACAAATAAATACAAAAGAACGAAACTGGACCATTTTCTTACACCATACCCCAAAATAAATACAAACTGGACTAAAAACTTAAATGTGAGACCTGAAGCCATAAAAATCCTCGAAGAGAACACAAGCAGTATCTTCTCTGACATCGGTCATAGCAACTTTTTTCTAGGTATGTCTCCTGAGGCAAGGGAAATAAAAGCAAAAATAAACTATTAGGACTACATCAAAATGAAAAATCTTCAGCACAGTGGAAGAAATGATCAACAGAACTAAAAATCAACCTATGAAAATGGGAGAAGATATTTGCAAATGACATATCTGATAAAGGGTTGGTATCCAAAATATATAAAGTACTTACAAAACTCAACACCCACAAAACAAATAATCCAATTAAAAAATGGGCAGAAGACATGAACAGATATTTCTCCACAGAAGACCTACAGATGGCCAACAGACACATGAAAAGATGTTCATCATCACTCATCATCAGGGAAATGCAAATCAAAACCACCAGATGCTGGTGAACAGCGCTTGCTGAACAAAGTCTTCAAGTCAGACAATGATCTCTTTGGACCCATTACCTTGCATTCGGAATCAGACTGGATCATCTCCCATTCTGAGGCTCCCCACGACTTTGAACAATTTTTGGTGATCCTTCTAGAAAGGCACCGTCTCCAGAGAAATGCAGTATTTATATATAGTTCATGGGTATACATTGGTAACATGCTGGATTTGGGTTGGTTTGTAATGGGGCTGTTGCCAAGGATAGCCTGGGCTGCTGATCTAATTCAAGTGGGCAATTTTAGGATCATTTTTTGACATTCTTTACAGTGGTGGAAGTTTTGCACCCAAATCGCCTTAAAAGGGGACATTTTGTTTCTTTGTAATTCATGTTCACATCAATGAGTGATAAAGGTTTATTGAAAATCTAGAGTTAGTTTGCTTCTAATTTCAAATTTCTAATTATAGACTGAGATGAAGACTGAATGTTTAATCATCTTAAAAAAAAAAAACCTGTCAGAATGGCTAAAATCAACAACACAGGAAACAAGAAGTGCTGGTGAGAATGTGGAGAAAAAGGAACATTCGTGCACTGTTGGTGGGGATGCAAACTTGTGCAGACGCTGTGGAAAACAGTATGAGTTTCTTCAAAAAGTTAAAAATAGAACTACCCTATGATCCAGCAAATGCACTACTGGATATTTACCCAAAAAATACTAAAACACTAATTCAGAGGGACACATGCACCCTATGTTTATAGCAGCATTATTTACAAAAGCCAAGATATGGAAGCAGCCCAAGTGTCCATCGACTGATGAATGGATAAAGAAGATGTGGTATGTATACAATGGAATACTATTCAGCCATTAAAAATAATGAAACCTTGCCATTTGTAAGGACATGGATGGAGCTAGAGAGTATGATGCTAATCTGAAATAAGTTAATCAGAGA
This sequence comes from Eumetopias jubatus, assembly GCF_037043125.1. Classification (NCBI taxonomy): domain Eukaryota; kingdom Metazoa; phylum Chordata; class Mammalia; order Carnivora; family Otariidae; genus Eumetopias; species Eumetopias jubatus. The sequence continues at coordinate 110,659,624 of NW_028274819.1, forward strand.
AAGACAAATACCATGATTTCACTTATTTGTGGAATTTAAGACACAAAACAAATGAGCAATGGGGAAAAAAAGAAAGACAAGCCAAGAAACAGACTCTGAACTACAGAGAACACACTGATGGTGAGCAGAGGGGAAGGGGGCGGAGGGATGGGGGAAACAGGTGCTGGGGATGAAGGAGGGCACATGTTGTGATGAGCACCAGCTGATGTATGGGAGTGACTCACTAAACTGTACAGCTGAAATGAATATTATACAGTATGTTAAATGGTATTAAAGTAAAAACTTAACGAAAGGAAAAGAATTAAAATAACTAATTTTAACAATGATAATGGTCCCTTTTACTCAGTGAGCATTCGTCCTCTTTATTTGAGTTATGTTTGATCCTTTCAATAACCAAGCAAGCCATGTACTATTATTTTCTTTCTCCAGAGAGGAATGATAAAACCAAGAGGAGTTTAATAAATTACCCCAAACTCTACCTTTCAACCTGGGCAAAATCACACTTCTTCAGAAGTTCCTGCCCTTTTTTTCCCAACTGCAAGAGCTCCTTGTCCTGCATCTGTCCTTATGATATTGCCCCAATTTATTTTCACTTTAACATTTATCACTACCTAGTCTCCTTTTGCTTATTTAACCTCTGTATCCCCAGTGAGCAAGTGTGTACACTTTATGAGAGAAGGAAACTTTATCTGTTTTATTTACTTAGAAGAGGGTCCAACATAAACAGTTTAATGAATAAAAGACACAAATTACCATTTATGGTTTTACTCATGCCTTTAGGGAGGAGAAACTCTTCACAAGTGTCAAATCGCTTTCTCCATATCAAATTCCTTACCCTTAACAGACCACCTTTATCTTAAACAGATGTTGCTTCCATTCAAGTACATCCATTAAAGCAAAATATGTTCAGTGTGGGTCACGTTAGGTACTCGATGCATTTTTACAGAAATGGAAGTAATAATATTTGGAAATACAGTCTTGAAACATTTTTATATTCATCAGTAAGCAATCAGCATCTCTTAAAACAGATGCTTCCACTGCTCATTTATGAAAATTTTAGCGATGTTTGGAAATGGCATTTGAAATGCGAGATATATCATGCCATGTCCTATTTTACTGACTTGAAGATATCACTATGTTTGTGACTGTAAGATTAATAAAAATATCAAAAAATGACATTTCTTTCTTGCTCTGAAATTTGGCCTACCATTGTGTATGTCTATTGCATTTTTCTTTTCATCTGAGCAGAAGTATTTTTCATATATATATATATTTATTTTTCATATGTATTTTGAGAATAGCAACTACCTTGTTCACACATTTAGCAGTATTTTTGGTAGCAAAATATAATAACCCATCAGCAAAATAGTACTCTTTCCTCAAGTTATAGGAAAGTTCCTGTATCAGAAAGATAGCCCTGATTTTTGTTTTAAAACATAAAATATCAGGATGCTGAAAAACAAACAAATGGTAATTCAACTGTGTAGGTTTTCTCACAAAGTCTTAAATCACTGCACTATGTCACAAGCTCTAGTATTACCAATAGGAAGCGGGCTATGATTTTTGTTCCAGTTGGTACATCCTTTTGCTGCTGAGCTGTCTAGAATATTAGTTTCCCATGATCCCTTTCTGGCATAGGTATACTCTAAAAGTGACAGAAATACCCAGTGTACTTTAACTTTCAAAAGGCACAGAAGTTTGTCTAACATCAATTATCTAATATATACAGAAAGCAACAGCTGCAGAAGGTATTTTTACAGCATGCCGTGAATGTTAGCTTTCCCTAAACAATGCCAGTAAGAACTTGAATGAATGTTTTAGATGCCCAGCAAGGAATTCTATGAACCTCAGTGTGCCGGCTGAAAAAGGAAAATATGTAGAACAGATTTAATTGTAAAATGGGAATTATCTGACTCCCTTGGGCACCCTGGCATCATTGGACATAAGAGAAATACTATGGATTATTGTTACAGAAGACAAAATGTATTCCCCATTGAAAAGTTTCAGCAACAACTACTTGGAGATTTTATTAGAAGTGTCTGTGTGTTACATGAAAATTATACATGGATTTTATGGTAAGAGACAGATCGTTACTAGTTGTTACTGCAAAACTGAAGATACTGTGCCTCCCCGATTCAAGCGTCCCATGTGGCTAGATGGACAGGCAATGAGGGACCCCCACCTGGAAATGCTATCCTTTCCAGCTGGGCCTGAGACTTCCTTCCCCAGCCCAAGTCACCAGGAAAGTAGGGGAGAGGCAAGAAGAGGGGTTCAGAGTCAAGAAGCACTCCACCTGGGAAGTCTCGTGGTCCCTGTGGGCCTGAGGACTCCTCTACTCCACCCAACCCCTGGTGGCTTGCTACACCCCCACTTACCTGGCAAGCACTCCTGTTCATGGGCTGGAGACTCCATTTCCCCATCTAGAGGCACCAGCAGCTCAGCCTGGGAAAGTCTTTTTACCCCTCAAACAACATAAGGAGGACCAAGGGGAGCCCCAGGAGCATCAGATAAACCAAGAATGCCAACATAATAGCACAAAGGGTCTGTAAATTAGATGATCATAGGAGACACAGCCCACAAAAGTAAGCCAAGCCACAAAAGTAACAAGTACCTGTTATAGGTAAACAGGGTGACTGCTAAAATAACAAAAAGTTAAACAGAACGCAGAGTTGACTAATGTAATAGCCAAAATGTCCAAAAAACAAAAAAAAACACCCATCATACCAAGGACCATTAAAATCACAACTTAGAAAAGACAATTAATTGATGCAAACACTGGGATGTGGGAATCATGTAAAAATAACTTTGAAGTACTGTCATAAAAAATAACCCAAGTATTAAAAATTCTTATTAAACAAATGAAAAAAATAGTCTCAGCAAATATATAGAAGCTATAATAAAGAACCAAACAGAAATTACAAAAGTAAAAAATATATAATCATACAAATTAATGAAAAATGTTCTAGATGAGCTCAATAGTTGGGTGACAGAGGAGAGAACAAGTGAACTGGAGGACAGGTCAAATGCATTTACCCAATATGAATTAACATAATTTTTTATTAACAGATACATAAATTAACATAATTAACGGATATTAATATAAATTAAAACATAAATTAACAGATCCCTAGGATCTATGAAATAATAACAAAAAATCCAACATTCATATTATGGGATCCTAGAAGGAAAAAACAAAAAGTGTGAGGCTGAATGAGTATTTGAAAAAATAATGCTGAACATTTCCCACATTCAAGAAGCTGAGATTCAAGAAGCTGCGAAAACCCACATATGATCAACCCCCTGCAAAGAATCTACCCAAGACACACCATAATTACACTTCTGTGAAACCTAAATAAAGCCAATGAGGAAAGGTTTGAGAGCAACCAGAGAGAAATGACAAATTATCTCCAGGGGAACACTGATTCCAATGACAGCAGATTTCTTATCTAAGTCCATGGAAGTCCTCCAGGGAAATGGCAGGGCATTCCCCATGTGCTGACAAAGAACTTCCCATCATTACCTGTATGTGGAGTGAATGGGATGAAGGAGAAGTAGACACATTTATCAATAATTTCTTTGACTGCAAATGGTCTAAACATACCACATAAAAGTCACAGACTGGAGGAGAAGATGTGAATATGATGCAACTATATTCTTGCTGCAAGAAACTTGATTTAAATTCAGTGACACAGAGAGGTTGAGAGTAAATAAATGGAAAAATCTGCCACGCAAACATTAAAAAATTAGGAGTAGTTATATTAATATGTAATAAAATAGATTTCTGAGCAAAAACAGTTACTAGAGACAAAGGGGAATTACATTAATCAAGGCCAGAAAACAACAGTTCTAAATGTGTATAAACCAGAGAGTTTCAAAATACATAAAGCAAAAACTGATAGATCCAAAAGCAGAAATACAGAAATCTGCGATTGTGGTTGGAAACTTCAGAGTCTCCCTCCCAGAACTGGTAGAACTACCAGATGAAAAATCAGCAAGGATGTAGGTGTTTTAAACAACACAACCAACACAATCTAACTGGCATAAATAAACCCTCCACCCAATATCAGTAAAATACCCATGAAACATTCACCAAGAGAGATGACATCTTTAGCCATAAAAGAAACTTAGAAATATTTGGAAGAATCAACCATAACTCAGAGCATTTTCCCTGACCATAATGGGATCAAACTTGAATTTAATACAATAAGGAAAGAAGGAAATCTCTAGGCTTGTGGAAATTAAACACTATGTTTCCAAATAATCCACACATAAAAGAGGAAGACTCAAGGAAATAAAAAAAATACATAGAATTGAACAAAAGAAAAACGATATATAGAGATCAGTGGGTTCCAGCGGAAGCAGTGCTGGGAAAGAAAGACTTGTGTTAGGAAAAAGGAAAGATCTCCAATCAGTCATCTCTGTTGCTAACTCAAGGAAATATTAAAGAAAAGCAAAGTAAACCCAGAACAAGCGGAGAGAAGAAAAAAATTTTTTTTCTATAAAAACTGAGTACTCAACCATTTTGAACTATCAGGACCTGCACTGTCATTGTCAAGTATTTGTGAAGAATGCTTCCTGAAACCACCACGAATCCTTCAACTCTCAAAGTCGGTATTATTTTTACAGCTTTCTGCCTATCTCTCTAAACAAGCATTGGTAGGAGAGAAAATCAAGTTCACTATGTACATCCTCAAGACACCCAGTAACTGACTTTTAAATATAATTAACATTTTAGCTCCTACTTGCTGAATAATTTTTGTCCTAGATAGAGCTCTTATTAAAACAACTGGAAAGCTGGCCTTTCATTATTTACTTATATATAGCATTTTTGTATACATCACTTATACACTTATACACCATTAATAATTTCAACACAATCAACATTTCAGATTCAATTTTATCTGAATTTTATTTTAAATGAAAATTTTTACCAAGATAATTGTAGATTCTCATGTAGTTGTAAGAAATAACACAGAGGGATCCCATGTACAATTTACTCAATTTCCCCCAATGGTGAGATTTTGCAGAAGTCCAGTGCAATATGGCAACCTACCTATATTTTGATGTTGATACAGTCCACTGATCTTATTCAGCTTTCCCTAGTTTTATTTGTATTAATTTGAGTGTGTGTGTATGTGTGCAGTTGTTCTCCATAGTTTTTATCATATGTTTGGGTTCCTGTATCCATGACCCAGTCAAGACACTGACAGGTCCATCCTTACAAGGACCCAATGGGGCCTTTTGTAGCCACACCCACCAACCCTTCTGCCTCCCCCTCTGACACTTGTCCCTAACACCTGGCAACAGCTATATTCTCCCTTTCTAAAATTCTGTCATTTCAAAAATGTAATAAGATGGAGTCTTACAGAATGTAACCTTTTCAGATTGGATATTTTCACTTAGCACAATTCTCTGGAGATGCATCTAAATTGTTGTGTGTATCAATAATTCATTTCTCTTTATAGCTGAGTAGTATTCTGTGGTATATATGTACCACACTTTGTTTAACCATTCATCTGTTGAAGGACATCTGGCTCTTTCAGGTTTTGACTATTACAAATAAAACTGCTAGGAACATTTATGGACAGGTTTCTGTGTGAACATAAGGTTTCATTTCTCTGGGATAAACACCCAAGAGTACAATTGTAAGGTTGTATGGTGGTGCAGGTTTAGTTTTATAGGAGCTAAGAGGTTTCCAAAGTGGCTGTGTCATTTTACGTTTCCATCAGCAATGTATAATTGATTCACATTAATTTTTTAATTGATCCCAAATCTATATTTGTGGTTTAGAAAATATTCCTTCCTTTGCATTGTTCTCACTAACATCATTAATATTATCATTTTGTGGTTATTTTAGAATCCAATTATAAGAAATAGAAATAAGCTTTCTTTTGAAGGTAGTTAGATGATAAATGATTAGTAGGAAGACTGAAGACTGTAGAGAGAGGCAGGTACTGGAGTGTTCCTGGGCATGTGCACTACCAAGCATCTACTAGCCCCTGGCTCCCTCACGCACAGCTACCATGGAAAACTCAAATCCTCCTCAAACAAAAAAACAAAACAAAGAATTACTGCATATCATGGTTACTTTCAAAGAGTCAAAAGAGCTAATTATTAAATGTGTGAATGCCAAAGGCCCACTAAAAAGACTACAGGAAAGAAAAAAGGTGCCATGGGCACTAGTCAAAGTCCACTGGACGAGACTGTGGTGCCCCGGGTTCTAGTGCCACCCGTACCACCAACGGTGATGTGAGCTTGCGCTGCTCACTTACACTCTGGTTTGCTCCTCGGATAACACTAAACTCCTGCATAAGAATATGTAGTTGTGTGTGTGTGTGTGTGTGTGTGTGTGTGTGTGTGTGTGTTTCTACTGGAAATTAAAGTGAATTGAATGACTTTGTCATTTACATTCACATTATAGAAAATGTATCCATTAATAAATTAAAATAGTTGTAGTCTTTCCCGGGGTTGTAGAAGAAATCCTCTCTCTGTGAGAATTTACTGCAGCATACTGCACAGCGTACAAGTGCGAGTGGTTTACACATCACTATTCAAACTCTAGAAGGTCAAGATTTTCACATCTCCCCTCCAGGACAGGCTTTGGTGGAGGGGAGGAAAGCACCGATTATCATCAGACCACATCAGTGGTTATATTTTCAAGTAACCTATGCAAATCAAATTTTAACCTGTGTCCTAAAAAGTGGCCAGTTGGTAAATACCAAGGACGGACATGTGGTAACCATGACTCCTGTAGTTCTGACAACTGAAAATTAATGGAAATAGATCAGCAGAAATTTATAGAAATAAATTGTGCTTCTTAAAAAAAAAAGCTGTTCAGTAAAAAAGATTCAGATGTGTCTTCATGTGTTAAACATGTTCTAGTGCTACAAGGCACAGTGGAAAATTTAACCTAGGCAAGTTCATTAAACTGCATTTGGTTGCTTCATCAAACATTCAAAAGGCAGTGAGAGTAGACAGTGATTTGCTGTATAAAAATGAACATGAGTTGCCTTTACCAAATGAAGAGTTATTTCATCACTTCAGACAACTGTTTTGAATGTGCCAGTGGGGTTTTTATTTCCAGTGCGGAAGAAAAATAGGCACACAAAACCTCCCTGGGAGTTCTAACCTTAGTTACTCCTAACATTTCAAGGTTATCCTATCTCTTGTCAACAACTGGTTATTGACCCCTGATGTAGACACAGAAAAAGCTCTGAAATCACAGCTGGGTTAACTAAACTGTTTTTTTTTTTTAATTTTTTTTTTTAAACCATGAAATCAAGAGCCCTAATCACATTAGTGATGCTTGACCATTCTGTTTCAATTCCAGGGCTGTCTAGTGAAACTAATGAACTGTTTTGGTGGCTCCAAAGCAGAGCCAGGGTCTCACAGGCCAGTTGTGAATTATGAGCACATTTCATTTTATTGCCCATAAATCTTTTCCAGTTTTATATTCACAGTATCTTAAAACACCTAAATTCACATCAATGACTGTGCAGCAGTGCTCTGGATGTTTGGGATTAATAGTGGAGTTAAGTAGATCCCCTATATTTAAAAAATACATTTTCGATACATTCCGACATTAATTATAGTAAATCAGACCTTATCTGGTGACAAGGTTGATAAATGTCGGTGACTTTTTTTCCAGTATGGGCCATAATAACCCTCACACTGCACCATGAAATAGTGTGTGGGAGAGAAATGGACCTGGAGTTAAATACTATAACATCAGGTTTGAAAGGTAATATTGGTTTTGACATGAAACCAATGCATGAGTGGAGCTGGTAACTAAAGTCGGTGCCAAAGCATGGGTGGGGAGAAGTCAGTTTGGCCATTATGTGCACGGAGGTTACTGGTGAAATGTTGATTGCAAATGGAGCTTCCCAGGGAGGTGGGGCATTGGTTTTAGCACAGAGATGGGGAAGTGTCTACAAAAGAAACAAAGTAGGAGGAAATGGTTCAGCTGAAGGTCCGCAGAGCTCAGGTCCCGTCGCTGAGAGCCAGCGGACACAGCCGAGCCAAGGCAGTGAGCCCCTTTCATGGGGCAGCCATGTAGCCGGGAGTCAGAAGGAAGAGGAGCCGTGGGCAGGCAGCAAGCGCTGAACTAAGGAAGCTGGTGAACACGGAGAAGGGGCTGGAAGATGCCAGGCCCACTGGAGGAAGGAGCTGCTGGTGCCCCACCCCGCTGAGGGAGGGTACTGGGATGGCTCCTGCCCACACCACGGGTCTGTGCCACAGGATCTGCTCTGCCCCTCGGTTTTCTAGAAGGTACCACCAACTAGCTGAGGATTCTGCCTTAATAATGCTTTAATTCCTCTCCATCCGTTCACTCCTGCACACACACTCTGGTTTCTGGCTGGAAGAGTCAAATACAAATCAACTTTGTTTATTAAATCAATTTTCCTCTAGTCTTAGCACCTTTCAGGTTTCTTTTGTTTTGTTTTGTTTTAAGTTCATTGTCCTTAATAAATCCTGGATAATGGAGGCTGACACAAGGATGCCTGGTCTGACGCCCAACCTTTCTAATGTGAGCTAATCCTGTGACACTCCCGAGGAAGGAGAGCGCCAGGTGAGTATAACGTCCAGGTGGCGAAACCTGGAGCCCCACTGGAGACCCAGTCCTAAAGATTTTCCCTAAAATACAATCTTTTACTTACTATGATCATTTATTTACTATGTCAGTAGGGATGATAACAATAATAACAATAGCCCCTATTTTGTGTTGAACATTTATTATATGCCTGGGATTCTAATATGTGCTTTGCTTATTTTATGTTTAAATTCTCTCACCAACTCTATGACTTAGGCATTATTTCCCCAATTCACAGATGAGCCCTCCGAAGCTCAGAGACTGAGATACTTGCCCAAGGTCACTCTAGGTCATTCGGAGAGTGGTGGCTCTAATTAGAAATGCCTGAGTGCCAAAGCCCATGCTCATAACATGACAATGTGGATTTATTCCACTGGCTTAGGGACTGTCCTTACCTGTGGTTCTTTCATTCCAAAAAAAAAAAACCTCTCAGGTGTGGGGTAATATCAAAACTCCGTATCTCTGTAGTTTAAGTAAATGCCTCATTTATGTTCAGTTCAGAAGGGGAGATGTGTTTCAGTGTTTGGTGAGAGGGAAGAAGGCAGTCAGGGGCATGAAAGCAGGTTTTTCCCCACATTATATTGCTGTTTGACTTGGTTCCTGACAAGAAGTTTCTTAAGATTAATTCATTTTGGGGCGCCTGGGTGGCTCAGTCATTAAGTGTCTGCCTTCGGCTCAGGTCATGATCCCGGGGTCCTGGGATGGAGCCCCACGTCTGGCTCCCTGCTCAGCAGAGAGCCTGCTTCTCCCTCCCTCTGCCTGCCTCCCTGCCTACTTGTGCTCTCTCTCTGTCAAATAAATAAATAAAATTAAAAAAAAAAAAACAGGCTTGCTAAAAAAAAAAAAAGATTAATACATTTCAACAAGATAACATCAAATATGCAGTTTCCTAAGGGGATACAAATCTCCCCTAAAGTTCCAGTCCTGAAGGTTCCCTAATAATATAGTAATAGGTACACTAATGATCCTTTTCAAATTTAATATATCCATAAAAAAATAATAAGAACAATGCCCATATTTTGTGTTGTGCATGTGTTATATGCCAGGGATTCTAATATGTGCTTTTCTTATTTTATGTATTCTAATCCTAGCCCAAACCGTATGACTGGCAAACTGGCAGATGTTTCCAGAAAGTGTGAGTTCCTAAACACTGATGGGTTAGCGCCACATGTGTTGCTTCCGAATTAGGTTTGAGACTTTGAGAGAATAAAGAGAATAGGAAGTAATGAATGGCAATCAGGACCTTGACTGAAAATAAGACTGGAACCAAGACCAGGGTTAAGCCTAGATTAGGTATGAAAGTCCTGTCTGGGTGTTTCCAACATAGGCTGCTATAATTTCAAGTCAAAATAACCACAAACAAATATTTCAGATGAAAAGCTAAAGGCACTGATTTACATTCCAACACCAGAGCCCAAGGTCCCTTTTCCCCACATCCTCCCTGACACTTGCCATCTCTTATCATTTTGATGACAGTCAACCTAACAGATGGTGACATCTCATTGTGGTTTTAATCTATGTCTCCCTGATAATTAGGGATGTTGAGCACTTTTTCATATATCTGTTGGCCATTTATTTATCTTCTTTGGCAAGCTGGTTATTCAGGTTCTTTACCTGTTTGTTAAAAATTGGTTTATTGATTGATTGACTGATTGCTATTGAGTTATATCAGTTCCTTACATATTTTGGTTATTAACCTCTTAGCAAACATATGGTTTGCAAATATTTTCTCTCATTTGGTGTTGGCAGGAGCATAACCTGGCATGGCCACTACAGAAAACAGTAAAGGGTTTCGTTGAAAAATTACAAACAGAACTATCATATGATCCAGCAATCTCACTTCTGGGTATAAATCCAAAGGAAATAAAATCAGTATCTTGAAGAGATACCTGCACTCCCATGTTTGCTGTAGCATTATTCCTAATAGTCAATATATGGAAACAACCTAAGACTCTGTCCACAGATGAAAAGATGAAGAAAATACAGTGTATGGAATATTATTCAAACATAAAAAAGAAGGAAATTCTTCCAGTTGTGACAATATGGATGAAGCCAGAGGACATTACGCTAAGCAAAATCAGCCAGACAGAGAAGGGCAGATACTGTATGATCTCACTTGTATGTGGGATATTAAAAAGTCAAACTGGTAGAATGGTGGTCTTCAGGGACTGCAGAGATGGGGGAGAAATGGGGAGGTGTTGGCCAAAGGGGACAACCGTTCAGTTATAAGACAAATACATTCTGGGATCTAATGTTTAATACGGGACACTAGAAATTTGGTACACATTTGAAATTTGCTATGAGAGTAGATCTTAAGTATCCTCACCACATACATACGCGTACACACTCACACACACACACACACACACACACACACACACACACATACACTGGCAACTCTGTAAGATGAAAACCCAGTAAGGTGGGGAAGCTAAAGCCACTAGAATACGAATTAAAGAGCCATGCAAGAAGAGTTCTTACAAGCTTCAAAGGGAAACCAGGGAGCCAGAAAAGAGCCAGAACTTTGTAGATCTGTGTGCAAGAGGGCTGGTCAAGTAGTTACTTTAACAACATTAATGAGCCCCTACCATAATCCGTCATTCTCTTGAAGGTACAAACATATATTATGGTTCCTTCCCCAGAGGCTCAACAGTCTAATGGTGGCAGAGATTACATACGGAGATAACTTCAATATAAAATGGCAATTTTTAAGGTACTTTTGGAGCACAGGACTATGTTATTTTTCTCTTTTTTTTTGTTATGTTAATCACCATACATTACATCATTAGTTCTTGATGTAGTGTTCCATGATTCATTGTTTGTGTGTAACACCCAGTGCTCCATGCAGAACGTGCCCTCTTTAATACCCATCACCAGGCTAACCCATCCCCCCACCCCCCTCCCCTCTAGAAGCCTCAGTTTGTTTTTCAGAGTCCATCGTCTCTCATGGTTCGTCTCCCCCTCCGATTTACTCCCCTTCATTCTTCCCCTCCTGCTATCTTCTTTTTTTCTTTCTTAACATATATTGCATTATTTGCTTCAGAGGTAAAGATCTGTGATTCAACAGTCTTGCACAATTCACAGTGCTCACCGTAGCACATACCCTCCCCAAGTCTATCACCCAGCCACCCCGTCCCTCCCACCCCCCATCACTCCAGCAACCCTCAGTTTGTTTCCTGAGATTAAGAATTCCTCATATCAGTGAGATCATATGATACATGTCTTTCTCTGATTGACTTACTTCACTCAGCATAACACCCTCCAGTTCCATCCACGTCGTTGCAAATGGCAAGATCTCATTCCTTTTGATGGCTGCATAATATTCCATTGTGTATATCTATCTATCTATCTATCTATCTATCTATCTATCTATCTATCTATATACCACATCTTTATCCATTCATCTGTTGATGGACATCTTGGCTCTTTCCACAGTTTGGCTATTGTTGACATTGCTGCTATAAACATTGGGGTGCATGTACCCCTTCGGATCCCTACATTTGTATCTTTGGGGTAAATATCCAGTAGTGCAATGACTGGATCATATGGTACCTCTAATTTCAACTTTTTGGGGAACCTCCATACTGTTTTCCAGAGTGGTCGCACCAGCTTGCATTTCCACCAACAGTGTAGGAGAGCTCCCCTTTCTCCGCATCCCCGCCAACATCTGTCACTTTCTGACTTGTTAATTTTAGCCATTCTCACTGGTATGAGGTGGTATCTCATTGACGTTTTGATTTGGATTTCCCTGATGCCGAGCGATGTTGAGCACTTCTCAGGTGTCTGTTGGCCATTTGGATGTCTTTGGAAAAATGTCTGTTCATGTCTTCTGCCCATTTCTTCATTGGATTATTTGTTCTTTGGGTGTTGAGTTTGATAAGTTCTTTATAGATTTTGGATACGAGCCCTTTATCTGATACATCATTTGCAAATATTTTCTCCCATTCCGTTGGTTGTCTTTTGGTTTTGTGGACTGTTTCTTTTGCTGTGCAAAAGCTTTTTAAGTTGATGAAATCCCAATGGTTCATTTTTGCCCTGGCTTCCCGTGCCTTTGGCGATGTTTCTAGGAAGAAGTTGCTGCGGCTGAGGTCTAAGAGGTTGCTGCCTGAGTTTTCCTTTAGGATTTTGAGGGACTCCTGTCTCACGTTTAGGTCTTTCAACCATTTGGAGTCTGTTTTTGTGTGTGGTGTAAGGAAATGGTCCAGTTTAATTCTTCTGCATGTGGCTGTCCAATTTTCCGAACACCATTTGTTGAAGAGACTGTCTTTTTTCCATTGGACATTCTTTCCTGTTTTGTCAAAGATGAGTTGACCATAGAGTTGAGGGTCCATTTCTGGGCTCTCGATTCTGTTCCATTGATCTATATGTCTGTTTTTGTGCCAGTACCCTACTGTCTTGAGGATGACAGCTTTGTAATAGAGCTGGAAGTCCGGAATTGTGATGCCGCCAGCTTTGCTTTTCTTTTTCAATATTCTTCTGGCTATTCGGGGTCTCTTCTGGTTCCATACAAATTTTAGGATTATTTGTTCCATTTCTTTGAAAAAAGTGGATGGTATTTTGATGGGGATTGCATTGAATGTGTAGATTGCTCTAGGTAGCATTGACATCTTCACAATGTTGGTTCTTCCAATCCATGAGCATGGAACGTTTTTCCATTTCTTTGTGTCTTCCTCAATTTCTTTCATGAGTATTTTATAGTTTTCTGACTACAGATCCTTTGCCTCTTTGGTTAGATTTATTCCTAGGTATCTTATGGTTTTGGGTGCAATTGTAAATGGGATGGACTCCTTAATTTCTCTCTCTTCTGTTTTGTTGTTGGTGTATAGGAATGCCACTGATTTCTGTGCATTGATTTTGTATCCTGCCACTTGACTGAATTCCTGTATGAGTTCTAGCAGTTTTGGAGTGGAGTCTTTTGGGTTCTCCACATAAAGTATCATATCATCTGCAAAGAGTGAGAGTTTGACTTCCTCCTTGCCGATTTGGATGCCTTTGATTTCTTTTTGTTGTCTGATTGCTGTGGCTAGGACTTCTGATACTATGTTGAATAGCCCTGGTGATAGTGGACATCCCTGCCGCGTTCCTGACCTTAGGGGGAAAGCTCTCAGCACTTCCCCATTGAGAATGATATTCGCTGTAGGTTTTTCTTCGATGGCTTTTATGATATTGAGGTATGTACCCTCTATCCTTATACTCTGAAGAGTTTTGATCAAGAAAGGATGCTGTCCTTATGCTTTTTCTGCATGTATTGAGAGGATCATATGATTCTTGTTCTTTCTTTTGTTAATATATTGTATCACGTTGATTGATTTGCGGTTGTTGAACCAACCCTGCACCCCAGGGATAAATTCCACTTGGTTGTGGTGAATAATCCTTTTAAAGTACTGTAGGATCCTATTGGCTAGTGTTTTGGTGAGAATTTTTGCATCCATGTTCATCAGGGATATTGGTCTGTAATTCTCCTTTTTGATGGGGTCTTCGTATGGTTTTGGGGTCAAGGTAATGGTGGCCTCATAAAAGGAGTTTGGAAGTTTTCCTTCCATTTCTATTTTTTGGAACAGTTTCAAGAGAATAGGTATTAATTCTTCTTGAAATGTTTGGTAGAATTCCCCTGGGAAGCCATCTGGCCCTAGGCTTTTGTTTCTTGGGAGATTTTTGATGGCTGCTTCAATTTCCTTAGTGGTTGTAGGTCTGTTCTAGTTTTCTATTTCTACCTGGTTCAATTTTGGTAGTTGGTATTTCTCTAGGAATGCATCCATTTCTTCCAGGTTATCTAATTTGCTGGCATAGAGTTGCTCATAATATGTTCTTATAATTGTTTGTATTTCTTTGGTGTTGGTTGTGATCTCTCCTCTTTCATTCATGATTTTGTTGAAATGGGTCATTTCTCTTTCCTTTTTGATAAGTCGGGCCAAGGGTTTAACAATCTTGTTAATTCTCTCAAAGAACCAGCTCCTAGTTTCGTTGATCTGTTCTACTGTTCCTTTGGGTTGTATTTCATTGCTTTCTGCTCTGATCTTTATTATTTCTCTTCTCCTGCTGGGTTTAGGCTTTATTTGCTGTTTTTTTCTCTAGCTCCTTTAGGTGTAGGGTTAGGTTGTGTACTTGAGACCTTTCTTGTTTCTTGAGAAAGGCTTGTATTGCTATATAATTTCCTCTTAGGACTGCCTTTGCTGCATCCCAAAGATTTTGAACAGTTGTGTTTTCATTTTCATTGGTTTCCATGAATTTTTTTAATTCTCCTTTAATTTCCTGGTTGACCCATTCATTCTTTCGTAGGATGCTCTTTAGCCTCCATGTATTTGAGTTCTTTCCAACTTTCCTCTTGTGATTGAGTTCCAGTTTCAAAGCATTGTGGTCTGAAAATATGCAGGGAATAATCCCAATCTTTTGGTACTGGTTGAGACCTGATTTGTGACCTAGGATGTGATCTATTCTGGAGAATGTTCCATGGGCACTAGAGAAGAATGTGTATTCTGTTGCTTTGGGCAGGAATGTTCTGAATATGTCTGTGAAGTCCATTTGGTCCAGTGTGTCACTTAAAGTCTTTATTGCCTTGTTGATCTTTTGCTTAGATGATCTGTCCATTTCAGTGAGGGGGGTGTTAAAGTTCCCCACTATTTTTGTATTGTTGTCAATGTGTTTCTTTGCTTTTGTTATTAATTGGCTGCTCCCATGTTAGGGGAATAGATATTTATAATTGTTAGATCTTCTTGTTGGATAGATCCTTTAAGTAGGGTATAGTGTCCTTCCTCATCTCTTATTACAGTCTTTGGTTTAAAATCCAATTGTCTGATATAAGGATTGCCACCCCAGCTTTCTTTTGGTGTCCATTAGCATGGTAAATGGTCTTCTACCCCCTCACTTTCAATGTGGGGGTGTCTTTGGGTCTAAAATGAGTCTCTTGCAGACAGTCTATCAATGGGTCTTGTTTTTTAATCCAATCTGATAGCCTGTGTCTTTTGATTGGGGTGTTTAGCCCATTTATATTCAGCGTGACTATTGGAAGATATGAATTTAGTGCCATTGTATTGCCTGTAAGGTGACTGTTACTGTATATTGTCTGTGTTCCTTTCTGACCTATGTTACTTTTAGGTTCTCTCTTTGCTTAGAGGACCCCTTTCAATATTTCTTGGAGGGCTGGTTTCGTGTTTGCAAATTCCTTTAGTTTTTGTTTGTCCTGGAAGTTTTTATCATTCCTTCTAGTTTCAATGACAGCCTAGCTGGATATAGTATTCTTGGCTGCATATTTTTCTTGTTTAGTGCTCTGAAGATAGCATGCCAGTCCTTTCTGGCCTGCCAGGTGTCTGTGGATAGGTCTGTTGCCAATCTAATGTTCCTACCATTGTAGGTTACATATCTCTTCCCCTGAGCTCCTTTTAAGATTTTCTCTTTGTCTCTGAGACTCATAAGTTTTACTATTAGATGTCGGGTGCTGACCTATTTTTATTGATTTTGACGGGGGTTCTCTGTGCCTCCTGGATTTTGATGCCTGTTTTCTTCCTCACATTAGGGAAGTTCTCTGCTATAGTTTGCTCCAATATATCTTCTCCCCTCTCTCTCTTTCTTCTTCTTCTGGGATCCCAATTATTCTAATGTTGTTTCATCTTATTGTATCTCTTATTTCTCGAATTCTGCCCTCGTGATCCAGTAGTTGTTTCTCTTTTTTTCAGCTTCTTATTTTCCATCATTTGGTCTTCTATATCGTTAATTCTCTCTTCTGCCTCATTTATCCTAGCAGTTAGTGCCCCCATTTTTGATTGCACCTCATTAATAGCCTTTTGGATTTCAATTTGTTTAGATTTTAGTTCTTTTATTTCCCCAGAAAGGGTTTCTCTAATAACTTCCATGCTTTTTTCAAGCCCTAGTATTTTTAAAATCATGATTCTGAACTCTAGGTCCGACATCGTACTAATGTCCGTATTAAGTAGGTCCCTGGCTGACGGCACTACCTCTTGTTCTTTTTGTTGAGGTGATTTTTTTCGTCTTGTCATTTTGTCCACAGGAGAATAGATGAATGAGAGAACAAAACGCTAAGAGGTTAACCACATCCCCAGAAAATATCCTCTAAACAAATCAGAAAAGACCTGAAACCAGGGGAAAAGACAGGGAAAGAAAGAAAAAAGAAAGAGAAAAAAAAAGAAAAAGAAATAGATAAAAACAAACAAAAACATAACAAAACAAAACAAAACACAAAAACAGAATATGATCAAATATGATCGGGGTAGTGCATAGATCAGTGCCACACACTAGATTTTGGGTGTATTTTGGTCTGTTAGAAGAAAGTGCCTCCCAAAATTTTAAAGAAGGAAAGACTTATATATGTACAAAATAAAGGTTGATACAATGAAGGAATTGAATATGAGTGTAAAGATGAAAATTATAAAAAATTTTTAAAAAGGAATTGATAAGGTGCTTGAAAAAAGAAAGAAGAGGATAAAAAGAAAAAGAAAGAGAAAGAACGAAAGAAAGAAAGAAAAAAAAGGGGAGAGAATGTGATCAGGCAGGAGACTAGAACAAAGCCATACACTAGAGATTTAGGGTATATTTTGATATGGTAGAAGAAACTGTATCTCAATATTTTAAAGAGAGAACTTATTAATATATGCCAAAAATAAGCGTAACTACTATGAAAGGATAGAATATGACTAAAAATGGAAAATAAAAATGTTTTTTTAAAAAAAGGGATTGATAAGATATTGGCTGAAAAAGGGAAAAAGAAAAATTCCAAAAAAAAAAAGTAAAAAAAAATTAACCTTGAAAGACTAATGAATCATGGTAAAAAAGCCATGAATTCTATGTGCAGTATTCCCCTAGCGCTGGAGTTCTCCCGTTCTCCTTGATCGGTAAACTTGGTCTTGGCTTGCTGGCTGTTCGTGCTGATCTTCTGGGGGAGGGGCCTGTTGCCGTGGTTCCCAAATGTCTTTGCCGGAGGCGGAATTGCCCCGCCCTTGTTGGTCCGGGCTAAGCAAGCTGCTCGGGTTTGCTCTCGGGAGCTTTTGTTCCCTGCAAGCTCTCGGTACAGCTTTGGAGGACCAGGGCGAAAATGGTGGCCTCCCAATCTCCACCCGGAGGAGCTGAGAACTCGGGGCCCCGCTCCTCAGTGCGCCCCCGGAGAAAAGCAGTCACTCCCATGTCTCCGGTCTCCGGCCGCACTCCGTGCTCACCCGGCCTGTGACCGAGCGTTTGTATCTCTGGCACCCGACCCCGTGTGGAGTCTCCAAACCCAGCAGATCCCTGCGGTGCGCTCCCGCGCCGCTCCTCCCGGGGGAGGAAGGGGAGTCTCCCCGGCTCTGCCGCTTGTTGGGTCCCTGCTGGGGGAGCAGTGGCCCGACTGGGCCGCGGATCACAGTTTATGGCCACCCCGAGCTGAGAGCCCGCGCCTCGGCTCCGTCTCTGCAGCCGGCTTCCCCGCTCCGATCCCTGGGAGCTCTGCCGCACTCAGGCACCCCCGGTCTTTCTGTGACCCCGAGGGTCCTGAGACCACACTGTCCCGCGAGGGTTCCACCCCCCGCTTAGCCACTGCAGCGACGTCCCTCAGCGGAGCCGACTTCTAAAAGGTCCGATTTTGTGCTCCGCGGCTCTAGCACTTGCCAGAAGCGGCCGACGGAGGCCCCTCCCCCGCCGTCTATCCTCCCGAATATCGCCTCGGATTCACTTCTCCGCACGTCCTACCTTCCAGTAAGTGGTCGCTTCTCTGTTCAGAGAGGTGTTGCTACTCTCCTCTTTGATCTCCTGTTGAGTTTGTAGGTGTTCAGAATGGTTTGATCCCTATTCAGGTGAATTCCTGAGACCAGATGAAATCCAGGTCTCCTACTCCTCCGCCATCTTGCTCCGCCCCCCACAGGACTATTCTTAATCTGGACTAAGAGGAAAGATTTCTGGAAGGAGGCATGACGTCTGAACTGAGTCTTGAAATATAAAAAAAAGAGTTAGCTTGTAAGGGAAACAAACATCTTTCATCTCTAGCAATGTGGCAGACTAGCTACCACTGCTGCAATGAAACAAGACTGTTTGATATTAAAAACATCCTATTAGATGAATTTTTGAACCAACATGAAGAAGAAGAATTTTGTGGAGCTCATAAAGTAAAAGCAAAAATAACGTTGGTGTATATCAAAGCCAACTTTTCCAGTGAGGGTTCTCTGTTACACGTTGGAAACCCTGAGCTTCAGGGAATAGCAGGTAAAGCTTACTCTCTGTTAAAGATGGAATGTCTTAGAAAAGACCCTTAGAAAAAGTTAGGACCTCAAGGGGTCAATGTCAGTGTAAAAGTGAAATAAATAAATACTAAATAAATTCCTGCTCAAGGGGAATAGTAAACAGACCTGACCTGAGGTTGGTATTGGGTGGGTGGAAGAAAATAATCTATCCTGAAAATTTTTTACAAGCCAGTCAACTCCTGGTTTATGTCTGTTTGGTCTGAAAAATATCAAGCAGATAATTTAAAATGGCCCCCAGATAACAGATCCTCAAATCAAATGATAACATCAACCAAAGCCACAAAATTTCCCATACATGTAATTCCAATGAGAAATATGCTGCTTACAATAAAATGCTTCATTGTACAGATTTAAACAACGTGCCTGGAATGAGACTCAACAAATTATCATAAAATGCAATGAGCTGCATGTAGATTTCAGATATTGGAATTATCAAGCAAATAATATGTTAAATGCATTTAAGGAAATGAAAGGCATAATAAAAATAAAAGCCAGGACCAAAAACTACAAATAATTGAGTTAAATATAACAAAATAAGACTCCTAGAAATATTATCTATATATGTGTGCAATATATTATACATCTAATTGAATTTTAAAACTTAGTGAATGTATTAAATAGCAGAGTTTGATAGAGAATTTGAAGACAGGAAAATATGTTTTAAAAATTACCCAGAATGCAGACATGAAGATACGACAGAATGTTTAAACGCTAGGGAACAGAAATTGGGAAGTTGTAAGGTAAGTCTTTTCAGAGTCCTAGAATGAATAAGAATGGGGAAAAGCCAACACTTGAAGACGTGAAACAATAATCCAAAATCCTGTGACACTGTCACTTAACAGCAGGAAGAAAAAGGGGATATCTTAAAAGTAGCCAGAGAGCAAATGCAAATCGCCTCCAAAACCACCATCATTACTTTGATGGCTGCTCTTTAGCGGCAGCAGTGGAAGCCAGAGGACCAAAGTAGCTTCCAAATTCTGAGAGAAAATCACACACAATCATGAACTGAATCCTGAGAAAAGCTACCTTTCAAGAATGAGGGTAAAATAATGATAGTATAAAGATAAACTTGAGAGATGGTACTGCCAGCCACACTCACAGAATAACATGCCAAGGCAGGGACTGAGGAAGAAACGGAATGATCCTGCAGGAAAGATGTGTGATTCATGTCAGCGTGAATACTGAACAGACGTATCGGCAAATGTGTGGGTAAGTTCAAGCAAACTTTGTGTGGAACAGTAAAAATGCTGATAAAAAGAATAAAAATTACATACTACACCACAAATCATATAAGTCGGGAAAAGGATGAACACAGTTGAAAACTATGTCGTAGTTTTACTGTCCGTTTCTTAAAAAGTCAAACGTGCATCTACCTTCTGACCCATTAATTCCCCTACTAGTTATTTTTCCAAAAGACATGGGAGCCTCTACCCCTCACCATCCAAGTAGCCTTGAATACAAATATTCATAATGATTTTAGTCACAAAAGCCAGAAACTAGAAGTAGCTCAGGAAGCCATGAATCAGAAAATGTATTTTAATAAAACAAAAACTGCAAATTATAGTACATTCATACAGTGGAATACTTCTCATCAACTCAAAGTAACAAAAAACTGATAGACATGAAATGGATGGATTCCACAAACATTACGCTGAGTGAAAGAAAAGCCCACTGCGAAAGAGAGTATACCATATGATTTAATTTAGACAAAGTCCTATAACATATGAAACTAATCTATACTATGACAGAAACCAGGTGTGCGGTGGTATCCTGGGGTGGAGCGGGGACTAGCTGAGAAGGGGCCTGAGGGGTCTTTTGTGGTGATAGAAATGCACTTTACAATGACGGGATATAGATTATACAGGTGCCTTTTCAAAATGATCAAATTGTACATGGAAGACCTGAGCTAGTCAATGTCTGTAAACTACGTGTCAATAACAAGAGCCAGAGACTACAAACCTTCTCAACAAGTTGAGGGAAAAACAGAAGGAAATAGAACTACAAGCTGAGTCCTTGCCAAAGAAGGCAAGACAAAAACAGGAGAATGAAATTGAAAAAGAACAAATAGCAAATACATAATAAGAAGATAAGAATAAATCCAAATATGTCAGTAGGAGCAATTAATGTAGATAGACTAAAGTCTCAAAACACAAAAGACAGATTGCCACCCTACATATGTTTAGAAAATGCAGCTGTCTGGTGTTTACTGTTAAATAATGAAGACATAAAGAAAGAGAGAGAATGAAAGTCAAGGACTGAACAATAAACCAGGGAAAAGCAACCTGCAGGAAGATGGTAGGAATATATTCCTATCAGACAAAATGGGCAGTGCAGGAAAGAGCAGCACAGAAATAAAACAGGGCTCCATAAAACGGTAAAAAGCTAAATCGAACAGATGTATATAAAAATTCTAAGGTGCCTGGGTGGCTCAGGTCATGATCCTCGAGTCCCAGGATCGAGTCCCACATCAGGCTCCCTGCTCGGCGGGGAGTCTGCTTCTCCCTCTGACCCTCCCCCCTCTCATGCTCTCTCTCTCATTCTCTCTCTCTCTCTCTCAAATAAATAAAATCTTTAAAAAAAATTCTAAACTATTTTCTCCTAATTACAATTATATACTATATACATACGTATTACAAATATACAAATATATTAATATAATATTACAAATATATAAAATAAAATTTGGCAGAGCCTCTAGGAAAACCTGACAAAAGCATCATATGGAAAAGGATTTTCACAAAAAAACTACCTGAAACTGACAGGTAAATCGCACAGTCCATTAATCAGGATAGAGAAAAATTATTTATTTATTTAAAAGATTGTATTCATTTATTTGACAGAGAGAGAGCACAAGCAGAAGGAATGGGAGAGGGAGAAGCAGTCTCCCTGCTGAGCAGGGAGCCCGATGCCTGGAATCATGACCTGAGCCAAAGGCAGACAGTAAACCGACTGAGCCACCCAGGCGCCCCAGGATAGAGAAAATTTACACTGTTGAGTCCCCTATGCTCTGGATGCATTGAGAATATTAAACCTAGTAACTGGAAGATACATCTTCTTTTTGGACTAATGTATGTTGAAAAAACCGTCCACATTCAGGTCTTTAAATTAGCCTCAAAAATTTCAAAGGATTGAAATCATGCCTGCTACATCTTCTGAATAAAATATAATGAAGTTAAAATTCACATACAGAACTAAAAAAGAAAAAAATTAAATATCTAGAAATTACAAAACACACTTTTTAAACAACTCGTGGGGTTTGAAGACAAATTTATACTAGAAATGAGGTAATATTTGTAAGTGAGGTATAACTACACACACTACTTACCCTGGAGGTCCTTGGGAATGTTTCCAAGGAGTATCAGCCTTCTCCAGACCCAGTGAAAGATTTTTGCCTGTGACAGTTTATGTAGATGTGCCTAATAGCAGAGTAAAGAATGCACGTAAAGTCACCAGGGAGAAGCACAGTTAGAATTAAAAATACTGATGAAGACCTGAATAGAAACAAAAAGGGAAGAAATGGTGGTAGGATTCAGAAAATTGTACAGAATCAAATGAGAATTTGGTCCTCACTTATTGAAGAATGTCATAAAAGACCGGGGATTCCTATTAGCTTTCCGACTTGATGTTTGCGAGATGCGTGGTGGTGATTTCTTCACTGAGCTGTGGAACATAGGAGGAAGGGCAGGTTTAAGAGGAAAGATGATGAGTTCAGAATTGAAAATGTGGATTTTGTGAATGTGTTCACATTATGAAACGTCTTCAGATTTCAAAAGTCCACTAAGACTATAGATATGTGAGTCATCATCACACATGATTAAGATGCTGAGGTATGTGGGATGGTGACCATACTGGATGCAGCAGACAGAGCAGTGACGTGAGGTCCTCCCACGGCCAGCACACTGGGTGTGGCTACACGGGGACCACTGATCACCCCTTTGGAAGCAGGTGAAGAGATGATGGTACGGTCCAGAAGCTGACTGCTTTGCACTGAGATATAAAAGGGAAATGAGGAACTTGAGATGATTCTACATCCTTTTTTAAAAGAAGTTTTGTCAGGTAGTAAGGAGAGAAAGGACACAACTGGAAATTTAACCATGAGAATAATTTTTAAGAATGACACAGAATTGGCTATGTCCATGGTCTTGGAGAAAGAAGTCAATACAGAGGGAAATGTTAACAGTGAAAGAGAGAAGATGGTTTTCGTTTACTGGAAAAACATTCTGGAAGAGGACACATGACATCAAGTGTGTAGGTGAAGGGGCTGGCCTTGATCAAAGAGGACAGACCATCCCAACCTGTGCGGTTAGAAACAAGTAATGAGCACGGATATAGACATAATTTTCTCTGCAGAGAGTGAAAGTGGAGTTGCTTCACACATAATTCTTATTTTTTAACGTGTGTAGAGACCTTACAACCTTCTATTCTTTTAAGTAGTCTGCTGCCAACATTTAAGATTTAACAGGGAATCAAGGAAAATTGGAAATATATTAACCTCACTCAAAGTTTTCTTTTTGCCTCATGTCCTTCAAAAACATCTCATTCATATATTTGAATATATTGTTGATGACTGCATCTCATCATACACTAGGAAATTTGTGTTAATTGGCTTTAGGCACATAGATGATATATTTAGTAAAAGCAGTTTTTGTTGAAAGAAAACCTTTCTCTTGGACAACTGTATGGAGGGAGAGAGGCAAAATATACTGCTTACAAATACTATAAGCACAATCCAAAGAGAAAATGAACATCGCTCTTTGTTCTAGTAACAGAAATCTCTCTTACTTTGTGTCTGTGTTGCTAGTTTGGGGTGCTCTTCCTCCCAGATTTAGGGAGTTTGAAGAACAAGAGCTTTCTACCATTTCAAGCTGTAGTTCACTCTTGAATTCCTATGAAAGCTTTTTTAAATTGCTCAGGGCCAGCCCTTAATGTGCAGAAGTACAGAAGAATGTACATTTTTGTCAGGGGGATGTGAGGGTGGTTTGGAAGTAATTGTGTCAATATTTCAAAAGGATGAGTTGTCAACAAAAGCTCAATATTCCCCTTTATCCATTTGTCTCTACAAAATGATAAACACCTTCTCCAAGTTCAATATTAAAATGAATACATCCAGGTCTCTTCTGCTACTCCAAGATAAATTTCAGAACACTTTTCAATTAGGTTATTGTGTTTAGAGAAATTTCATCATGGCTTCGTATTAAAAAAACAAAAACAAAGAGACTTGGTATACAACGATAATCTCTACAAATACAGAACCTTGAAAACCAACATGCATGAGGATATTTCCTTAGTCAGAAGTTTGAAGCACAGGGGCTCCTGGGTGGCTCAGTGGGTGAAGCCTCTGCCTTCAGCTCAGGTCATGATCCCAGGGTCCTGGGATGGAGCCCCGCATCGGGCTCCCTGCTTGGTGGGGAGTCTGCTTCTCCCTTTGCCCCTCCCCCTGCTCATGCCCTCTCTCTCCCTCTCTCTCTCTCTCTCTCTCAAATAAATAAAATCTTAAAAAAAAAGTTGGAAGCACAGAAGGTAAGGGCAAGGAGGTTAGACATCACTGATAGACTACAGAAGACGCATAGTCTGCTCCCTGCGTGTGTTGGGCAAATTATTCTCTTGAGCACCATTGGTGTCTAGGCCACATTATATACTTGATTTCATTTCACCTTTGGAATACTGTGATGAGGTCAGAACTATTCTGATCCTGCCCTTAGAAATACTGAGACAGGATTTAAACAG
Source organism: Eumetopias jubatus (assembly GCF_037043125.1). NCBI lineage: Eukaryota > Metazoa > Chordata > Mammalia > Carnivora > Otariidae > Eumetopias > Eumetopias jubatus. The sequence continues at coordinate 110,684,164 of NW_028274819.1, forward strand.
CCTGCCTAAGTTTACACGTCACAACACAGACCTGAAATAAGCATTATGTGCATCGTATGTTTAAATTCAGTCCTCTACTCCCACCTGCTCCTGAATCTTGGCCATAATGAGAATTATGCATTTTCAGAGGGAAGTAAATTGTAGGAGATGTAGAGGAAACAGATATAATAGGACTTTTACCCACACGGGGGAATTAGTGTAGGCCCCTGGAATGCCCTTAATGGGATACTCAGAAACAGCCTTTGGCAATTACGCTGTCAGTGACATCCTTGGTCACAGAGACACTCCCCGATGTTTAGGATGATAACTCTTTGTCAGAGCTTAGTGCTCAAAATTTACCTCAATCAATGTGAATATAATAAGTAGTATTCAGAGATTACTAGGAAAGGCACTAACGGGTGCTTTCTGCTTGGGGCCAGATGGCAATGCAGAAGCGCTAATTCCTTCCAACAGAACCAACCCAGGGAAATGCTGATCACCTTCTAGGCTAACAGTAGAATTTGTGATGAATACTTTGTCTTTCATTTCTTTTTGGGTTTTCGCTTTTTATAATAAATACTCAACAAGTAGAGTAAAATGTTCATTTAAGTATTGTGTGTTTTAAATTTTTCAATTCCTTTGTTATCTCCCTCATGGATTCCAAATAGCTCAAGTGCCTGTCATAGAAGCACAAATACAAACATGTAAGTACGACACTATTATGATTTATTTTTAACTGCCTAGATGTTCCTGATACCCAAGTCTTAAAGGCCTTCTGTTACCATGGATGTACATGTTGTCTTTTTAACAACTTTTGTGACATAAGTATAATATAGTTCAGAGCTTCTAAAATGCATTTCTTTTTAGACTTGCTTTTCCACCAAACATCATTTTTCACATTAACTTGATACTATATCACTGGGCTCTAGCAAAATAACATTAACGAAACTGATTTTTACACAATATGTCATTAAAATGTGTTGGTGTAGCGATGCTTTTTTTTAAAACTATGTTTTATTGAGAAATAGTACGAAGTTACAGAATATATAAATCATGGAAGTGATTACATGTATTAAGGTTCATATAAGATGCACTGACATATGTTTTGAATACGTATTATGTTCCGCAAACTCATATACAAGTAACCATGTAGCAACTGGTCAGTGAGTACTTACTGTGTGCATAATAATGGCCTGAGTTTCAAAGCATTATCTCATTTTATCATTGTTAACAACCACTTGAGGTTGAGCTTTGTTACCGTCATTTTCCCAAAGCCATATAGTTAATAAACGAAAGAGCTAATATGTGAACAATGATATGTGTTCAATGATATGACTTTAGGAAAAAAATTAACTCACAGTGGATCATAGACTTAAATGTAAGAGCCAAACTATAACTATATATGCTTCTAGGGAAAAAAAAGTAAAACTTTGAGTTAGGCAAAGATTTCTTAAACAGAAAAAGCATGACTCATAAAAGAAAAAATTTTCAATTTTATCAAAAATAAAAACTCAGCTTTTTGAAAAATACTTTTAAAAAAACAAAGGCAAGCCACAGACTGAGATAAAATATTTGTGAAACATATATCTGATAAGGGACCTATACACAGACTATATAAAGAATACTCACAACTCACCTAAGACAAAGTGTTTATAAGAATTCAGCAAATGTTCTGTATAGGTCTAATTTGCCAAATTCAATTTTATCCCTAAGTATTAGAAACCAACAACATTTAGAAAATTTATTTATATGGCATACAACTTAGTAAGAGAAGTGGCAAAAAAATCAACAAAATTATTTGAGTGCCTAGTTCTAAGTGTAGCAAAAGATGTGCATTATCATTATGGAGAAATGTATAAAAATATTGGAAATCATCCGATAAGACCTAATTAGAGAGATAAATCATATTCATGGATAGAAAAAGTTTGTGTGTTTTAATCCTTCTCATAATTTTTACACATTTATGCATTTTCAAACAAATCCCAATAGAAATTTTTTATTTGTACATGAAATCTGACCAGCTAGATACAAACTTTACATGGGAAGGAGAAGAGTGAAGAGTAGCTGAAAAATTTTTTTTGAAAAAAAATAATAAAGTCAAGAGATTCTCCTACTATATATAGACACCTTACAAAGGTATAACAATTAAGAATATGAATAGACAAAAGAATGAAGCATAAGAAAAAGCCCATACATGTATGGAACTTGATATATGATGTAGTATCATTGAGATCACTGAAAAAAAGAATATTCAATAAATCATGTTGGGTGAATTGCCTATATTGGAAAATATTATTTTGATCCCTTTCTCATACTGTTCACAAATATTAAGTCAAGATGAATTAAAAAAGGATGACCATATGCTTCACTTTGCTCAGATCAGTCCCAGACTACACCCGCAATCCTAGTGTATTTACTACCTCCTTTTGCTAACAAAGACGTCCGGGTTTGGATGATAAATTATATGATAAAACCTAAATGTGTCAAAGTATACCCTTAATGTTTTAAAAAGAAAATCCAAACATTTATATTACTAGGAAAGACAAAGGATTTCTTAAATAAGAACCAAAAAGACTACACTACTCTACAAAAATGATTGGCACATTACAATTTGGGATGTCTAGACAAACACAGGTTTAGAGTTTGTCCTTCCAATGAGAGAAGTTTAGGATTTAGGAATAATGTTAATACTCAGGAAAGGTGGAATAAGACAGTTTTAGAATAGGAGGAAAAGAGATGATAGAACATGGAGACTGCAAGAGTCCAATTCAAGACCTTGGAACAGTTCTATCCTATACATGGGTAAGGTGACTGACTGAAGGGTAAGGAACAGTGAGAGATGGGAACTTCATAAGACAGTTCGTATCCCCAGTCTCCAGAGCCCCTGAAGTTTCACAGCTAGAACTGTATCTATAGCAACAACCCAGAAATAATGAACAGCCCTGTCTTTCATAATTTATTTGCAGTCCTAACAGGACCACATTGGTCTATTTCCCAAGATCTTCATAGCAGTTTTATATGACTTCTCACCGAGTCGGATTTAAAATGAGGTGTCCGATGATGGGGCACCTGGGTGGCTCAGTCGGTTAAGCGTCTGCCTTGCGCTCAGGTCACGATCCCAGGGTCCTGGGATCAAGACCCGCATCGGGCTTCCTGCTCAGCGGGAAGCCTGCTTCTCCCTCTCCCTCTCCTTCTCCCTCTCCCCCTGCTTGTGTTCCCTCTCTCGCTGTGTAAAAATAAAAATAAAAAAATAAAAATAAAAAAATCTCTAAAAGGAGGTGTCCGATCAGAATCCTATTTAATGGGATGTAAGGTCATGTTGTCACGCACTAGTTTTTTTCAGGCCAAACTCATACCTTTATTATTCAGAGGTGAAATTGTCATTTTCATACGTTCATAAAACATAGCATGAAACTCAAGAATAAAATTATTCTCTGGCATTAACTGACCATGAGGAAATGGTCATGTTTCATTTCATTTCTCTCTCTCTCTTTTTGAATTTAATTCTTTTTAAAAATTTGTTCATTCACTGTCCCGCTGAGCAGGGAGCGGGATGCGGGACTTGATCCCAGAACCTTGGGATCACCACCCGAGCCGGAGGCAGACGCTTAATCGACTGAGCCACCCAGGTGCCCCTCATTCACTCTTTCCATCAGCAACACCTGAGCAGCTTCAACAGGACAGCACTAAGTACTGTAAACATTAAGATGAATAAGACCCAGCCACTGGTCAGCTGAAGTCGATGTTCCGGGGAGAGAAAGCAAAGAAACGGTCGTGTATATGGAGTATGTATGGACTGGTCCTCCTTCACTGCAAGTGACAAAACAACTTAGAATAGTTTAAGTTATAGAAGGGCTCGTGGCATCAACTGCAAATTCCAGGGTACAACTAGCTCCAGGCACACCATGATTTAGGGGGCTGACGTGTTATTATGATGCTGTACCCTCATTATCTTTCTCATTGTGCCACTTCCTTTGATGGTCAGTTACACAATCCAGGCTTACACGGCTATTTCAGAAGAGTAAAGTTCTGTTTCCCAAACCTTCCAGGAAAATCCCAAGGGTGTTTCTGACTTCCAGCCTTCCACCATCCACCCTTATTCCCCACCCCCGCACGCATACACACTTACACTTGGGGGGGTTGGGGGGGGCAGTGGTTTGGTCAGGCCTGGGTAGTGTGCCCAGCCCTGATGGGCCAGGGGCGCTGTGACTACAGAGTTTATTCTACTTGCAGAGTTGGAGAAGATGAATCAGTTGAGTAGATTTCCTTTCTTAGGAAAGAAAGGGGGTGATTTATTCGAGGTTGTCTGATGGGTACTGGTGACCTTTAATCATGTAAGTTTTATAGGCGGGAGAAAGATAGTAAATTCATTTCTGTGCATTTTAATTTACTGTGAGAATTTCAGGTAAATGTCTTCAAAATTGTCTGGTTATGTGAGTCTGGAGTTAAGTATAGGGGATAAGGTTGGGGTTCTAACACTGCTTGGCATTCAGCACAGAAGTGGACCTTGTAGCTGTGAGGTGAAGTGCATTCGGAGAAAGTCAAGATCTAAACAATGACCACCACCACCACCATCCCAGGAAATAAAAGCAGGATTATACTTTAGTGTGATTATCTACAGGAGTAGAAAGGAGGTGCCTTTAAAATATCAGCTTCTGAAGTACATATGAAATTAACTTGCAAAAAATAAAGTGATTTACAAACAACTTTTAGCTACATGCTTTTTAAAAAGCAAAGCTCTGTCATTTCCTTTTATCAGAGTTTGTGGTTTGGAACATGCCTCTGGATAGTCTATTTTTTCACACCCACACCACAGCCCCACCTGCTCACTGATTTGGGGGCAAGTCAATGCTGTTTTTTTCTGAGTCTTACCCAAAGATAGGGTAAAGAGTTTAGAAACTTACACTCAACCAAGCTAGGTAAACAGATTTTATGTTCATGATTTTAAATTTGCAAATAAAATGTAATTTCTTAATTAGCAAAAATAAGGCCCTCTGTTGCTCCTTATATCTGATTTAAAAACAGGAGCACAATTACTTTATTGTAATGCAAACTTTGATTAGATGGTACAATTGACCTTATAGACTGTCTTGTTATTTCTAGCATCTTTCATTTCCAGCATCCCTGTGATTACAGTTTTTAGCCCTGAGCTGTGTTTTATACATGGTCCAAATCTGTCATTACTGTTTAACTCAACACTGTAAAAATCCTTAACCAAAGGATTTTCCAGATCATCAGTGGGTGTGGGACTCATTCTATCTTTTTTCTAGTTAAAAAAGAAACAAAGCCAATAGAAAGCATTACATTTTTGGGAAAAAGCAGCTCTTTTCCCCCTCTACACTGTTACAATTTACCTATCAAAAAATGAGATTTTCCAGGACTCAATCTTTAAGAAGTTGGCAGAAAGTCATATTGGTTTTCATAGTATGTAACTTTCAAATCTCATTTCAAAATAAGTTTGTCTCTAAAAACAAATCTCAAACCTGGTTAAGAGTGTTATGGTGCGAAGAAGTAGCAATTAATGTTAGAAACATAAAAAGCTAAAATACTACCTTTCCAAAGCGTTTAGTATAAAGGACCATGTAATGGCCAAGGCATTTCTTTTTTTTCTTTTTTTTTAAGATTCATTTATTTGAAAGAAAAAGAGAATGTGCATGTGCACGAAACTGGGGGGAGGGGCAGAGGGAGACAATTAATCAAGCAAACCGCCCCCCCCCCCCCGCAAGCACAGAGCCCCAGAAGGGGCTGGATCCCAAAACCCTGAGGTCGTGACCTGAGCGGAAACCAAGAGTCAGATGCTCAACCAACTAAACCACCGAGGCACCCCGCCAAGGCATTTCTATAGGCAAAAGCTGCATTTACTTACTATTCCCCCTTCCTTTTGGACTCACCTAGCTGTAAAGATGAACAATAAGTACAGAGCGGATAATGACCCAGAACTTCCGAATTTGCATTTATGAGTGCGTTTTCAAACTCCTAGAAAATGCTATGCACTATGAAGTGCTAGCCTGAGTTTTAATGCTTTCCTAAAGAACATCGTAACTATAGTAGTGCCAGCAGTTTATCTCATACTTCAAATTTAGTAATGTCCAAATGCAGGTTGGCAAATGATTATTAGAAATTTCTAGGCTTAGAAGAGTTTCTTTATATACCTTTAACTTATCCTATGTAGTGAAAAAACATCAATTTATGTTTTGAATTTGTCCTATTTGCTGTTTTTAAGGTCTGGTAACGTGGCGTTATAAGGCTGAAGGAACATTTTAACTCTTCCACGTTTCCGAAAGTCCATTCTCAATATGGTTTTGAAGAACGTGTGACCCTCTGACCTGCGCCTTCCATACTCTGGAGTATTCAGGAAGCAGTTCTGGCCACGTATGGTGGAGTCGCCGCAGCGGAAGAGTTCCTTGTGCGCGTCTGGTCCACGGGCACCACTGAGCCTCCCCACGCGCTGGGACCCGCCACCTTCGCCGCGAGAGTGCGCCAACTCGGTTCTGCTCGCGGGCAGCGGCGAGCGCGGCGCCGGCCCCGTCCGGGTGGAGCGGTGCAGACGCAGGCTTGGAGGCGGCCAGGCCCACGTGGCCAGCGCGTGCCTCAAGACCGCAGGTCGCGCAGCTGCAGGGCGGCCGCTGAGGGCGTTCAGCCGCCGAGGGTATACGGCCGCCGAGGATATACGGCCGCTGAGGGTATACGGCCGCCGAGGGCGTTTGGCCGCCGAGGGTATACGGCCGCCGAGGATATACGGCCGCTGAGGGTATACGGCCGCCGAGGGCGTTTGGCCGCCGAGGGTATACGGCCGCCGAGGGCGTTTGGCCGCCGAGGGTATACGGCCACCGAGGGTATATGGCCGCCGAGGGTATACGGCCGCTGAGGGCGTTCGGCCGCCGAGGGTATACGGCCGCCGAGGATATACGGCCGCTGAGGGTATACGGCCGCCGAGGGCGTTTGGCCGCCGAGGGTATACGGCCGCCGAGGGCGTTTGGCCGCCGAGGGTATACGGCCACCGAGGGTATATGGCCGCCGAGGGTATACGGCCGCCGAGGGCGTTTGGCCGCCGAGGGTATACGGCCGCCGAGGATATACGGCCGCTGAGGGTATACGGCCGCCGAGGGCGTTTGGCCGCCGAGGGTATACGGCCGCCGAGGATATACGGCCGCTGAGGGTATACGGCCGCCGAGGGCGTTTGGCCGCCGAGGGTATACGGCCGCCGAGGGCGTTTGGCCGCCGAGGGTATACGGCCACCGAGGGTATATGGCCGCCGAGGGTATACGGCCGCTGAGGGCGTTCGGCCGCCGAGGGTATACGGCCGCCGAGGGCGTTTGGCCGCCGAGGGTATATGGCCGCCGAGGGTATACGGCCACTGAGGGCGTTCGGCCGCCGAGGGTATACGGCCGCCGAGGGTATACGGCCGCTGAGGGCGTTCGGCCCTGCCGGTAAGACGCTTCCGTCCTTCCATCCCGAAGCTGTCCTTCGAGCTCGCCCTTCGCTCGCGCCCTCTGACAGACATTACGTGACGTGCGGGCCGCGCGCTCTTCTCACTTCACCCTCCCGGCAACACGGTGAGGTGGGTTTTACTCTTGAAAAAGTGGGGCTCAGAGACGTTGAAACCCTCGCTCAAAGCAAGATACAAAATGAAAGATAAAAAGGATTTCTTGAAAAAACCTTACTGTGCAGAGTGGGGCCGCGCGGCGGCCGCGTCCTTGGGCCGGGGCGGAGAAGCGCCGCTCGCCTCCGCGCGGCTTCCCTCTGCTCAGGCCCGGGGCGGCCGAGCGAGTCTGCTCCGACGTCGCACGCGCCGCGCTGCAAATCGGATCCAACGGCCCGTCGCGGTTCTCTCGCTCTTGAAAATCCTTGACGCTCTCCCGCACAGCGCGCGTCAGGGGAGAGGCCTTGCTCCGTCGGAGCCGAGCAGACGCGGCCCGGGAGTTTCCAGAACGCCCTGTGCAGGGAAAGCCGGCCCAGCCGTCCGGAGCCAAGTGGCGCGGGCCGTCCTGTGACCCCGGCGCCGGAGCCGCACAGACGCTGACCCGGGGCGTCGAGGGGGCTCGCGGAGGCGGCAGGCCGGCCGTGGCGCGCGGGGCCCTGCTCCCGTCAGCACCATGCGCTCGCAAGGCGGAGGCCAGGGTAAACAGTGGCGCTCGCCAGCCCCCGGAGCTGGAGAGGCTCCAGCAGCTCCCCCGCCGCTTGGCAGGGCTCTGGCGCCGAGGCCTTTCCGTTCCGGCGGCTCCTTCACACCCGGCTCTCTTCCGCGCGCCGCAGGGCGGCCGGGTCTGCGGCGGGTGCCCCCGCTCCAGCCCACGGCGGGCTTCCCGGGGCCAGCGCCCCCTCTCTCCCCGCCCTCCCCGCCGTCCCTCCGGCCTCTGTGCGGGAGCTGCTCCCCGGGCCTCGGTCCCCCTTCGGGAGGAGCGGCTCCCCGGCTCGGTGTCGGCTCGGTGTCGGCTCGGCGTCGACTCGGTGCCAGAGGTGAGAGCGGGCTCTTCCGGCGGCGCCATCTTGCACCGGAAGTTCAACTTGGCGGCGGCTGTACCTTGGAGTTCGTTGAAGTGTGTTTGGCTATGGTTTTGAATTCGATAAAAATCTGATTTCTTGGGTCAGACAGAGAAGTACGTGTGAAATACCTATGATACATATGATTTCCCTTGAACATGGAATCTTAAAACCCAAACACACAGGGGCTCCTGGGAGGCTCAGTTGGTGTAACGACCGACTCTTCCTTGCAGCTCAGGCCATGATCTCAGGGTCCCGAGATGGAGCCCTGCCTGGGGCCCTGCCTGGGGCTCTGCCTGGGGCTCTGCCTGGGGCTCAGCGGGGACCCTCTCCCTCCGCGCCTCCACCCCACTCTCTCTAAATAAAAATAATAATAACAATAATAAATAAAAAACAGAAACAGCCTCATAAATACAGAGAATAAACTAGTGGTTGCTGGAGGGGGGGTTGGGCAGATGGGCAAAGGAAGTGCAGGGGATTACAACGAACAAACTTCCAGTTAGAAGGTAAATGAGTCACAGGAATGGAAAGTACAGCATAGACAATATAGTTAATAATATCACAATGTTTGGCGTATGGTGACAGACGGTGACTACACCCATGGCCATGAGCACTGCATAATGTACAGACTGTCCAATCACTAGGAAACTATATTTCATCTATACTTCAATGATAAAATTTAAAAAAAAAATCTGATTTCTAATAGCTCTGTTATTTGAGGCTTTTCTTTTCACTTACAGGCTTTGGTCAAGCATAAAAGATCTACAAGCCAAGCGTTTGTCCACTTCAGTGTAAAGCAGTATCTACCCTAAGAAGAGCAGATTTTCTTTCATTTCGATTTCCAGTTCCTTGAAAAATGAAGACTATGCAATATCGATGCAGTTCTACAACAGTTGAGAGAAAGGAAATGCGTAGGTATGTTCAACTTCAGAAAAATAGATCTTCACTAAAGGCTATTTCATAATTACTGCCCTTACTGTCCTACATATGCGTGCACACTTTAACCCTGCATGTACTATATTTTACTTCTCCGTTGCTAGTTATTTCATATAGACTACACATTTCAGAAACTTTCATGGGCCATACCAGATGCTCACTTTTTCCTCTTGCTCTATACATTTTCTTGTGAGGGGCATCTAACTGTAATGTTTACTTAATGAATTAAAACCCAATCCTGGCAAAGCCAAGGATTTATGTTGATAACTCTGTTTCTCTGAAGGGCATGGAGTTGGTCTCCTGCTTTCTATTCCTGGAAGGAAACATTTAAACCCAGACAGCAGCGACTTTAAACCCACTTTGGTTTTGTAAAGGCTTGGGTCTGACGGCCCTTGAAATGCTTACACGTTTTCATAGAAGTCAGCCTAAGTGTTGAACAGGAGAGCCGGACTGGCTTACCACGGATCCGTTCTCGTTCAAATGAGTGATAGGAGAATGTGGAAGAGAGAAGCCATTTACTCTCAAGTGTGCGTTATTTGGTACTTACCGTGCAGCGGTCCACAGTTCTTGGGCCAAAATACTTAAGTTTCAAGAGAGATAAAATATTGACTTGTGAAGAGCTAAGGCGTATATGTACTAAAACGCAAACTTACATTCTATATCTAGAGAAAGAAGGCCATAATAAATGGTTTTACACATTCTGAATTATTTAGATGTTATATCACTGTTAAATAGATTATATGGAAAACTTAACCATATATTGACAATAACAAAAACTTTGTGTTTGGCACATCCTGGTAATGGTTTATACCATGCCTGAATTTATCAAAGTCCAATTACTTCATTCTTTCAGTCTTCAAAATCTCTGCTTGCTGAAAAATGATCAAATGGCTACATCATTAATCCAACTAAGTGATTTTAATTATCAAATTGTTCCTATAATATCAAAGTCTGCTTATTTTGATCACTTTAGTTCTATGATCCATCCACAGAGTCATTTCTGAAATGAATAATAAACACATATGGCTGCATTGTCTCTGATTTCTGGTAAACCTTTGCATGTTTGGGAACAACAATGACAGATTACACTTTACCTTTGAATTTGAACCCCACTGCACAAATATTATGATTGTTTTATATGTCAGGGAATCAAGAGTCAGTTGCCTTCACAATAATATTTATATCATATGTACAGAAAAAAATATTTTCCAAATAATTCAGGAAATACTTTCTCATATCATCATCATCATTTAGAGAGAAGAAGAAAATACGAGAATAAAAATGAGGGAGGTTTCCTGATAAATAAATGATGGCCAACAAATTATCTGCTAAGTACTTAATCCAATAATGTGCAGGTGCTGATGTCCCCAAGTTTGGCCCCCTGCTGTGAGGTGTGAGGTGTCCAGTTGTGGAGAAAGTCCTCAAAACCATGACAACTAAAGTCCAGAATATGGTCACAGATTCTACAGAGAAAGGCATGGAGACAAGAAATGAACAACGGGCTTGAAAGAGGAGTTGATTTAATGTGTGCACTTAGCATCTGAGGCAAATATTTGTAGCCCAATGACAAAGAGTAGGTGCCTCAGTCCCCTAGAGTCAAGTGTTTTATCTACAATCGGACTGGCCAACAAACGGTAACAACACATGCTACTTCAGAAGGAAAAATGGAGCCTCACAGAAGGACCAGAGAAGAAAGCAGATAGTTTTTCAGGGAAGTAAAAGAATGATTTATTATAATACCATCTGGTGTCAATAGGAATGAACTGAAGTGAACACACAGATAACGCTTTTTATTCTTAAGCCAAAAAGTGTTATTTCCCAAGTGTTATTCTGGTTATTTCTTCTGCCTTCTGAGAGTTCACAAAATGAATGGTTGCTGATGTTTTTATGGCATCTGTCCTGTTTTTAAGAACTAGAAGCTTCTATTATTCTGGGTTGCTGATTTGATTGCATCCCTTCCCCCCCCCCCCCCGTGGCGGGGGGGAGCGTTTTATCAATGCCATGGTGCTGTGTTACATAGAGCAAAACTCCTGGAGAGAGTGGTCTTTGCTCCATTCCCTACCCTCCTATTCAATCTGGAACCCACATGAACCAGGCTTTCTTCCCTGTCCTACAGGAACTGTTATTTCCATGCTAACAGATAACCGGCACATTGCTAAATACAACAGTCAATCCCCAGTGTTCAGTGTATTTGATCAGCACACTGTTGATCAATCTTTTATTTTTGAAGCGTTTATTTCACTTGGCATCCAGGACACCAATCTCCGTTCTCCTCCTACATTATTGACAATTTCACTGCAGACTCTTTTCCTGATTTATCCAGACCTCTAAAATCTGGAGTGCTCCAAGCATCACACTTCTATGCTGTCTTATGATCACCTTCTCGGTGATACTCAGGCTTATCTTCAACTGGCTTCTTCATGCAGATACTGCCTGAATTTATATCTTTTATCCCTGAGGTAGATTGAATTATTATTCCCGTTTTGTCTAGATGAGAATTATATATCCCCACTCCAAAAATGTCAGGCTTGACCATGTGATTTGCTCTGGCCAATGGAATGAGAATGGAAATTATGTTGGTCATCTCTAAGGAGAAGCTTTATGAGCCCGCATGTGATTCATCATGTCTTTCCTTCTGCCATGAGACTGGCAAAGCGTTAACCCATCTGCTCTGTCAGCCTGGGTCTCAGGATCAAGGGAACTTGGAGCAGAGCTTCAGCAGCCCCGAGGTGGCCATGGAGTCTGAGTGAGAAATTAAAAATGTGTTTACTGAGATTTGGGGTCACTCGTTAACAGCTGCATAAGGAAGTGTTTTGTCTGGTACAAACTCCTTTCCCCTAGAACTCCCATACTTGCTCTCTACTAAACTCCTGTGTGTTGATACTTTATGTCTCCAATAAACCCCTCATTATTTCCCTGCAAAGCTTTCCCTCCTGCAGTTTTCTCAATCTCACTAAGTGGTGATTCTATTCCTCCTGTTGATGAGACCCTGACTTCTCTCTTATTTCAGTCCTGGATCAATCCACTGGCAGGTCCTGGGAACTCCAAAATATCCTATTGTTCTATCTATGAATATATGGCTGTTTTTGTTTGGGTGTGTGTTTCTTACCATTTCGCCTTTAATACAACTAAGTTGTACCTTCATTTGAACAAACTGCAATAATCTCCTAACTAGTCTCTGTCTCTACTTGGATCTTTTATATTCTGTTACTTATACCACGGCCCGAGTGATCGTACCACTGTGTTACTCAACAGTCTCTGCTGATTTTCCATTCATTCAGATAAAATATTTTTACCATTGCTCATTGGACCCTTACCATCCTTTACCCTGATGTCAACTCCTCCCACTCTCTTCCCCCTCACTCTACTGCAGCCACATGGGCCCACTTGTGGCTCTTCAAACAGGCCAGGCACAGCCCTTCATCAGGGCTTTACATTGCTGTTCCCTGCTCTGACGTGCTGTTCCTCTGATACCCCCAGAGCTCAGTTTCAGCCTTTTTTGAATATCATTGAATCCACGGTCCATCATTTGTGACTGTATATAAAGCCCTAAGTTGCTCCTCAACCCTTCTAATCACCTTTACCTGACTTAAATTTTCTCCAAAGTGCTGAACATCATGGGACTTATTATCTATGCACCTGTTTGTCTTCTCTCACTCAAATGTAAGCTCCAAGACAGGGTCTTATCTGTTCTGTTCACAGCTGTATCTCATGTTCCCAGATCAGAGCCTGGCACACAGTATATGCTCAGCAGTAGGTGCCAGTCAGCCATGTGGAAGGGGTACAAAGAGAGCTCGAAGGTCCTGGCTTTCTCACTTACCGCTTTTGTGACCTTGGACATGTTAAAGACCTTTGTGCCTCAGTTTGGTTTTGTTTGTTGTTTTGTTTTTAATGGAGACTAATTGGACCTATCTCATATGGTTTTTGTGAGAATTTTAAAAGAGAAAATGTAGATATAGCACTTAGAACAATGTCTGGCACATATTAAGTGATCAGTAAATGTTCGCAAAAAAAAAAAAACACTAAAAAGGAGATAATATGATTTAGCAGACAAACCAGGAGAATATTTTGTACAAGAAACATATAGTTTCAAATCTCAACTGAGCTATTGCAAGCTGGGTCAACTGGCATAAGCTTATCCTCTCTGCCTCAATATTCTTATCTGGAAGTTGATGATAATAGTAGAACTTGTAGAATGGGATATAATGCATATATAATGTCCAACCTGTGTCTTACTCGTAGTAAGCAGACGAATAGTTACCATTATAATGGCAACAACTTAATGAGTGATTAATTTGTACCAGAAATTTATGACTGTGTCAATTCTATAAGGTAAGTGTTGTACTGGTCTTACTTTTCCAGAATCATGGAGAGGTTTAGAAACATTATCGGATCATATGGATAATAAGTTGAGCTGAAATTTGAACCCAATTTGTGATCTTGTACACTAGCTTACCTTCCCTATTTATTTACTGACCAATCAGTTAATAAATATGACTGTTCACCCTCAAAGAATGTAAACCATGTCAGGCAAGGAGGTGGTACGTATATATGCATAGTTGCATGAACAGTGATACAGGATTTGAATAACAATCAGGGAGAGTATCGAAAGTTCTCCTGTGGCATGTTTGGAACTATTGCACCCCGAATAGTATTAATAGTGGGAATTCAGACCAAATACAATGAGAGAAGTTTGTAAGAAGAAAAATAATTTAGCTTATGTGTCGACAGTGGTAAGACTAAGGACTTACCTGTGAATTGACTAATCACATCTTGTGTTTTTTCTGAATCTTCCATTTTCTCTCTCTGTGGAGGGGTTGTCTTCTATGGCTTGTTTAGCTACTTGAGAAGCATCACTGTGTTTTTAGAGAGAGAGTCGGTTCTGTGGAATACATTCCAGAAAGAGGCAGGTGAAGACTTTCTGAGCAGATGTGATAAATCTGAGAAGAAGAGCAGTTTGTTTTATTTCTTGAGCTTATAAAGTATCTAATAAGACATCTCAAAGGTTCATCTCTCATTAACAGGGAAAAACAGGTAAAAACAACGAGGGGTTATTGCACTTAATCCTGGGAGAGTCACTGAAGGTGAATAATACTCGCCAAACAGATATGCTTTCCCCCCGCTTAGAGTCTTCACTCTACTAAATATATCTGACGGTTTTAAGGAAATGATAAGAAGAGCAAACACTTTCAGTTTTTACCCCTGGAATTTGGCAGCCATTTTAGTTCATCTGTTAAAACCCATGTTAATTGGGGTGGGGGTGGGGGAGGGTGCGTCTGGGTGGCTCACTCAGTTAAATGTCCAACTCTTCGTTTCGGCTCAGGTCCTGATCTCAGGGTTGTGGGATTGAGCCCCTTGGCCGGCTCCATGCTCAGTGGGGAGTCTGCTTGGGATTTTCTCTCTCCCTCTGCCCCCCCGTGCTATAAATCAATCAATCAATCAATAAAATATATTTTTTTAAAAACTATGTTAACTTTAAACACTGACTTCCTCTTGGAAAAGGAAAAAATACAGCATATATTTCAACATTTTGGAAAATTTACAGGGAAACATTTCAACAACTTTAAAAGGGATTTTAAGACCAATAAAATCTCTATCTGTATCCAAATCTTATTGATCAGTGAATCTATTGCTACATTTCTGTTAGACAGAATTCTTCTGATGTATCACTATGCTTTTTTTTCCCTATGTTGAAACAAATTACCGACATATCTTTTAAAAAATAGAAGGTATGATCCAAATCTGGTGTGTGTAGTTTTCCTAGCGTGCAGGATCTTTTTTACTGGGTAGGACGAAATGTAAAGTAAGGCTCAGTGAAGGGCAGCAGGAAACCAGCAATGAACATTCTGCTAATGGTTAATGTTGTTGCTCTCTTGCCTGATAAAACCTGCAAACTCTTTGGCAGGGAGATTTTCTGCACTTTCTGGGTCCGGGGCTGTCTGAGCATTAGCAAAGAGATGGTAAAGGAAAGCAAGAGCCCAGCTAGGACCACAGAAAGGAGCCAGGAGAGTCTCCTCTGCAGGTGAAATGAATTCTGTACAATTTGCTACCTGAGAGTTAAGAAAATGATGCTCCATGTGGACACTTCTGTCTTCTTCTCCCTGGAGGTTGCCGACCTGTCTCCCTAACTACACAGAAATACCATGGCATCAGAATTATTGCAAAACACACCATTGTCAGATTTCTTTCAGCAGTCCGGACCTGCCTTGTATCGTCCCTATCTGTTTTGAATCATTGTTCCAAAAGAGCAACCCTATCACTGCCTGCCAGGAGCCAAGTGGGTCTGTCTGTCACTGCTGTTTCCTAGCCTGGCTAAGACACTAGGCTAAGTGCTCTCAATCTAAATGTATGTTTACAGTTTTAGCTGCAGCCCTTACACTTCTGTCCCCAAATTTCTCCATTATGTGTTAAAATACTAAGTGCCCCCGTCTACACCAGGTCACACGTTCTTTTTAAAGATTCTTCTTGGGAACTTTGTACTTGTTAGTCTTATGTAACATGCTGAGAATTTTTTCAGAGAGATAAATTGAATAAAATCCTGGCTTAGTGTAGTTTAAGGCAGGTCCAAAGATGGGAGTGAATCACACTGTGTTACACACACACACACACACACACACACACACACACACACCCACCCCTTTTTCTTATTCTCTCTCTGTTCCACAATGTTATGCAGAAGGTGGCTGCTTGGTTATTTTTCTGGAGACAAAGGTCTGTCCAACTCAGGCACCCCGCTGGCCCTACATCCCTCACTAAAGAAAAGGAGAAATATTACATCCTGTGAGCTGAAGACATGCTAGAGGTTTTAGATAATTGATTTACTCCGCATACACCTGCCGCTCCATTTTACCGATGGGATGGATGTTGTTATGTCCACACAACCTTAAGGAGATGGGTCAAAAGCTCCGCTTCCCATGCCCCTTTGCAGCACCAGTGTTATTTCCTTGGCACCTCCATCGATTCTCCATTCTTCCGGAGCAAAACACCATTGTGCCTGTGTTTTTCATGCCACTGAGCTTTTGCTGAGCCTGGCAACCCCTCGCAAGTAATGCCCTTCTCCTTCCATTTCACATTCAGATCCTACTGTACTTGCATCTCCTTTGTCCATGAAACTCTCTTGCAAGCAGGGGGGGGAGAGGGGCAGAGGGAGAGGGACAGAGAGAATCTCAAGTAGACTCCATGCACAGCTTGGAGCCTGATGTGGGGCTTGATCTCACAACGCTGAGATCACGACCTGAGCCGAAAACAAGAGTCCGATGCTGAGCTAACTGAGCCACCCAGGAGCCCCCCACCCCCTGTGAAACTTTCTCTTATCCCTCTGCCACTCTCTATGCCTTCCCTTAAGCAAGTTGTGATATTTTTTTCTCCTTTGAATGGCCAAAATAGTGCAAATGGGATCCCTAAACACACTTTGTACCTGTGCCATCTCCTACCACGTGCACAATTTACTTCTTTCTACAGCACCTCAAGATCCTGTGAAAGTAAGAACCTCGGTACTAAAAAAAGATCAAAGAAAGAGATGAACAACAAAAGAAGAAGAAAGAAAAATAAAAAGAGGGAGGAAGGTAAAATAGTGTATTTTGAGCATACAGTGACATTACAGAAAGTATAGTCTCATTAATCTGTCTGCTTTGCTTAAAAGAAAAGTAGTAGTGCTATTTTAAGAATAATTGCAGTTTCGGGCGCCTGGGTGGCTCAGTCGTTAAGCGTCTGCCTTCAGCTCAGGTCATGATCCCAGGGTCCTGGGATCGAGCCCCATATCGGGCTCCTTCCTCAGCGGGGAGCCTGCTTCTCCCTCTCCCTCTGCTTGCCCCTCCACCTGCCTGTGCTCTCCCTCTCTCTATCTCTATCAAATAAATAAATAAAATATTAAAAAAAAGAATAACTGCAGTTTCTTCAACACCAAATACTCATAGAAAAAGTGAAAATAGTTGCTATATAAATACAATTCACTGGGCTAAGTCAATGTATATAGATGCCCTCTTACAGATGTATGAGGTCAAAATTAGTATCAAGTTTTAATAGATAAGGAAGCTGAGGCCAAGAGAAGTTACTCACTCGCCCAGTGTCACAGAGCTTCTACAAGACAAAGCCAGCATCAAAAAGCTGCTGCATCTGATTTGAAGGCCACACCACAGACCATGGCTTCACAGGCAGTGCAGGCCTGAATGGGGCCAGCAGGTGCCCACAACAGAGTCCCCTCAGGGTTGTAATCTCTGTGCAGCTCACCCCACAAGCACAGTGTCTCAGGTGTTGCTCTGAACACCCATGGAAGCCTCATCCCATCAAATTCACACCAAGGTATTGAGGAAGAAACAACTTTCCCTCCCAATAACCTTTGAATTTTGAAAGGGAATATAAGGCTAGATCCACGATTGAACAATAGAATGAGTATTAGCAATGGGGTCCAAGGGATTTTACAGAATTTTAATCTAGGATGATCATTTATTGTACAGCAACAGGAGATGAGACACTGTCTCAGATAAGTCAAAACAATGGCCATGCTACCTAAAACATAGCTGCTCAATTATGCACAAGTGCTTTATCTTTGATTTTAGATACTTTGAAGCAAGAATATGTGGAAGATTGATAAATCATTCAAAGGTTTCATATGCTTCATCAGACAGTTTAAATAGAACCTATATACTCAGTACAGTGAACTTGAATGTGATTGTTGTTTCAGAGCAAAAGATGTTCTCTCAGTTAGCTGGTGGAGTAAATAATGCAATCTTCAATTTGTTTTGATTTTAAAGGGACCAAGCAAATGTCTGATAAGGAATTAACTTCTTTTTGCCCAATTGCTCATACACACAGGTTTTGGAAGCACGGTTCATGTTATGAAAGACAATAGTTCTTCTTGTTGCCACCACTGTGGTAATTAAATAGATACTTCTTTTTCTCTTCTGTGTGAAAACAGGACACTTTGCAATTAGTGTGAAGACTTGGGTAAGATAAATGTCAGAGAAAATGTCAGTTTAGAAAAATAATGAGATATTTTATAAAATATCTAATATGTGAAAGAGCAGTTGATCATGAAGTCATCACTTCGGGTATTAATTGTGCTCGGTGCAATTTTCTACTTCTCCCTGTCCACACTAGCATGTTCAATCAACTTGTTACATATGTATATTTGTTTTTCTTTCCCATCTCACTCTGATGTTTGTAGCTGTTACATTTTAAATTACTGCTGGAATGTGTGCAGCAAAACTAAACAAAATGCGGGGCTAATTCCTTGAGTTTCAACACAAAACATGTTTCTTAACATATATTTGTGTATCAACCAATATTTGAACATTTACTATTTGAAAATCATGGTTATATATGGTGAAGACCAAAAAAGATATCTTATTTCAACAAATTTATGATGCCATCTGTTTTAAGATGCAACATTATTTTACATATGATTTAAAAGGAAAAAAAAATATTAGGTGCCATTAATTGTAAGAAACATCATGATTTCAATGATGTGAAAATGTGAAACAGTGTATTTCAGTGAAATATGGTATGTCTAGCTTCCCTAGGGAAATAAATTCAGTGTATAGTTAAGAGAACAGTTAATCTTTAAGAAAGGCATCTTTGCACATTTTTACCACAGAGAATGACAAGATGATAATTGACGTGAAGTTGTATAGGGGTTACAGAGCTACTTAAAGAGTCCAAATGTGGCTACTTCTTGGAACAATTAAATGCTGTTGGAAAAGAGGCAGTCATAATCTGAGGTATAGTTTAGAGAATTTGGGGTCAATATGAAGAATAAATTTGGGATGGGGAACTTTGTGGAGTCAGGAAGCTAATGAAAACTCACAAAATTGACGTAATGGGGGGGTCTGATCATAAGTAAAGACAAAAAGATTAAGCAGACTTTGCCATGAATAAATTGACAGATGTAGATGCTAGTGAATAAAGAGGGGATGAAACTAGTTCATTAGTACCTGACTCTCAGATTTGGAATTTGTGTCGGTGGGCTGGTATATGCCTTGTGAATAAACGGGGGGGCTAAGACTGAGACCATGACTGTGTATGTTTAGGTTGTACTTAAGACGTGGGCAGGGCTCCTCCAAGATCGTGTTGGAAATGTGGACTTACAGCACAAAGAAAGTCAGGCTTGTGTTATAACTTAGGAATCATGAAAACAGAAGCACGATACCTTTACTGACTCCTCCTTCATGTAAGTAGTAGGAAAAATGCACAGCTGACCCCATATGTTGGCCACGTATGTGCCAGCCACTCGAGATCATCCACTGCATGTGACCCCAGATATGATTTGATATGACATATCTCCAGGACTATGTGTATATATTCAATTAGCTGACTTTACTTGAGAAGATGAACTAATAAACCATAACAGGTGTGTCTTCAGGTTGTTTGTAATTTAATGTAAAGAGCAAATACACTATCTATAATACAACACAAGAAAAATGCAAGCAGTGGGATACCAAATTTACAAGAAAACTTTCTTCCTGGTTCAGAAGACCGAGAAGTGCTTGTGGCCCTATTGATCACTTATTCCACCCAAGGAAGTCTTTAAGAGTAGGAGAATTTGAGGGGTGTCTGGGTAGCTCAGCCGGGTAAGCAGCCAACTCTTGATCTGGGCTCAGGTCATGATCTCAGGGTCCTGGGAGAGAGCTCCACGTTGGGCTCCCTGCTCATTGGGGAGTCTGCTTGAGGATTCTCTCTCTCCCTCTTCCTCTCTTTCTCTCTCTGTCTCTAAAATAAATCAATAAATCTTTAAAAGAACGGGAGAATTTGAGTTCTTCAGTAAACCACAATTAAAATTACTCAAAAGTGAATATTGTTGATGCTTGATTTCATAGCTTTGAAAAGCTCAAGTCTAAAAAAGAATGAAAGAAGAATGAAAACAGTTCAATATCTCACAATAGTGAAATAACCATGGTAAACATGATTCCCTTCCTTTCTTTCATACTGCTTTTTAAAGATGGATTTTACTATATTTATGTTGCCTAACTTAATTTTACTATTTAGTATGAAGTTCTAAGCATTTACCCAAGTCAGAGACAGCAATATTTTCTATTCACACTATACTCTATCATATAAACACTTTATGTTTTACCTAATACCCTTATTGTTACATACTTTGATGTTTCCAAATTTATTTGTTACAGGTAATGCCCCAATGGCTTTCAAATCAGTTTCTTAGGATACATTGCTATCAGTCATTGTACCATGTAAAAGACAAACAATCTGAGAGCTTCTGATAAACATCACAAAATAGCTTTCTAAATAGATTAGGAAAATACATAATAGTATTTGAGTATGAGAGTGCCTGCTTCAATGTACTCTTATTTTGTTTGATATTTTTACTTCCATTATGAATATTTCATGATTGGAATGAGAAAAAAATTACCTTGTATTTTAAAACTATGAATTTCATTAACTTGAAAGATTAAACATGTTTCTAATAATCTGTTATCTATACGCGTTTCCTCTTTTAGATCTTCTGTTAAATGCAATTATATTGAGGTATATGTCTATACACTAGAGTTTGATTTCTTATTGTATGATTTCATTATAGATAAAAATAGTAATCCTTTGTCATATTTCCTTGAAATATGTTTCTGATTATATTTTTTATGGTTATCAGATTATTTAAACCTGAGTAAGTCAGCTCTACCAACCTTTCAGTTTTGGGTTTCTTCTACTGCTCTGGAGTTGTCAAATCCTTTCGATATCACAAGAATCCAATACAAAGTACACAATTATTTTACTTTTGAAATAATTTCCTAAGTTCTTTTATTCTTTGATCTTTCTGAGATTTGCTTTACTAAAGAATAACGCATGATTCATTATGCACCATTTATTGAGTAGGCCCTTTGTCCCTTTCACTTTGTGATTTCTCTGTTAGAACACGATAACCAAGCACACGTCTACTCCGCTCTACACCTGGGCCGCCTGTACTGTTCCACTCACGTTGTCCGCCACATGCCAAAACCAAACTTATTGAATTGTTTGGGCTTTAAAATTTGTTTAGCCTCTCCATCCAGGTTCATCATAAAAACATACATATTAGTTTTTGTCTTTTTAAAACTTTAAAACAGTGGCATTTTGGTTTCTTTACATATCCCTTAGTCGTTACAAATACACTGCTATTTCACATATTTTGATGCTACTACAATTGAAATATTTGTTCAGTTTATTTCCTCTAAATAATTACTGATGGTACAAAGGAAAGTTTTTGCATGTTGTGTACTTATCCTTTAGCTCATAAACTTAGTGACTCTAATTATTTCAACTAATTATCTTAGTTTTTTAAAAGATTTATATATTCATTTGAGAGAGAGAGAGCAAGCGAGCATGACCAGGGGGAGGGGCAGAGAGAATCTCGAGCAGACTCCCCACTAAGCACAGAGCCTGACCTGGGGCTCTATCCCATGACCCTGAGATCATGACCTGAGCTGAAACCAGGAGTTGGAGGCTTAACTGACTGAGCCACCCAGGTGCCCCTCCTACTTTTTAAAATGTTTTTAAAATGTTTTTCTCCCTTCCAAAAATGATTTCTTCTTTCCTTTTTATTTGTCATTGCTTTATTGCATTGACCAGTAATTCCTGAATAACCCTTGAAAAATTGTGATAACAGGCAGCCTTCTTTTCTTTATGATTTTAATGAGAAAGCCATTGGAATTTCAGGGTAAGAATGCTTGCTGTTGGCTATTGGTTTAAACTAAGTAGTCTATCATTAATATGAGTATTTATCTTACAGCTTGAAATTTGTACCTTTTGACCACTTTCAACCCCCCCCATATCTAGTAACCACCAATCTTATCTTTTTTTCTATGAGCTTATAGCTTTTCTTTTTTTTTTTAATTTTTTAATGTGAGATCATACAATACTTATCTTTGTCTGACTTATTTCACTTAGTGTAGAGCCCTCAAAGTCTATCCATGTTGTCACAAATGCTAGGATTTCCTACTGTTTTTATGGCTGAATAATATTTTACTGTGTATATACACACACATATACATTTTCTTTATCCATTCATTTGCTGATGGGCACTTAGGTTGTTTCCATGGCTTGGCTGTTGTAAATAATACTGCAATAAACTCGGGAGTGCAGATGTCTCTTCAACATATTAATTTGTTTCCTTTAGATATATACCCAGAAGAGGAATTGCTCAATCACATAGTATTTCTATTTTTAATTTTTTGAGGAATATCCATACCGTTTTCCACAGTGGCTGCACTGGTTTGCATTCCCACCAACAGTGCACGAGGGATTCCTTTTCTCCACTTCTTCCCCAACATTTGTCTTTTTGATAATAGATATTCTAAAAGGCATGAGGTGATATCTCACTGTGATTTTTATCTGCATTTACCTAATGACTAGTGTGCTTATTGCCATTTGAATATCTTCTTTGGAAAAATGTCTATTCAGGTTCTTTGCTCATTTTCTAATTGGATTATTTATTTTTTTGCTATTGAGTTGTATGAGTTCTTTATATATTTTGGATATTAACCCCTTATCAGGTATATGATTTGCAAGTATTTTCCTCCATTCAGTACGTTGCTTTTTCATTCTGTTGATGATTTCCTTGCTCTGCAGATGCTTTTGAGTTTGATAGTTTTTAGTAGTCCCACTTGTTTATTTTTTATTTTGTTGCTTGTTCTTTATGTGTCATATTTAAAAAAAATCATTGCCAAGACCCATGTATAGAACGTTTTTACATGTTTTCTACTAGGAGTTATATGATAACTATAGTTAACACTGCTGAATAGTATATTTGAAAGTTTAGTAGATCCTAGCAGTTCTCATCATAAGAAAAAAAAATTTTTTGTAACTATATGAGGTGATGGGTGTTAACTAAACTTAATGTGTAAAAAATATTCAACATATTTTTCTTGTGACTCTGTTGTAATATTTCATAGTAATATATTTCATAATGTTAAAATGTCTATTCATTTATAAGAAAAATCAAAATTAGTGATTGTAAATTATTCTGTTAATTTCCTCTAATTCCTTTATTTATAAACTTTTCATCTACGTCCATAAGCGAAAATATTTATTTTATGGCTATCATTTTAGATTTTGATTATCAACATATAACATATTCACAACATGAATTATTTAACTTTTTGTCTATATTTTTACTTTGGAAGCATTTTTTTTTCCTTTTTATGTCAGGAAAGTCAGAAATGTGTATGTTTGTAAAGGTCATCTATAAAAGATTTGAGTCCAAAGCCCTATGTTGAGAGAATTATTTTATAGATTTTATTATATTACAATTACTTTAATAAGATTTTCTGGCTACCAACTTATTAAATAACATTGAAGAAAATTTAGAAAATTGAGAGAAATGAAATAAAATCACTGAGATTCTATATAATCTATATCATCTCCCTAGCCACCTATCTACCCATACATCTATTTATGCAAAGGAGCTCTGTACTTTACATAAAATTTTGTAATTTACTTCTTACTTTATATCCTTTGAGCAATATTTCCATTTGCATTTGAATTTAGAAGAAATTTGTAGCAATTATTTTTTTAAAGATTTATTTATTTTATTTATTTAAGAGAGTGTGTGCATGAGCAGGGGGAGGGGCAGAGGGAGATGAGGAGAAAAGCAGACTCCCCGCTGAGCATGGAGATCGTGACCCTGAGATCATGACCTGAGCCGAAGTCAAGAGTTGGCCTCTCAACCAACTGAGCCACCCAGGCGCTCCAGCAGTTGTTCTAACTTAGCTCTGTATTTGAGATATTTCAATGTTCTTCATATCTTAAACTTTCATGTCATTACAAACCCAATGATACATTTTATATTTTGGTTTAAAAGTGTCCCTAAGTTATCTTTTTTTTTTTTTAAAGATTTTATTTATTTATTTGAGAGAGAGAGAATGAGAGCCAGAGAGCACGAGACGGAAGAGGGTCAGAGGGAGAAGCAGACTCCCTGCTGAGCAGGGAGCCCGATGCGGGACTCGATCCCGGGACTCCAGGATCATGACCTGAGCCGAAGGCAGACGCTTAACCAACTGAGCCACCCAGGCGCCCCCTAAGTTATCTTTTATTAATGGTTTATCAATAGTATGATTTTTTTAAGTCTTGCATAAATAAAAATATATCTACATCTAAGGACAGCATAATATTTTTGTCCTTTTCTGTCCTTATGTGCTTCTTCAATTTGTTTGTTTCCACAATATATTAAATTGTCTCCATGTGCTTATCTAGATACTTATCTTTTTTTTTTCCAGTAACCATTTTAATTTATTTATCCCCCCTATTTAATATTTTACCATGGAAACCTGGAAATCAAATGTCATTATGTTATATAAGGTTTAGACTTAACTTTAAACAAAAATGTAATATGAAACTGGCTTTCTAAAATTGTTACAGCATAGCTGCACTCTGCAGGGGGGCTGTGGGAGAGGGAGAAGCCGACTCCCCACGGAGTGGAGAGCCCGATGGGACTCCGATGAGATGAAGTGAGGAAGGCAGACATTGTGATGTAGCATTAGGCCACTGTTGACCTATAGATGATGTGTCAGAAGGAGGATCATCTGCTTCCAAATGGCAGTTGACCTCACATAACTGAAATCACAGAAAGCCATAGATGGGGGAATTGGCTACTGTATACGTCTATATCATAGAAAGGAGAGTTTACTTTAGGATTTAATTCCCCAATCTGTCTTGATATTATTGGAAATTGCTCCCAAAACTTAATATCTTCTTGTTTTGATTAGTTTTGATGGCTGCTATATCCTTTGACTTTTTTTATGTTTCTGTAAATATTTTAAGAAGAAGCTGGGATGAGTAAATTGTGGAATCTTAGCTTAAGGTCATCTTTACTTGGATTTCCCTTACAGGCAGAGGAAACAATATGAGCTAAGTCAGAAATGTGAGAAAACAGGTATTTCTGGGAAATGGCCAGATTCTAGGAGTTACACAATTTTATTGTTGATTGTGAAATGGGGAGCCATTAAATTTTTCAACCTGAAATTTGGCATTAGGAAGCTGTATTTAATAAAAATTGATCTGACCATGATGGGGAGAATTAATCCAATGGGTCAAGGACCACTTTTGAGGTGTATTGTCATGGTTCAAGTGAAAGGAGATTCAGGGCAGTATAAAATGGAGCCATTAACTAAAAGAGACAGATTGCAAAATGGTTAGTTGTCAGAGTCACACTGTCTGCTCACTTTTGATTCATCTCCCATCACTTAAATCCATGTGATCTTGGGTGTGCCTCTCAGTATCTCTGGGTCTCGGAATTGAGGGCTATTATTGGACACTCTTTACAGGGCTCCTAAGGGTGTCAATAAGACTAACTCTGTAAATTTAAGCCATTATTATTACTCACATTTTATCTTCCAGAAAATTAGCTCACTAGGAGGAATAGTGACAAAGGTAGAGATCAACCCTCCTGAACACCGAGCTTGCTACATAGAAGGTATAATAAGCATGCATTTGCCTTTTTCTGGCTCAGCCAGCAAAGCTTGGCAGGAAATGGCCTCCAACCAGCATCAGTGTGCTGGGGACCCCATTTTGTTCTTCCTAAATGGTAGATATCACTTCTAAGTGTTGTCATCTGATTCCTAGTCTGTTTAAATGAAATTCAATTTGATATGTGAATACATTGAGTAATTCTTTTCCTCTGAAAGATAAACCCTGTGTTTACTTTATAAACACTGACTCTACCTGTGAACTATGTTTTTCTTATTTTTGTGTGTGTGTGAATTCAAAAGCTTTGATTTCTCAGTGAATCTGTTATGCTAACAAAGGTGTTTTCATTTGTGTATTTTTCATTAACTTATAAAGATGAGAAAAACGAGACTGTATTAGTATAGTACCTCATTTGTTTAATTATTTGTAATAAGTAATTGGAAGGCATGTAAATGAATATGCCTTCCCTATTAGAGGCAAGTGGAAAGCTTTTCCTACTAAAATTAAATGCTCTCTTGCACCCTTCTTAAGACAGCAAAGACATAATCTTGGAATTTCTCTTAATATTTCGTTACTCAGAGAGAGATCAAGTAAATGTTAGAAATTAGGGCATACCTACCTTATAAAATCAATAATTTCTGTTGCCAGGGCTCTTGGGTGGCTCAGTCGGTTAAGCATCCAACTTTTGATGTTGGCTCAAGTCATGATCTCAGGGCTGTGAGATCAAGCCCCACATTGGGTCCCTTGATGGGCATGGAGGACCCTGCTTGGGATTCTTTCTCTCCCCTTTTCTCTGCCCCTCCCTCCCATTCTCTCTCCCTCTCTAAAAAAAAAGAAGAAAAAGAAAAAAAGAAATATCTTGCCTTTTAGAATTCTTATGTCTCACCTCGGTCCAAGAATTACAGTTATCTATTTAGTTCAACATGTTAAAAGAACACCTGTGGTTTTGCAATTTAAAATGGAGTCTGATTCATTGCCACAAGAAATGTAGCTGCATATGCATGAGATAACCTGTCTGTCAGGTGTCCCTCGAGCAGAGTCCAAGTCTATGCAAAGCACAAGAATTCTCAGGGAAGAGAAGCTACATTTCATTAACATTAGTAATGTTAACATTTAAACAAGCTAGCATTTATTAAGTACTTATCATATGCCACGCATTGTTTTAACTCATTTCATCTCCATGATAATGAAATAAGTGTTGTTATTTTCTTCATTAAACAAAGGAAGACACTCAAAGTCTTGTTCAGACCAGACAGACAGTAAATGGACTATTTTAACAAACATTCTGATTCAGAACTGAGACACAAAAGCACCACACAAAAGTTCCTAATAATTCACATGTGCCAACAGATTTAATCACAAAAATGCCTCCTTGAAGATGATGGAATATAAAAAGCTATCATCACTGTGGGGAAGAAAGACATCCATCCTTTCTCCAATTCAAAAATGCCAAAGTAGGAAAAACAGCTATTTTACTCAGAAGACCAGAGGACAAAAATTAAAATATTTAATAGCATGAAAGCATCATTTGGTTTTGATATGACACTGGTAATAGGTTATGTTATAAGCAAAAGATATGGCAATTATTTAAATGATTTTTAAAAAATAAACTTTCTTGAGGCAGAATTTATAAATAATATATTCACTAATTTTAAATGTGTGATTCAGTTCAACTTCTCACTCTGGCAATCACTAATATGCTGTGTCTCTAGAGTTTTTCATTTTCTAGAATTTCATATACATGGAATTATACATTGTATATAGTTCTTTGTGTCTTACCATAATGCTGTGGACACTTACCTCTGTTGCTGTATGTGTCAGGAATTTCTTCTCTATATTGCTGAGTAGTATTCCATCATAAAAACACACTTCAATTTATTTATCTGCTCACAATTTGAGAGACATTTAGGTTATAACCAGTATTTGACTATGATAAATAAAGCTGCTTTGAACCTTTGAATACAAGTCTTTGTATGGACATGGGTTTTTATTTCTATTTGATAAATGACTAGGAGTGAGATTTCTTGGTCACAAGGAAAGTAAATAGTCAACTTTATATACAACTGCCAAATGGTTTTCAAAGAGGATGGGCCATTTTGTATCCTCATACAAGACATGAAAATCCTAACAGAGCTTCTCCAACATTCGGTATTATCCAAATGTCAATTTTAGCCATTTTACATGTACAGAGATTTCCTCATTGTGATTTTTTCCTAATTGTTATGTTAAGCATCTTTTTTGTATCCTTAGTTATCATTTTGTAGCTCTTTTTATTAACAGATTTATTGGGATGTAATTTATGTACTTTAAAAGCCACCCAATTGGGAGATACAATTTAATGGGTTACACTTTATTTACAGAATTGTACAAATGTTAACATCATCTAATTTTAGAATATTTTTATCATCCCCTAAAGGTTAGGCAACCCCTAATTCTTTTACCTTCTCTACAGATTCACCTATTCTGGACATTTCATATAAATGACATCATAGAATATGTGGTCTTTTCTGACTGACCACTTTTCCATTTAGCATAATGATTTTGAGCTCTGGCCATTTTTCAGAGTGGATTGTTACACTTGAAGTTTCTGCTCAAATCTGCTGGTTTTCTTTTTCTTTTTCTCTTTTTCCTTCTTTCTTTTTTTTTAAATAGGGCAATTTGTTTCCTTATTTTTATTATTTTTAAAGATTTTATTTAGTTATTTGAGAGACAGAGAGAGAGGGAGAAGCAAGCTTCCCACCAAGTAGGGGGTCAAATGTGGGGCTCAATCCCAGGACCCTGAGATCATGACCTGAGCTGAAGGCAGACACTTGACCAACTAAGCCCCCCAGGCACCCTAAGAGTTCTTTATCTATTCTGGATATATGCCCTTTATTAGATACATATTCAACAAATACTTTCTCCTAATGCATGGCATGCCTTTTCATTTTCTTAATAATGTCTTGTGAGAAAGAAGCATTTTTAATTTTGATGAAATACAATTTCCATTCTTTTCTCTGTGGTTTGTGATGTCCATGTCCTATGTAAGAACATAAAGCTAACCTCAAGGTCACAGAGTATTTTTGTTTTGTACAGGAAATTGTATGCTTCTGTTCACAATATTTAGGTCTACTGCCTCTTATAAATTAATTTTTATATACGGTGTGAGAAGTGGGTCAAGGTTTATCTTCTTTTGCACATGGATGTCCAATTGTACCAGAATCATTTGTTGGAAAAACTCCTTTCCCATTGAATTACTTTGACTCGTTGTTTGAAAATCAGTTGATAAAACATTTGTCTCTATTTCTAAACTCTGTGTTCTTTTCCCATTGATCTGTCGGTCTATCTTCATGCCAACAGCACACTCATGGTTACCATCAACTTATAATATGTCATGAAATGAAAGGTACAAGGGCTTCAACTTTGGTCTGCTTTTACAAAGGTATTTTTGCTATACTAGTTTTTTTGTTTGTTTGTTTGCATATAAACTTAAACAAGGGCTTTTTAATTTCTGCAAAAAATAAGCCTCTCAGGACTTCCATAGGGATCACATTGAATCTATAGTTCACTTTGGGGAGCTCCCAACTTAACAATGCTGAGTCTTTAGATTAATAAACATGATATAACCTCTATATTTCACCTTCATGTATATGCAGTGTTTTGTGGTTTCAATGTATAGATTTTACACATTGTTAAATTCATTCGTAAATGTTTCCTATTTTCATTTGCAAATGTAAATAGTATTTTTTTCCAATTCCAATTTCCATTCTTCACTGTTCAGATATAGAAACAGTTGAGTTTTTATTTTTACCTCACATGCTGTACCACTGCTGAACTTGTTAGTTCTAGCTGCTTTCTCATATATATATATATTAGAATTTCCTTCATAAAAAACATGGCATCTGTAATTAAACAGTTTACCTCCTCTCCTCCCATCTGCCTGCCTTTTATTTCCTCTACTTGCTTACTGCCTTAACCACGTCTTCTATTTCAGAGGGAAATAAAAGTGATGTGAGCAGACATCTTGCAGTGTTTTCAGTCTTAGGAGGATCGCATTCAGATTTTAACCATTAATTATGATGTTAGCTGGAAGATTTTCTTTCTTTTTTTCTTTTAGCTGTAGGATTTTCATACATGCTTTGATTAGGTTGAGGGAGTTCCCTTATTTCGTTTGCTGCTAGTTTTTCTATCATTTTAATCATGAATGGATATGAATTTTGCCAAAATATCTTCTACATCTATTGAGATAAATATATATTTTTTCCTTTTCTGTGTATTAATATGGTGAATTACATTATTTAGATTTCAAATGTTAAGAAAGCCATGTATCCCGAGATAAACCACACCTGATAATGATCCTCATTATATATATATATATATATATATATATATATATATATATATACACACACACACACACATATACATTCATAGAACACTCCACCCAAAAACCACATTAAATATGCATCTTTTCAAGTAAAAGGGAACATTCATGAGGATGGAACACATTCTGAGCCACAAGAAAGATCTCAGTAAATTTAAATGGGCAGAACTTGTACAAAATATGTTCTCTGACCAAGTGAAATTATAGAAGAAATAAAAAAGATGAGATCTGAAAAAAAGTTTTTTTTGAAGGTTTCAAATGTACTTTATTTCTTCAACCATGCCATATTTTAATGGGCACACAGTGCTTTTACTTGGCATCAATTATGAGTTGGTTTTGAAACAATGCAGTATTACACCAACTGGGATGATTACTGATCTCTCCATTCCTTTGGGGTGACTCTGCCAACAGGGGACAGTGAATGCAATATTAGATCTCTAATAAAATAAATAAAATAAAAATTATTTAAAAAAAAAGAATATGCACACGTCACACCTTTATCCTTTATCCAGTTCTTTTGAACTATTTTTGCAAGATTTATCAGAAATTGCTAATTTTTTGCCTGGAAGACTTGGCTTTTCAAGTTGTCATTTTTTTCTCTCTCTCAGTCTTCACGGATATTTCAATGGAAATTGAATAAGGATAATTTAGGGCTTCTTAATTAGACATGATTTGAAACAGGAACTCTGAACTTACTGTTGAGTATCATTGAACTAAAGAATAAAGTTTCAAAGAAATAGAATCAGGACATTATTTTCGGGAATTCTATTCAACTAACAGTGGAGTATTTATGTCAGTCTTTTTTTTTATAAGCTATGCATGTCATTGTGCAAAACATGCATGCTCTACACTCTTGATAAGCTCTTAGCTTTATATAAGAATACTATCATGGCTTAGTTCTGCAGAGATCGTTTCCCTGAATGCCCTAAGGAAATTTTCACTTCCATTGCATGACTCAGTTTCATTATTACATTCATTTCTGTCTAAATTTATCTAGTGCACTAATTTGTCTGCTTGTATTGATCACATCTCCCTTCACTAGAATATAAGCTTCATGAGAACAGGACTTTGTGTGTTTTACTCACTTTTGTGTTGTTGATGCCTAAACTAGTGTCGGGTGTGTAGCAGGTATTGAACACATGGTTTTTGGATGAATACATGTAGAATGAATTAACTTAATACCTTGACTCACCCATGGGGAGCTCTGGAGTGTAAAGACTCCAGGCGTCTCTTGACAGCCAAGGTGAATCTCTGCAGAAGGCTGAGATGTAAGCCATTCAATTCAGGTCTAGCAAAAGTGGGAGGTCACTGCAGCAGGGAGTCAAGGCGATCTGGGTAGAGTAATAGATGTGTACACTGCAATAATCCCAGGGTAAGGAACAGCAGGAACAGCAGTACAGAGATACAAAACTTTATGATGTGTCAGAAAAGAGGGAGCCATCAATGCAATAGCATTTGATTTTAAATGGCAATCTGAGGTAAATGAAAATTAATAATTAATAATGGATACCGTCCATTTATTGTTCTCTAAAATATTGCTCCAATATGTAGCAACTCAAATTCAGCAGCATATGCACTAAATAAATAAGACATAATAAAATAATATTTAATAAAGTTTTTTTAAAGAGAAATCAACCATTTGTGTAGTATTCTAGGTGTCACAGATAGTCCCAGAATTTCATTTCCCAAGCTCCTGCTTTAACTCAGTGATTTTCAGTAGTTACCGCTCCAGAAGGCAAAATCTTTTGAGAATTACCAAAGACATCTCTAATCATAACAGATGCTACTACTCTCTTCTTGTATTTTGTATTGTAACAGATCATTTAAACATTACAATTGAAAATCTCCATAAGTTGATTTTTATTTAAACTGCCTCTCATACCTTCAAATCTAAAGAGATTTAATTTTGGGATTTGAAAATTATACTAATAAAACCTAAAATTCACAATATTAATACAGAATAAGGTTTGGGAAATTACCTTGGGCAGTTTATTAGGATAGGTTGAGTCAAAAACCTAAGTCTTGATATGAATTGAGAAGGTACAAAGTTCTGTTCTTCTTCTTCTTCTTCTTCTTCTTCTTCTTCTTCTTCTTCTTCTTCTTCTTCTTCTTCTTTTCTTCTTCTTCTCCTCCTCCTCCTCCTTCTTTTTTTTTTTATAAGAGGAAATGAGTGTTCCTGAACCAGGGTCCCTGCAAAGAAAATGCCCAGCAGATTTCAGAGCCGAGATAAAGTGTTACATATCATCACTGGAAGATGCCATCTAGTTAGACTGAATGAGAGATGATGGCTTCACAGTCAAGAAACAGCCATCCCCTAAGATTTTTCTTTTTTCATTTAAATTCTCTCTGCAAGATTGTTATTATCTTTTGAGGACCTAATATCAACACTGTTTTCATTTCAAAGGAATTTAATATTGAAACACTGGGGATGGAAAGATGTGAAGTCCCGACTAAGCTTCCATCTCTAAATCTGTCTGGGTTTTTGGTTCTATGGCAGTGAGTGGTGGAGAACAGCTACCCAGGTGGGCCAGGCATGGGCAGGAAATCCCTCTACACAGTAGTGCCTCAACTGTTGGCATTTTTCTCTCTGTTTCTCTTTCTTTCGCCGCCTGCCCCCTCTCTATCTTGTTTACTTGTATATTTTTCTTACACTAAATATTCTATTATTAACTTCTTCCATTTAAGTAAAAACTGTTCTTATTATATTAGCGCATGAATAGCGATCAAGTGTAGCATAATGATTAAGTACACGGACACGAGGTGGGGGGGCAGGCTGTTCAGATCACAGCTTCACCATTTACTAGCCATGTGACATTGGACAAGTAATTTATGGACTCCTAAAAGAACCAATTTTATGTGTGTATGAGAGTGAGAAGATTAATAAATTAACATTGGTGAAGTGCACATGGGAATTTCCTGCACTAGCTTTGTAATAAACCCCTCCTGACTCCTGGAATTTGGTGATTTCCCTTGTATGGATTATTTCACTTATACTAGAGAGGAAGGCATCATTAAATGTGTCAGGCCCTAAGTAGGTGCTCAATAAATATTTAGTGAAGGAATGGACAAACATAAAAAAAAAGCCCATCTATTATTTGTCTGGGAAAGCTCTGAAAATGGAGTAAGGTCACTTCTGATGATAAAATTTTTCATTCACAAACATTTTTACACCAGTTTCATATGATTTCACAATTATGGTCATTACAACTCCTTGAAAGTTACTGATTGGGAAGGAAATGATTAGCAGCAGATCCATTACTTCCTTTCCCTTTGTGGGGGAGAGCATATGGTTGTCCCCAAAGAGAAGGGAGAGGGATGAAGGAGAGAGAGAAAGAGCACTGTCCTCCATGTCCTAATAACCTTGCTTTCTATCTCTTTACACTAACTCTTACACAGACCTTCAGTCAGCCGAGGGAGGCCAGTTCATTGACCATTGCCTTGTCAATAGATCCGGTCCAGTGTCCTGAGAGAACACTTGACATTCTGTCCACTCTGTTCACCCAGGTAACATCTTAAAGCAAATTCCACATTTATCTGTTGGGCCAAACCCACTGGAGCTGAAGTAGGAAGTGGCATATTAAATGGGATACAAATGGGGTTGCACAGAGAGGGAGGACTTCAGATATTCAAATCAAAATTCAAATCAAAATTGCTATCTCTTGCTGCAACAGATGTTGCTAAATATAGGTAAGAATGTACCAAAAGATTAAAGAGCCAGACACCTGCCTTCCTCCTTTGAATTTCCTTCTGCAGCTTAGAAAGCTGAGTCTGTGGCTTGGACAGATCTAAGACAGACATTAAGAAAAGATATTCTCTTTCTTTCGTTCCTGAGCAAGCATGCGTGTGTACATGGGCAGGTGGTGGATGTGTTTGTATGTGCTGTGGGCCTACTTTTGTGCTTTGGCTTGACTCTTCCCCTCATCAGAAGGATGAGATGTGAGATCTCCACCTGCGCATGAAGGACAAAGGGAGTGGCAGGTACTTTTGCTGACTTTAATTTGAGGGTTTCCAAAGAAAACAAATTCAATGTACAAGAGTCCTACAGTGGGTTTTGTGGCCAAATCACTAGTTAGTGTAAAGGTTGACTTTATTCTGTTTTCTTTCTTTCTTTTTTTTTTTAAGATTTATTTATTTATTTGACAGAGAGAGAGGGATCACAAATAGGCAGAGGGGCAGGCAGAGGGAGAGGGAGAAGCAGACTCCCTGGTGAACAGGGAGCCCGATGTAGGGCTTGATCCCAGGACCCTGGGATCATGACCTGAGCCGAAGGCAGAGGCTTAACCGAATGAACCACCCAGGCGCCCCTTATTCTGTTTTCCATTATTTCTTACACATACGCATTTCTTCTGAACACCTGGCAAGTAGGAGAGCTGGGTGGAGTCAGGGCAGAATTTAAATATTCTTGGTTCTCTGTACAAAAATCCCACGAGAATATAACACTTGGGTGGCATTTCAGTCCGACTCCTACTTCTAGCAAAACTAACTTCTTAGAATTCCTTGAACACAAGCTTAGAGGTATGTCCTTGCTTCTTCTTTGCTACTAAGGTAGTCCTGAGTTTGGATACCTATTATGAGTATTCCCTTATGCTCCAAAATTGACCAAATTAGTCGTTACACAGGGCTATAGCAATGAATTCACGGACAAAAGGAAAACACTGTCAAAGAAAGTAACAGCCCAGACAGGACAGTAGAGAAATGTTCACAACATATGGCATAACTAGAGTGACTAGTTTCTTCCCATGCTCAGAAACAGAATGCATCCAGTGAGCACAGAGTGTAACTGACGTTCACGCCTTTGTAAGTTAGTATTTTAATTTCTCACAACACCAAAGCTTGAAAAACAGGCATGTCAAGACTGACTTTTTCCTGATTTATGATTATATAGGGACATACTTTTGTTACATTAGTAGAAAAAAAATCCTGGTACAAATCTGGAATAATCATTAAGGATCAGATCAAGAAGGGAGTTCCCAGTGCATTTTGCTAGTATTAATACAACAAATTTCCCCGTAAATCTCTTATGCTTCTTGTTGGCTTTTGTAGACAGGCTAAATCTCCAGGATTTCATCTTGATGCAGGTTTAATTTGTCTCATTTCCACCTCTGTTGGAGAATTTCTGATGCTTGTCTAGATTTTCTAAAACATCTATTTCATTTGACACATAAGATCCCTATTTTCATTTGACACGTAAAATGCCTATTTCTGAAAGAAACAGTGGGAAATTTTTAGTTGGCTGTAATTTAAATTTGAGTTTAGAAAAGTCTAAGCGTTGATGTTAATCACTTAAGGAGAAAACATCTATAACTGGGATTTTAATGTAAAGGAAATCCTGGAGATTTGAGGCACATGAGAGATGAGGAATCTGAATACACAAATGAAAAGCAAAGTGCTTAATCTAGTCAACCTAAGAATGCTTCCACTGTGCAGAAGAAGCAAAAGGATAATGTTCACTGCCCTGCAGCCCTCATAGTTAATGAGAACTGTGAATAACAAAAGAATATCCCTTCACAAACTGAAGCAGAACTGATGTGTGTGTGTGTGTGTGTGTGTGTGTGTGTGTGTGTGTGTAGAAGTTCTTTCCTAGAAAGCCATGGGGTTTGGAGGTGAATTCCCATAGGTTAATGTGGACACAGTTTGCATAGACATTGAAGGACTGTCCTACAAGTGAAATAAAATAAACACACTTCAGGTAAAAACATATAGGGAGATAACTATAGGATATTGTACACAGTACCTATTCAATTATCTGCAGATAATTTAATTAGGATTTTTTTCCTGAAGTGGAAATCAAACATATGAAAGAATATTTTCCAAAAAAACTCAAAAGTTCTATTTACTTTGCTTCTCTAGCCAATATATTTCACTTCTTCTCTAGCTAGCCATTACTGTCTCTAGGCATCGGATACATGGTGTGTCCTTAATGCATACAGAGCCTTTGGTGCTTGGCCCCATGCCACCTCCATGAATAAAATGAGGTAGGCTATGTGATCTCTACCTTACAGCTATGATTTGGTCACATAAGATCTTAAATCTGATTTTTCAAAAAGTCTGGATAGTTGATTTAGTCCATCAGTTTGAAGTTCACTTTTATCCAGGAGTTAAAGTGCCCAACAACCTAAATGTGTGATGACCAAAATCCTTCTGAGATGGTGTAAATGTGGACATACTTTGGTTAATGGTTGATTTCACAGTACATGAAAATGTATGATTTTATCAGTTCTCAATGTCTCTTGTCATACTATCTGCCTGAGATGAGGGAAACACTCAGAGCTTTGTCCAGGTCTCACTGTACTCACCTTTTCTAAGACCTCAGGGACTCCTTCCTTGTCTGCTGGTGTATTTGGAAGAGATCTCATCTGGAAATTTTGGCAATCTTGACCACATAAATTTCTCTGGGCTTTTACTTCTTCAAAACTAGAATCTAGAATGAGGAACAAAAAACAGATGATATTAAAGCACTAACATTTAATTTCATCTACTTCTGTTTTTCTTTAATGAAAATACTTAGAAGTTTACTTAATGCTTTATGAGCACACCAAAGGCTATCATAATGGTGCAGAATATATATTCAGATTAGGAAAAAATGCTGCTGGTTTAGAAGTATAACTTTCAATACTTAATACATTTCTGTGTCTATAACCATGCAATTGACTTTCTTGTAGTCGTGTCATAGGTTTGACTTTGAGATTATTTTATGCTAGGTATTTAGTGGACAGTGACTTGATTTTTGCCTCATGAATTTGAAGACCCAATTATCTTCCTTCTTTGCCTCACAGATCTGAAAATGAGGTCATCTTTCCAGCCCTCTCTGATGCGGTATGTAGCACCTTCTCTCAGGGGAAATTAGCCAAGGCTCACTTCAACACAACCAGCCTTGCTGGTCCTCACCTCACCCACCTCCCAGCTCCAAATAACTAACATCAATATGTGATTCTTATGTTTCTGTTTTTCTTCAGTGTAGCAACCTCTAAAGGTGAACTCTTATATTTTACACATTAAGACATATTAATTTTCAAATGCACCTTGTCTAAAAAGCAATGGTTGAAAAAACAAGGTTATATGAAATAGTTCCTGTGCTGTGAGGTCAGATGTAAAATGAGAGTAGTTTTCCCTCCAAATCTCATGAAAGTCTGTCGGTAGAAAAGTCACCAGAAAGACCACATGGATGACATCAATGACTGTAGACCTAGTTTCTTATTAGTAGGTATCAGCTTGCAGAAAATAAAGTGAGTTTGGTAAATGCACATTATTTGTGTTGTTGTCTACTAATCATGCTATTTTTAGAAAAGGACAGAATAAATTTTAAAGAAGCACAGAGTAGTTACACTATTCAATCAGGGATAACTAAATGAGAAGTAAAATAGACGTTATAGTTACTGTTTGCAAAGAGTCTTATAAATATTAAAATTCTAAAGAAGCGTAGGCTTACTACACGGGTGACCTCATGGTTACAGGCTTGTGATTTATGTTAAGTTTGAATGAAATCTACACTCTGAGTGTGGTTATTGGGGGAAAAGTGGAAGCCAAACCTTTGTAAATAACTCTGTAATGACTTGTTGTAGGCAGTTCCATTTTCAGAAAGGACATACAAAGCACACTCGTGATTCACTCTTCCGTTTTGTTGAGCCTTACCTCTGCATGAAGTGCATCGTCTGTGTTCTGAGTGCCTGTCACAGACACTCGTCAAGAAAGTAAAGTCACTCAGCAAACTGTCTGAACTCTTAAACTGTATTAGCACTGTCATTTTTCCATCCCAGCTTATGTGTCATAACTTAAATCTCATCTTTTCTGCTCTATGTGTTCACACATGTTAGTTCAATGTTCTCGAGTGTCAAAAGTTGCTGTTGCATACAAAAATCTGTGGGGGACGTGACTACGTATAAAATATGGCCTTAGGAATTAGGACTGATCTTGGGAAATTTTATTATACGTGTATCACTTCTGAACTTTATATAAAATAATTATATAGCATATAATAATCTGCATCTGGCTTCTTTTGCTCAGCATAATGTTTTTGAGACACAATCATGTTGTTGCCTGCATCTGTGGTTGGTTCATTTTTATTGCTTATTAATATTCTATTATATAAATTTGCCAGTTCACCTGTTGGCGGACAGTTTGGTTTTTTCCAATTCTTAATGTGTAGAAATAAAGCTGCTGTGGGCATCCTTGGGAAAGTCTTCTGCGGACATATATTCATTTCTCTGGGGTGAATGCCCAGGACTGACATTGACAGGTCTTATGGGAAGTGGATATTTAGCTCTGAAGTGGCTACACACCTTTGCATTCCCACTAGGGTTCCAGGTGCTCTGCATCCTCACATGCACTTGGAACTGTCTTTCTTTTTTTTTTTCTTTTTAATTTAGAAATTCTATTAGGGGTGCAGTGGTATCTAATCTGGGAATTTAATTAGGATTTTCCTCATAGAGAATGATACTGAACATCTTTTCCTATGCTTGTTGATCATTTATGACTCTTCTTTTGTGAAGTTTCTCTGAGTTTCTTCTTTTGGGTATTGAGCTACTTTTATCTTCTGCTTTCAGTCCTTGCCAGAGATCTGTAGTGGAATTCTTCTACCAGTCTATGGCTTGTCCTTTCATGTCCTGTCACTGTGTTTTTTGAACAGTCTATTTTCAGCATTGCCAAAGTCACATTTTACCTTTGACATTTCTTCCTTGCTTTTTCAGAAATATAACATTACAACAGCTTGATTCCAGTGGCCCAGCCTCCTGCTTTGCACTTTATGTTTTTCATATACTTTTCTATCCACGTACGTAGTAATCACCACCTAGCACGGTTCTTTTTTCTTAAGCAGTTTTTACTTAAGAAGAAACTACAAGACGGAAAGCACGAAGTTTAACTATCTCAGAGAGCGCTTTGCTCCTCCCGAGAGATGCAAGCTTTTATCTGTACCCTTTCCCTTCAGTCTGAAGAGTATCTCTTGGCATTTCCCTGCGTGCACGTTTCTTTTTTTTTTCCGTAGTGCAGGCTTCTTGGAGCAGATTCCTTCGGCTTTCATTAATCTGAAAATGTCTCTATTTCAACTTCTTATTTTAAGGATGTTATACCAGAAGTAATTATTTTGGCATTTTCATTTTTTCCCTAAATTTTTCTGAAGTTTCACAATTATGTGTCTGTGTAAGAGGTTTTGTTTGTTTTTATTCATCCTGCTTAGGCTTTACGGGCTTGTTGAATGAGTAAACTGATTTTTTTAAAAACCAAATTTGGGACTCTTGTGCTTTATTTATTCATAACTTTATTTTTGGCCTCGTCCTCATCACTTTTTACATTAATCCATTTGATAGTCTCCCCCGGTATCTGAGAGTCTCTTATTCTTTGGTCCTATTCTCTAATGTCTATTCCTCAGATTGGATAATTTCTATTTTTCTGCCTTCCATTCCACAGACACTAAATTTCTGACATCTTCAAACTACTGTTGAGTTAATTTAGGGAAATTTTCCTTTCACTTTGTACACTTTAAACACTTTTAAACTTTGATATGTTCTATCAGTTTACTGATCAAGATAATATTTTACTTTAATATTTGGAATATGTTTTCCTTTGGCTCTTTGTTAGTTGCTTTAAAGGTTTTGCCTGCTAAATGCAATAGCTATGTGACCTTGAGGTTGATTTCTACTTAATGATGTGATTTGCTCATATGGTAGTGCATGTTGGGCTATTTCAGACACTGCCAAACTCTCGCAAAATTGTACCATTTTACATTTTCATCAGTAGTGTATGAAAATTCTAGTCCTTCCTTTTCAACATTTAGGTGTGTTTTGCATTTTGAATTTTAGCTTTTTTAATAATTGTGTAGCAGTGTCTCATTGGGGTTTTAATTTATATTTCCCTAAAGAAAAATCATATTTAGTGTATTTTCAACCTCGTTTGTTATTAAAAAAGAAAGTAATACTTTTACAAAATAATCCAATATAAGGGAGAACCTGTATGCACTGATTTTTTTATCTCAGTATTATTTGTAATATCAACCTTCTAATTTACACTAAATATACAGCAATAAGGGAATTAGTGATAAATTATTATTTCTTTATTATTTGTAAGATAATTTAAATCATTAAACTATGAAGTATAATAGAAATAAAAGTTTTTATATTAATTTCAAAATGCTATATTTACAAAATGATTAAAATAACATAAAACAAACATACAATTAAAAAAAAGAAACACTTTTAACTGTAGAGAACAAACTGATGGTCACCAGAAGGTAGGTTGCGGGGGGATGGCGGAAACAGGTGATGGAGCTGAAGGAGGACACCTGTCGCGATGAGCACAGAGTGATGTATGAAGTGTTGAATCACTATATTGTATGCCTGAAATTAATATTACACTGTATGCTTATTATACTGGAATTAAAAATAAATAAACAAACATTTTTAAAAAATAGAGAGTCCTAAAATGGGGAAATGCACTAATGCATGACCATACTAACATCGTACAAATAAAGAGAATGGAATAATTTTTTCTTTTATTTTTATTGTTGTATCTAGAAGTTTCCAATAATAGAATAATTCTTTCTTATGAAAACACGAGCTACTTAATTTTAAAATAAGGATTAGTCATGCCTTTTCAGGAATACTGATTTATTATAAACATATGTACACTTTAATGACATTATAGATTCTCTGGTTTAGATGAAAGTAAAAGTTCATACAATTTAGATTCGACTCTGATGCTCATTTCTGCTAAAGTCTTCTGTATAATATACCCCTTTCTAGCTGGACTTCTAGTTTTAGCACATCTTGTGAAAATGGCCAGCATCTCTGTGTTTTCAGCCTTTCAAAGTGCTGAGAATATACTTTCTTCTGTTGATTCAGGATCAGTTTCCTAAAGACTGTACTCAGACTTTTTGAAGTATAATCCCATTTGTACATGGCAATCATCCAAATGCATAAAGACACCGATCACACAAACACAAAACAAAACAAAAACAACAAAAACATATATATCCTCATTTACCTGGCACTGGGTCTTGTCAATGTTTTGGTCACACTATTCTTAATGCATTTGCAATTTATCTCTAGCTTTCCTTAAAGTTTATCGCCCGGATTTGAATATATTTCTGTAGTTTTGGTATCACTAGCTCAGAACAGAAAGACACCATTGCCTTTCTTCCTTTCCATTAATGAAGCTTAAACTCTAACTAGCTTCTTTCGGCCTCATGGAGAAAACATTTTTAAAGGGGTACAGATCATAAACTGAGATTACCTTTGAGTTTTAAGGTTGATCACAACTGACTTTTTAATGAAAAAATGAAATCAAAGCCATTTCTATTCTTCCCATCCTCTGGACTTGCAGTGAATCAATAAGACTCCCCAAAACATCCTGCAAAACACACATTCCACTCAATAAGGTGTTAGTAAATCAATACCAGCAAAGAGAGATTATTTTATGGGGCAGAAACTTATACTCTATTAAACTTAACTGTTTAATCATGCTGGGTACTACATTTTAAATATGTCTTGGCAGAAAGAGAACTCTATCCAAGGCTTTTCTTTGCTATGCTTTTATATATTTCTTATGACCCAAAGTATAAAGATATTCAAAACACATTTTTTATTTCCTGACCAAAAGACATTATTTATTGGTTGAGGCACATGAGATTTATTCCACTATTCCTTCCTCACTTAATATGTTCCCTTGAATTATAGTTGAGGTTAATTGATTTAAGTGAGTACTTCAAGAACTGGGACTTTTCCTTTGTCTTAAGTTTTCACTGATGACTTTGTCTTGGATGGAAATACCGCACGCAGTGTATAACTGCCCTAAGTGCATAGTGGTAAATCTCCATCCTTGCCTTTTTCTCAGAGGTTGTTAACTAAAAAAAAAAAAAAAATTAAAAATTAATTAATTAATATTCCTTATGGCATTTTGGTAAGCATTCTACTTAATTGCTTAAATTTTTATGACTCTACAGGAATAGGGTCCCTTTTTAGGCAATGATGGACCTTTTGGCTAAGGGTAAGCTTTGTTATGTCTCAATTCTTTTGGTCCACAGACAAGAACTTCTCTCATGAGAGAAACAGCTAGCATCATAAAGACATTCACAGGGATAAAAAATTAATTTTACAATGGAACACTTACTTTTAGAAAATTGGAATAATTTTCAGTGGTATCACCCCCCCCCACACACACATACACATTGCATTTCTTAATGTCATGAACCAAAATTATGTTATCATTTTTAGGTTTACTGAATCTTGTCTCTCCAAGTAGAATATTAGGAGAAGTTTTGTTGTTATTGTTGAATTGCTAACGCTATTGGTGTCCAGTAGAGTGCCTTTGTCATAGAAGGCACACAGTTATTTTTTTGTTAAATAAGCATGATTTGTACTATATAAATATTTATTGAATTATTAAATAAATACACGATGGGATGTATAGATAATCGAATAACAACATTAATTACTGCGATGTTAGGACACATAGAAAGAAATAACAGGGCTTACCTACAAAGTGAAACAGGAGGCTATAAACAAAACATTGGCTTTATTGGCTCCAGATTTCTGGTACTTTTATATCAATGATTAAAGTGGGAACTTTTTAAAATGGCAATTGTGTCGGTGGCATTGACTTCTTAGCAGTGGATATGAAGTATCAGCAAGAAATGCGAGGGGAAATATATTGGAAACAGAGCTCTAATGAAAAGTAAGATGTCAAAGATAAAGAAAAACAGTCATTATTTATATAGAAGAACTATGAGATGTTGAGTGCTTATATTCCCTGAGTTAACCCAAGGATTGACTTTTTGAAGGTTTAATGTGGATATATTTGGACTTCCAGGGAAGATGGTGG
This sequence comes from Eumetopias jubatus, assembly GCF_037043125.1. Classification (NCBI taxonomy): domain Eukaryota; kingdom Metazoa; phylum Chordata; class Mammalia; order Carnivora; family Otariidae; genus Eumetopias; species Eumetopias jubatus. Next base: position 110,727,131 of record NW_028274819.1, read on the forward strand.
AGGAGGGGGATCCTAAGCTCACCTTGTCCCATGGATATACCTAAGTAACATGCACATAGGTGTAAATAACCCAGAAAACAACATAATTAATATAATATTCATATTTATATAATAATTGTTATTAATATTAATTCTTTAAAATGGGATCAAACTTAAGTGACCATCAGCTTAATGTCCTTGGTCACAGGATCTTGAACTTAATCTCAAGTGCCACTTGAGTTCTACCATAGAACTCAAAGAAAACTAGTGAGTGAAGAGCAAGGATGATACAGACCCCAGCTTTTGGAGGGGGCAGCAGGGCAGTGCTTACGTTCATTTTTCAGAAGCAGAAAGGCATGCCATCGATGATGGTAGAGCAACCTTGGTCTTTGTGTAGTGGGGTTTTCATGAGACCATTTTTGGGGCATGTTAGCAGATCTGCCCTTGGCTGTTTACCTTGTAAGCCAGCTTCGGCAGCCCTCCCCCAAATTATTTAATATATATGTTTTTCCCTCCTTAATTCAGGCAGAGTTAGTTACTGTTATTGAAAGAAAAATCTATTAACTGATAGGAACCAAAGGCAGATATGGACATCATATACAAATACTCATAATAAAATAAGTCAAAAGGTAAACAATATAAATTGAAGATTTGGGAATTGAAAAACATAAAAAAATTTTTTTGAGTGGAAATATCTGGTAAGTTACTTGGAAGAAAAAAAATGTATCTGAGCAGAAGAAGTCTGAATGTGGGACAAAGACCACAGAATGTAAACAGGGAAAGAATGGAGAGTCTATCAAGCAAGAGTCAAACTTCACAGAGATCACCGGGGACTTCATCGGGAACTTTTGAGAGCATTTTTTGAGTAAAGAGATCATATAGTGACTTTCTCACAAACTCACATCCAACTACATTGTGAAAGCACCATGAGGTCCTCTGATTATCCAACAAGAGTTCTTTCTTTTTTTTTTAAGATTTTATTTATTTATTTGTCAGAGAGAGAGAGAGAGAGAGAGAGAGAGAGCACACACAAGCAGGGGGCAGAGGGAGAGGGAGAAGCAGACTCCCCGCTGAGCAAGGAGCCTGATATGGGGCTCGATCCCAGGACCCTGGGATCAAGAGCTGAGCCGAAGGCAGACGTTTAACCGACTGAGCCACCCAGGCATCCCCAACGAGTGTTCTTTCTACCAAATCAACCATAGTCACTCACAGTCAGCACCATATGATTTGGTGCTTCATTGCTTCATCTCTATAAATATAAATTTGCCATGCCTGCTTGGTCACATCTTCCAGATGGGCATGCAGGGTTTCCCCCATTTTCCTCGTGTCCTAGTCTAGGATGCTGCACTAGGGTGCTCTCCCAACTCCTCAGGGGTTCTCTGTACCCACGTCCCTACTTCTGCTGTCCTTGCCAACCTCCCAGCCCATGGCAATTCTCAGATTGCATTGTGGAGCTGAGTGGGCTCCCAGTTATTTCACCATAACTATGTCTTCAATCTTGGCCTCTGTCTATTGAACTGAACGTCTGGTCTGTGCTGTGTTGGGTATATCTGTGCCTGTTCTCAAGGACCAAGGGGAGAATGGGACAGAGGGGATGCATGGAGGAATAATCCTAGCACTCACCGCTGTCGTCTGGAAGTGGAGCGGAGCTCTTGCAGAAAGCAGCAAACGCCTTTGCACCTCCAGTGGTTCAGTTGCTAAAAGACCTGTTATTCATAAATACCAAGTACAGCTTTGAGTCCTTCTACTGATCTCCCTTTTCTAGACGAGGGGCTTGACCCACTCTGAATGCTGAACACCAGCTGCTTATATTGAAATTTAGAACAGTTGAAACCTCTGTTTGGGGAAAATTCAGCTGCTTACTCCAGCTCCTGCAGGAACACACTGCCAAACAAATAAATTAATACATTAATTAAAAAAAAAGAATACAGTGCTGATTTCCAGAAACCTATTCTGGTTGTTTAAATCAATGATGACAAAAGGTTTTTTCCATGTTGCCATTCATCATCTCAGCTAAACCTGACCTTTAACAGAAACTCCAGAAACAAACTTCTAGCAGTTTGTCTTTGCCACCTGTGAATCAGACGCCTATGCTCATTGTTGTCTTAATTATTTGGGGGGTGTTTGTGAAAAATGTAAACACTCACAGGGGTAAAATGAAAAGATAATAGTCACAAAGTCTCCATTTTAAATATTTCAGGAGAGTAGTCCCTGCAATCTTCTTCATTAACAGTCTCCTTTCTGCAGAGTGACTGGATTAAAGAACACCTCTAGAATTAAAATATAACACATAACATGTTTCATTGTCCTCAGAGCCGGGCAGGTGGGACACCGCTCTAAATTCCAATGTCAGAGTGGCCGCGAGCCACAGACACACCAAAACTACGTCATAAAACATATAGGCAGCAATAAAATTATTCTCATCAAGTCCAGAACTTGAACAGGTCAGATGAAATTCCTGGATTTTTATAGTCTCTCCTAAAATAACGCTTAATTATCAATATAATGAAAATAAAAAAGAAAATTATTCCCATCAAATTCACATCTCGGAAGCAACAAATGCAACTCTGAAGAATATCATATTCAGAAATCTAGCAAATTATGTGATAATCCTGGATGATATCCATCACATCTTTCTGACATTGTGAGACTATTTCTATTGAAACATATTCTGATTCAAGTTAATTATATGAAACTTCATTGGAGAAACTTGGCAGAGACTTCAGTATTTTATTTTACAACATTTTAAAGATGGAGACAGAAAATGTAGGAACTAGCTTTCAAATACTAACTTAAAATATACCATATTTTGCTTCTACTGCTACATGTTTTGAAATAAGCTGGCTTCATTATCAGCTTGCCTAATTAAGTTATCTATGCTTGAAAACACTCAGGTTTTCAAAAGATCACAAAATGCACTTGTACACAAAAGAGCACATATCTAATTATAGGACGGAAGAACAAAGCTAGCAAAACAAGAAACAATAGTATGCACCAAAGGCAAATGCATCAGAACATAGAACATTAGCATGATGGTCTTTAAAAGAACCATATCTTGCATCCCACAGGCAGCCCCATGGAATGGTGTACATTTTGGGGTCTAACAGCAGAATGTATACTAGAAAAAATGAAAAACTTCTGGGTTTATTAGGCATGATTGTAAAATGTGGCGCTACAGTGGACAAATACATATTGTTAATCTGAAAATAAGAGCTACAATGAGGGGCAAATTAGTGTTTATTTTGGGAATCAAAGAAGTGCCATTCAGACAACACAGATTCAGATAGAAACCCAAATAGTGTCCTGCTTGTAAGCAGAAAGCAAGGAGTTTTTATAAGGAAAAGGAAAGCGGACAACTACATCTGTTAAGAAAAGAGAAAAAAGAAAGGCTGACACTACTCTTGGTTATATACTGATTCTATCTTCAGAAAGTCCACAAATGTCAGTCTTGTGATCAGGATGTCCATTTTCCTGCTGACTTCTCAAGCAATTGCTTAAAACAACTGCAGTTCTGTCCAGTCCAAAGGTTATGACCCAGTTCAAACAGCGGCGGGCAAGACAGTTTTGTCTGCAGTAGCTCTTTAGTCACGTCAATTTTTCACAGTACAAAGGATATAAAAATAATTAAGGGACAGAAATGATCCCTGTGAAGATTAAAGAATTTAACCAGATATTATTGGTCGAATACATAGTAAATTTAGAGAACAAATAACAGTTAAAATAAGAAATTAGGGAAGACATGACTTCTGGAATGATAGCATGATGAGTGCTATAAGCCCCACTCCCTACAAAACAACTGCAAATGGTGAAATTACTAAAACAAACAAACAAACAAACAAACAGACAAACAAAAACCACTTAAAGTCTCTGGAAATTGTCCCAGGGCATATCACAAACATGGAAACATTTTTGAGAATCTTCTAGGGGAGCCTGGGTGGCTCAGACGGTTAAGCGTCTGACTCTTGATTTCGGCTCAGGTCATGATCTCGGGGTCATGAGATCGAGCCCTGCATCAGGCTCCACACTCAGCAGGGAGTCTGCTGGAGATTCTCTAAGTAAATAAGTAAGTATGTAAGTAACTAAATAAATAAAATCCTTAACAAATTTTTTAAAAAATAAAAATAAATAAGATAAAAATCTTCTAAATTATGATACCAACAACCAGGGTCTGTGACACTTGAGCATCACCTGCTTTCTCCTTCCCCTCCTTGCCTCAGAGTTTTTACAGAATCTCTAATCTGCCGGGGGTCGGGGGTGGCACCAAACAAATAGAGCTTCTTCTCCCTCATTTCCTAGTTAAGGGATATGCTACCTCACCAGGAGGGCCAGGTTGCCAGCATTTCTCATCCCTATTGGCTGCAAGTTGCAGAGGCTAAATTCCTACCACTTGAAGCTGAGAAATTAAGGTCCCCTTTCCTCTTCTCAACCCTCACTAATAGGTTGGGGGCTCAGCTCCAGGTGCCCCAGGCATGGCAGGCCCAGAAGATGGAGGAAACCATTACCCTTTCTCTAAGCCCCTTCAGAGGGTGCAAGAGCAATGCTGGGGAGGCAAGCCAAGGAGATGAGAGGTTGCCATACTGGGCCATAAACCAGGGCTGTCCCTCTGACAGGATCAAGCCTCTGTCCCTGTCTCTGGATATGAAGCAAAGACTCAGATAGTCTGCCCTGATGGGGAGGACATGCATGAAAACAGAAAGCTCCAAAGCTCTCACTAAAGAAACTGACTTCATCTGAAAGACAAATGTTGCTCAGAAACCGAAGTGATTTTGGTGATAAGCAGGGGGAGTAATAAGCTAAAATTCAGTCCAGGAACATTACCAGAGAACCAGGTAAAGAGACAGCTAAAAAGACCTGTCCTGTGGTCAGAATAAACCTCCAAGACTTGCCTCAGAAACTTGCTCTGCAAGGGAATGGGGTCGGATCAGGCTGTGAAAGCAATTTATAACTCAAGGAATCATTGATCAGCCTGCAATTAATGGAGACTACAAACTGGGTGTAATACCAGCACAGGCAGACAGCTTAACAGAGAGCCCAGGGAACGAGAGAGTTAAATGCAGTCCTGCTAGATGGGTTAGCCTGGTGATGGGTATTAAAGAGGGCACATTCTGCATGGAGCACTGGGTGTTATGAACAAACAATGAATCATGGAACACTACATCAAAAACAAATGATGTAATATATGGTGATTAACATAACAATAAAAAAAATAAAAAAAAATGCAGTCCTGCTAAAGCGACTGTCATTCCCAAGTGACCAACCTCTGCCTAAGGCTGCACCCTCCAAGGAACATCAATGGCCTCATACTGGAGGGGAAACAGACTTTGCTAAAACAGTCCAACCAAGTCACTAAACAAGGGAACAGCAAAGCTTAAATTCATGAATATTTCAACGAATTGTAAGAAGTAGGGATTTCAAGTGAGGAACTGAAAAAAATAATGGTTTTCAAATTGAGGGAATGCCTTAAAATGCTGTCAAGGTCAAGTTAAAATATTCACGCATACATGACTGATAAAAGAAGAGGGAGGAAAGCCACAACTTCAGCCAGATATCCAGAAGCAGTCCTTTTGCTACATGGTGCAGAGTCTGAATGTGTTTCTAGAAAGTGACCTCAGCAGCGTTAGAGCAGTGAGGTTCCTTGGACCAACTGAAAGGCTACACATGATATTTTCTAGATCTGCCAGAACATTTTAAAATGACTCTTAGGATATGGGAATGCACACTACATGCTGGTAAAGGGCTTGTTTTAATGCTCATTCATCACTGCACTCTCACAACTATATTTAGGATTTTTTTAATTATTGGAACATGGTATTTGGTAGGTTATTTGAAATGTTAGTTAAAATGTATCATAAATGTATGAGTCTAGATATTTATTTAAAACAGACAATTCTAGGGCGCCTGGGTGGCTCAGTTGGTTAAGCGACTGCCTTCAGCTCGGGTCATGATCCTGGAGTCCCGGGATTGAGTCCCGCATCGGGCTCCCTGCTCCGCAGGGAGTCTGCTTCTCCCTCTGACCCTCATCCCTCTCGTGCTCTCTGTCTCTCATTCTCTCTCTCTCTCTCAAATAAATAAAATCTTCAAAAAAAAGAGTAATAAAAAAATAAAACAGACAATTCTAGTGGCAACTGCCCAGCATAGTTCCTCAAATCAAAAATTGAAAAGTATTTAAGAATTACAATGATTCAAGACATACCATCTAATTCGGTCCTACTGTCAATTGAGAGTAAATTATGTATGTTGATCAAAACAAACACAATTCATAATTATGCTTAAATGGGGGCCAGGAAAATCTGTACAATTTATCACATAATTAATGTTCATTGGTAACTATGATTTGTGTAATTTTTATCTGTCTGGTTTCTTCCCCAACATCAGAGGCTAAAGAATGCGTTAGAATGCAAATATTTTCTTTGAAAGCTGATCCCCCGGAAGGGTTACCAGAAAGTGGGGGAAGAAAAGGAGTCAGCAGAAGGAGGCCGCCTAGTTAGCGGGTTACCAGTAAGGACAACAGGTCTCACCCCATCTTCTGAGATACAACTTAGAAGCCAGGTCAGAAGTGCCTCCCCGCACAAAGGCGAAAAGAGGTTTTTAACTCCTTGCATCCCGGCTGTTCTTCCACTCTCGGGCTCTGACCTATACTGGATAACACAAGCCTGTCTACTCTCAGATTTCCACCATCTACACTAACCACAAATGGTTCAAAGTCACACGCCTCCTTCTGATCCTTTCTTTCCTTCAGGAAAGAAACATCTCTCTGATGTTTACCATCTTTTTAAATTGGACACCTGGTGTTTCCCTGATGTGTTATGTATCTTTGCGATCGGCTGGGGATTTGAGCAATTTATGTTCTGACTTTGGGTCTGGCTCCTGAGGTTTTCATGCTACCAGGATTTCTCCTGAATTCTGATCTCTAATGTGGCTAGCCAGAAGAGTGCGGGTTTTCACAGATTTCACCGTAGGGATTGAGCCTTGTTCTTGGGTCAGTAAGCCACAATTTCTCAATTGTTACTGATTTAGTTTCTCAAAGTTAATATTGCCAGTTACTGTCTACTTTTGGATGCTTTTTTCATTTTCTTTACGTCTTGATTTTTTAATCCGGCATTTTGCAGTGATCTGCAAAGCTTCTCAGAAGCACATCATTCCTCTATGATGACAGTAAGTTGACTTTTGGTAGTTTTGTAAACATTTAAAATACTTCCCAACACTTCTCTACCTAACACACCCTATGAAAATTCCTTCCATGTTCTCCTGTGTATAAACCTTGTAAGATAGTTGAGCTGTCTTATTGATCCACACAAGCTCCCGTGTTATTTGATGTGTGTATCATAAGTATATTACTATTGAAATGAACAGCTGAAACTCATTCATCTGCTAATAACTGGAAGAGAATAAAAACTCTTCTGACTCAGATCCCATACTCTGTTTCTTTTTCTCTTTTTTGTTTTGTTTTTCAAACTGTGTAAAACAAACAGAGCCTAACAACTCCTAATAACATTGCTTCTATAAGAAGTTTGTTTTGGGGTATAATTAAGAGACAAGATGTGGGAAGAAAGATTTGATATTATTCATATAGCTATACTGTGTGTAAGAATTTCCATGACAGAAGAATTAATTGTTGATTAGCAGCCTCCACTTGAAGATTCTAGTAATAAGGAATAAGATTTTCTACAGAAAGTAATATGGAATATAAAAATATACCATTGTTGGATATTGATAGAAAATTCTTTATAGAAAAGCAAATTTTCTTTCCCTGTAGCTTTTAAACATTGGTCTTAAAAATGCTTTACTGAACTACATGGAAAAGACAATTCTTTTTAATCCTTTTCTAGAGTGGCATTATGTTAATTATGGACTATGCACTTAAAAATTATAGAAATACATTTCATCCAGAATTTTCCATATTGAAAACAAAGAGAAGTTCCATAGACTCCTATCATTTATAGTGCCTAAATGGGATTACATAGGACTTTCTGCATTTAAGTTTGTGTTTGTGTTAAAGCAGATCTACCTTTCCTGTATATGTAAAACTTTATTTATTGGACCAAATCTCTGATTTTTATTTATTCCTGTTAAAGTTATTATTGTTGAATCTAATCAGTTGGAGAGTGAGTCAAGATGATTCTCTTTCTCAGCTTGAAATGTTAGAAACCATTTGTGTTTGTACTCATTGCATAATTAGAATAGACATTCACAGATCTGTTCTATCTCTTAGACACACTCAAAAGGATTGCACTAATGGTCCCAGGTTAAGAATCAACTCAAGAAGAAACAGAAATATAACCTATATTCTAAAGTTCCTGTCACTTCAAATACAACGTATAAAAATAAACATTGAATTTCTAACATTATTGAATTACACCTTACACTTTGACCATGAATTTTCTGAAGAGAACTTAGTTTTATTCTTAGTTTTATTTCCCGGTTTTAAAAAATAGCAACAAACATTGGACCTGTAATGGAAACATAAGTTCACATCTTTGGTTACCTTTATTCACCTCTAAACTTAGAAAATTATCAAAAATGGTTGAAAAGCCTTGGACCACTCAAAAACAAGTTGGGTGTATTTGCTGACCATAAGTAGAACAGAAAACTCACATTAAGGTGGCATTGAAGTCAGAACACTTTGTACATTTTGTCTAGGTTAACTAATTTGTTGTCACACATTTGTTCATGCTATCATCTTATAATCTTTTTATTACATATAAAAATAGTAGTAATGTTTCTACTTTCTGTTTGAGTTATTTTTGTTTCTACTTTCTGTTTGAGTTATTTTTGTTTCTGTCTTTATTTTTTGGTCAGTCTAGCTAAAGTTTTGTCATTTTTCTTGCTCATTGTGAAGAATCAGCTTTTGGTTTCATTGATGCTCTCTATTGCTTTTCTATTCTTTATTTTTCTCTGTTCTAATCATTATTTCCTCCCTTCTGCTAGCTTTGGATTTAGTTTGCTCTTTATCTGATTCCTTAAGGTGTAAAGTTAGGTTATTGATTTGAGATCTTTCTTCTTTTTTAATAAAGGCGTTCAGAGCTATAAATTTCCCTTGGAACACTGCCTTTGCTAAATCCCATTACTTTTTGGTATATTATGTTTTTGTTTTAATTCATCTCTAAGTATTTTCTGATTTCCCTTGTGATATCATTGACTCATGGGATGCTTAAAAGTGTGTCTTTTGATTTTCATGGTTGTCTTCTCTCTTTTTCCTGGGACCCCCATAATATGTATGCTAGTCCACTTGATGGTGTTTTGCAGGTTCATTAGGCCCTTATTCACTTTTCTGCAATCCCCCCACTCTTCAGATTCAATAATTTTAAGTTCCCTATCTTCAATTTGCTGAATCTTTCTTCTGTCTGCTCAAATCTGTTGCCAAGCCCTTTTGATGAATTTTATTTTTTCATGGAGATTATTTAAGCTACAGGAATTTCATTTGACCCTTTTAAAATAATTTCTGTCTCTTTGTTGATATGCACATTTTCATAGATTGTTTTCCTGATTTGCTTTAGCTTTTTGTTTTTCATGTTTTCCTTTAGGTCCTTGATTATTTTTAAGAAAGTTATTTGAAAGTTTTTGTCTAGTGAGTCTGACTTCATCAAGGATGGTTTCTGTCAATTTGTTTTTTTCCTTTGAAAAGCCATATTTGCCTGTTTTTTGCAGGCTTTGTTGTTTTTAAATTGAATATTATAGTGTGGTAACTATGGAAATAGGATTTTTTTCCATTTCCCAGGATTTGCTTTTTTTCCCCCCTAATTATTGATACCTATAGTTTTCCCTTGGTTCAGTGACTCAAATTTTTTTTTTTTTTTTTTTTTTTGCAAAGACAGTATGCTTCCTTGTGTGTGGTTACTGAAATCTCTGTTCCTTAACTTGTGTTTAGCTAGTATTTTCAGTATTTCTTTGAAAGTTAAACGCTAAAAAATAAATTACAAACAAAGAAACAGACATCTCTGCCAGTCTATGTAGATCGGCTTACTGTCAGGGCATTCATTCGATGCTTACCCAGACTCTGAATCTAGGGATCAGCTGAGGTGAAAGATAAGAATCATCTCAGTTTGTTTCTTATTGTGTATCTTACCCTGGGAATGCACATGTCCTTTCAAATTCTCTAATATACCTGAATGCTTTTGAAAGTCCACATTACTCAAAGAAACTCTCTTCTGCATTTGCTTACAGGTTTCAGGGGTTCTATTGTATATTCCAACTGTAACCTTTTGCCCCAGGCACGTGTGTGGTTAGTTTGGCATGTAGTGGTTTCAAACAATGCCCACCCTTTTCTGGCCTGAGTTCTGAGTAAAGTGAAGCAGAGACAAGCATTATAAACACTTCAGACATATGTATTGTATGAAGAATTCCTGTTGCCCTCTATAATCTCCATACCTACCAACAAATACAGTAATATGGTATAGTCAATATCTTTGTGCATCAAAAACATGTATTTTAGCTAGCCTTTCAAGCAAAAATTTCTGGAGGAGGAAAGGAGAACATCAAGAGAGAAAATAGGAAAATGGATATGTTCTGTTCTTTTTATGTTTTAGGACAAAATGAAGGCGGATTTTTATCTCCTTTCTCATTATAAAATAAAAAAAACTCCACTAAAAAAAGAATACATAAACATGGCACTGTGAATACAATGAAGAATAATCAAATGTACTGCTATTTTTTTTTGCAAAAGAAGATGCAAGGAATTATGTCAAGTAAAATAAATGTTTTCACTGATTCTCCGCAGGACATCCAACAGCTGTCTAATAGTTTCTGTTCAAGCGTTTGATAATATTGTTCAATAACAACAAGTCCAAGCATGATCACTCTTTCTAATTTCACATCAACAAAAATCACTGAATGCATAAGCATGTATGGTGAATGCTTCCTGTTTGAGAATTCTTCCCCAACAGGCATAGGATCCTGTAAATGTTGGCATGCATGAATGTCTGTGAAACATCAGGATGGTTTCCATCCAAAGTGAATAAGATGCTAAAAAGAAGTGAGACAGGTACATTGTGTTGAGTAAGCTGCCATAGCCATGATGATTGCATGGTATAATAAAACATGTGGAAGGCAGCAAATGCCATCCAAGGTCTGTAGTAATGGATGACCCTTTCTCTATATAGTGTGAAGTTTGAAACAGGCATGTTTGCTGTTTTTGTTTGTTTGTTTCTGTGAGTTGTTCATTAATTTAAAAAAAGCTTACAGAGTGGTATGCTCAATCTCATTCAGAGCCCTTCCTCTTCTGATGTGAATTTAATTTTCATCCTCCCATATATTATTTAAGGAAAGGTCAGAGCCATATCAGACTTTTAATTCCAGAATGAAATGTGAGCCAGAAAATGAGCTAAAAGAGAGTGAATAATACCAAAATAAGAAAATAAGATGGCTTATGAAACAACAGCTTCTTCCCCCACGATGGAAGACCTTAAGTGGTGGTGATTGCCTATCAGAGACACTGTCAATGGTATGCCTTCCTAAAGTAGAAATCTAGCTGACAGGTATATTTTAACAGTGCCATTCAAAGTAGTCACTTACAGACGTCACTTGACCTCTCTTGGCCCCCTTGATTCCTTCACATTTTAGGCTGCTTTCCTGATTATAACTACTGCACGTATCTTACAAGCATCCATCTATGATTGCTAGAACTTAACGTGTACTGCATGCTTCTTAGGTTCCTAACACTGCCACCAAATGTCATTGCTTTTTCTTCTTAAATCTTTGTTAACTGTAGGAATTTAGGGAGAAGGAAGAATGACATGTAACTGAGGTCTCTTACTTAGGCAATTTGTTAAAAGGTATTATTCAACAGCTAATGTAGGCAACCCAGGATGATGAAAATTTTGAGTCATATAAGAATTTGAGATGTTAGTGGGCATAGGAGAAGATATTAGATATGATTGATGAGCACTTGGGAGTGGGGGTTCAAGTCATCTCAGTGAAAAGCCTATTGCAGGATTAGCCATATGGTAATCTCAGAGAGTTTAGATCCTGGGCATTAGCTCAGTGGGTCTGTTAGGAACAAGGGGAGCAGAAGAAGACCTGTTGAGGACATCAAGGGAGGACAACCTTCAGTATTTGCTTCCTAAGAGCTCCACTGATGTATGATAACTCTTTTTGAAGCGTACCTAGGCTCTGGCTTGGGCTAGTAGTAAGCAGAGTTAGGGGTGTATATTTTTTTGAACAAATAGAGGAGTTCTGGAAAGTGAAAGTACAAGAATCATACAACATTAATTAATCCCAGGTTATACAAAAGCAATTTTCCAATCATTCTCTAATTTAATGAGCATTACATGTGTTTAGGTGTAAAGTAAATAATACAGAGTATGACTCTGCAGACCTCATTTAATCGAACAAGGACAGTAAATTAGTTTACTGATGAAAGGAAAAGCTTACTGCTCATCAGATGCTTTTTTGCACCCTTGCTTATTTAAACAAAATTCATTAATATTTTTATGTGACCTAATAAAACACAAATTGCTTCATGGTAAATGTCATTTTAATCATGTTTTTGGTTTTCAAAACCTAGTAAAAATAAATGTTTCAGATTCTATTCTGGAGGAGGAAAGGAAGATCTTCATGAAAGTGAGAGTCCTTTTGAAGAAAGAATATTTTTACTACGGAAGGAATAAATATCAGAAATATAGTCTTGTATGTGGCTTAGAGTAGTACCAAGCCAGCCTGATCCAAGCATTTCTCTGCCTGTGTCTTTGATAGTTCATATTTTCTAGGCATGAAGGTCTGTAACTAGGGAGCCTTGCCTTTGCAACGTGCATCCACTTTCAAATTCAACTACCTGATGATTATGCTGCTGAAGGCAGACAACCGTGGTGTTGGTCCTGATTATAATATCTTGCTTCATTGATATGCAGACTTGGTTTCCTTGGTGACTGACTCGCATAAGATCCCTGCCCATTATGCTGCCGCGCACCCTGATGCTCTGAAAGGTGTGGCCAATGGTGCTGAGCAGAATGCTCCTCCAATCTAATCTGACTCTGTCCTAGACCTTCACAGCAATCAGGGGCCTTCCGACGGGCATTCTGAATTCTGCTGAGCAGGATATACCGCCTTTGCTGCACAGACCGGACTCAGGTTCTCCAATACCTTTTCAACTTTTCTTAGCAGGCTCTCCTCATCCCCACTTAGCCCTCGGATTCTGGCATTGAACCCTTCTGCTTGTTTTCATCTAAGAAAAAGACCCAGGGTTAAGATGTTCTGGGACTTATACTCTATTATCATCTAATATTTTGTGTGTGTGTATCCACCTGTGTCGCCATCCCTGTCATTATTGGAGGAAAAGGTGAGATGGCTCCATTGGTTTACTAGATTTTAAACAAATTCTTAGTAAGAGTACATGTGGCAGCTTCTAATTTATGAAACTGGAAACTAGAATCATTCAACTCTTACTATATAATCAGTACCTCTGAGAATAGGAAGAAAGCAAAACCTTAAAATTTGCATGTCCCTAATGAATATTAAATCCTATGCTCTGCTAGTGCAAGATGAGTCCTCTCAAAACAAACTGTTTACATCACAGACAGATGTTTCTGTTTACTGGGATGTAATTGAGAGTAACACATTGTGGTGAAGTCCAAAACCCATTTCTCTGTCATTCTGTAATGGAGTATTATATAGGCTTGCAAGTATATTTCTAAAGAACTTGGGGTTTTTTTCCCCCTGAAAGTTAGTGATATATTATAATTCCTCTTTTCCTATCATATTTAAAAAAAATAAAACTACTCTTATGTTTGACCACAGAAGAGAGTATATTCAACTGTCCATTTAATGTAGGGATGTCCTAACTCAATATTCTTACAAATGGAATTCAATGTTGTAAAAAGTACTCCATCCAGATTGTATGTCAACTCTAATGATTAAAATATTTTCTTTGCATTTCTTCCATGCTAAGAAATTCCACTTACATCAATTACATCACCAGTCCCTATGTGGCACCATTTCTACATCCTCACCAACTTGGTATTTCTTTGAATAATCCTGATTTGTAAACACTCTTCTTAAACTTTCCTATGCTTTGACAATACAAGTGAAACAAACCAAATATGTCACTTAATTTGGTAAAATAAAAACTAAAAGTAAAAAAAAAAAGATCTTTTTAATGTACTCCTTTAAAAAAATCAATGTTTTATTTTAGAATAATTTTAGATACAGAGAAAATTGTGAAATGTACAGAGAATTCCTGTTATCCAGCACTTAGCCTCCCCTATTATTAACGCCTTGCATTTGTAGGGTATATTTGTCTCAATTAATGACTCAATATTGATACCTTAATATTCACTGAAGTCTCTACCTTCTTTAGAACTCGGTGTTGTCTGCAGGCTGATGGCCCCCAGAAATGTACACATTCCATCCCCTTGAAACTGTAGTTATGTTAGGGTATTATGGCAAAGAGGAAATCAGGTTGCAGAAGGAATGGAGGCTGCTGATAGGCTGATCTTAAAATAGAGCTGTTCTGGATTCTCCTGGTGAGCTCAGGGTAGTTATGAGGTCCCTAAAATGGGGAAGAGGGAAGCAACTGGATGCAATGTGAGCACCCAACCCCCCCATTTTTGGCTGTGAGGATAGAAGAGGAGTACAGGCTGTGGGAAGCTGCCAATCTCTGAAGCCTGGAAAAGATGAGCAAATGGAGCCTCCCTGAGAGCCTCCGGGAGAGAACACAGCCCCGCCAACACCTTGGTTTCAGTTCAGTGAGGCTCATTTTGGACTTCTGAACTAGGGAACTGTAAGAAAAATAAATGTGTGCTATTTTAAGCCACCAAGTTTATGGTCATTTGTTACAACAGCCACAGAAAACTAATTACACTGAAGTTTTTGACCGAATGACCTTTGTCTGCTTCAGCGGATGTTGCATTTAGTTGTCGCATGTCTCCCCATCTTCCTTCCTGGCCTCCTTTTTCACAAAGGTCAGCACCCCCTTCCTATTTTCCCTCACTCTTTCCCTCCCCAGTATTTATCTTGCATGGCTGGTCCCATCTTGGTGTCTGATTCCTAGAGGATATGAACCAGCCCACATTTTCAGCCCATTCAACAATCTCCTGCCACCAGCCCCTGGACAGTCTGTAGAAAGTGAAAAACAGATGGGAGGGGCACACCGATGGCAAGCCCCCAACATTAAGTGGGCGCCACTTACGCTCCAGACTCCAAGTAAGCCCACATCCTTGCTTATCTGCTTCTCCTGCTCTATCAGGCTTCTTTCAATCCCTTTCTTCTGAGACCACTCCCCCAGTAAATCACATGTGCCCAAAACCTTGCTCAGACCCCACATCTAGGGAATCTTACCTAAGGCAAAACTGGTACATTTGAGTGCATAAAGTACCTTGATTTCATCTTAAGGATGTTAGGTCTCTCAGTTGGGTAAGGGGGTCTTCCAACTTGCAGAAAAGAAATTGGGCATTTATTAATTCAAGTCATATAATAAATTTATCCATTGATGATCATTTTCAAGTAAATTCATTTTATTTGGCCATGAGTCCTGGTTATAAAACTTTCCAAGATACTGGATATCCCCAAACAGGGATGAGCCCAAATAAGGGTTTAGTGCAGACCACTAGGTCTCAATGACCGCCAAGAGTGCTATCCCCACCCCTCCTGCTCAGAACAACTACGTGTATGGTGCATCTCTAACCACCTTCCAGAAGCATTGTGCAATGATCAGGAACTCTATGTTTTAAGGATTTATTTTAAATCCCTATCTAGTGCTATGAGTCAAAGAAAATCACCCGAATTCAATATCTTCAACCTTCAACAAATATTCCTGTCATGTAAGCAAAAAAATAAATTTAAAGTACAGACAAAACTCAACATTTGTTCATAAATTAATTCTTATGATATAGAAGTTTTATATTTATCCTAACATTCACATTCTAGAATCTGATCACCATTTAATAATGGTTGATAACATAATGTGACTAAACAGTAAAAAAAAAAAAAATCCTGAAATACAAGTTGCTGATTAGATTAATTTAAATCAATGATGTATACAGATGCTGGCAATTTAAATGTTAAATGTTTCCCTATAACAAACGCTAACTGAACACCTACCCTAGATGGAATTATGCCAGTCACTGTGAGGATAACAAAGATAAGCAAGACCTAGTTCCTGTAAATCCCAGGACACAACAGATACTGAGATGGGTGCGTGAGAATTTCTAAGGCAGACTGGGAAAACTGCTAGGACAGATCTAAAGAAAAATGAGGAATTTGATAACGGGGAAAACAGAAGTTAATTAATTCCAGTGTAGAACAGCAAAACATCCTAAGTTGTTGCCCAGAAAAGTATAAAAAAATCCTTCGTTTGTCTTTGGGTGATGCTAATTCTTCCTCCTATTGATTCATATTCCCCCCCGTGAGATCCTGTCACTTATTACATCAGATGATAAAAAGAAAAGCAACAATAAACAAAAAAGTGATACAAACAAAATCATATTGAAATAAAGAAGAAATAATCCAGTTAGAGTTCCCATTTCTGTAACCAGTCACATGATTATCACTCTTCTTCTAACTACATCTTTCAACTACCCATTCCATATTCCTTTATCCCCTAGTGAGGAGCTCAGTTGGTTGTGGTTCTTTGCCTGGTGAGGTGACCCAGAACTTCATTCCTGAAGGTTTGGATTGCTTAGATTTGCTTAGGTTAGTATTATTCCATTTTCTATTGACTTTAATTACATGATATGGATGAATAAAGCACATACTGGAGGATCTCCTGCCTTCCAGCATACTCCTTCTTACCCATTGTGTAGTCAACTCAATTTTGATTTGATCAGATCAGTTCTCCCAGATCACTGCCTAGCCTGTTTAGTCAGGCTCAGGAGGAGCCCAGAGTAGCTGAAAGGCAGTCTCAACGCTCATGTCAGGGGAATTATTATGTCACCTGGTAGAAGCATCTCTCCATTTGTAACAGACCTGCAGACCGTTAAAGAGTAAAGTCTTGGTGACAAGAAGCAAACTGTTTTTTTTATGGTTCTAGCATTTTCCATAATGCAGCACAATTGTCTATATTTGTTGGATGAATAAATAGAAAATGCAGACTAAGCCTTACACAAAGGATTAAGCAAATATGCCGCACTTAGCTTACATCCATAGGTCCCCAAAATATATCTGAGGATAACTGAAACTTGCTCATTTAATCAAAGAAATACTTTTCTGAGTTATAAGAAATCATGAAGAGTTGTTAAGAGAGCAGACATCAGCAAAAATTGGCCTACTTTTTATCATGCTTTACAAAAATAATGTACATGTCACGGTAACCAAAACAAAACAAATCAAAATCTGTTTATTAAAGTTTTGGTAGGAGGAAAATGTAATGATCTGAGTATCCAAAATTTATCAGCTTTAAATTAAAAGACTACAGTTTATGCTTTGCATACACTTAAGTAATCTTTGGTTTATCTCAATCCAGAAATTTGTTTCAGTAAACTTTTCCTGAAATCCCTGGAATTGAGATTCTATTTCCATTTATGTTATGTTCATTAAAGGAATAAAAGTTTAGCCAAAACATTTTGTATACTCTCCTCTACTGATACCGGCAATGTTGAAATAGAAATCTTACTAATTTTATAAATAATTCTTCATAATAGGAAGTGTAATGGGGTCCCAATTCATATATTTTCCTATTTTTATTTCTCTTGTTGGACTTAGCTCATGTAAAGTTTTTTATATACACATTAAGTGCAAAGTATTTCTCACTAAATTTAACATAAATATATTTTTGTCCAAAGAAGTACTTTGAAATTTCTTATATGTAAAATAAAATATCATTCACTTCTATGTCTATTTATGCTAATATACAACCTAAGAAAAATTATTTTTGTATGCTCCTTTATATTTATTAACAATGCTTTTTCTATATTTGTACTCACAAGCACACTTATAAAAGCAGAATTCAATTGCTTACTTTTGGAAAACTAATTATGTAGAGTTAATTATACACACTCAGAATTTAGTGTTTCAATTTAAGGAAACATTATTAACTTGTCTAATTAATCTGGGCTTAAACATTTCTCTGAGAATTTAAGAGTGGTCAGCAGCTATGAATTCTTTTGTGTCATAGTGAATGCATTACTGTGTCTTAGAAAACCAAACGATGTCTTTATTCTTCTGCAAAGTTCACCTTCAATTGTATATTGCTAGAGCTGAAAGAATAGTCCATTTTAAAACATGGATTTATGGACAAACACAGTAAGAAAATAATTTTTATTTTAATCTCTTTAACACATAACCTCGAATGTGAGCTGTGAAAAGATCAAGGAACGTAATAAAGAACAGATATATGGATAGAAACTCAATTCAAAATGAGTCAGATATATATATATTTTAAAAAGGATAGATATTTATTGGAAAAGAATCAAAATATATATCCAATACCTCTCTTAGCTTAGATTTCATCTTTGGTATAAGGGGGACAGTAATAGTAAACTTCATGTGATTTATTTAAGATGGGATCACATGATGTGTATATTGGCACAGTGCGTGGTCAAAGCAAGCACTCCTTCTAAGTTAGTTGATTATCATCTACACAAGTTCAGGCAAGGGTAAATGTTTCCTCCCACTACTTCATCTAAGGTAAAAAAAATGTGTGTGTATATATACATATATGTGTGTGTGTGTGTGTGCGCGCACGCGCGTGTGCGTGCGTGCATGTGCATGTGTGTGTGCACGTGCGTGTGTGTGTTTAGCGGTCACTCTCTTCTTTCTGCCATTGTTGCTATAGTGCTAGACTTTGAGGTTTCTTAGTTCTACGTAGAGAAAATTCACTTAGGAAATAATCCACTGATCATATTGCCATTGTGACTGTTTTTCTTGACTACACATGATAGATAAGAGTGTGGAACTGTTGAGCTTCCACATAAAACTGGACAACCTAAAAATTGGAATGAATACTCTGAGAACTTCATCTAGTAAGGTTTGCGCCAGGCAAAATTCTCAAACAGCCCCTGGGAATAGTGACCCCTGGCATGAACAACTTTTATAATCCCCATCCCTTAAGTGTAGGTGGACCTGGCCTAATCAGCTGATTCCTTTTTAAAGAGGTTCTGGAGATTATAGAAAAAAGAAATTAGGGAGATTCAAAATATAAGCATATCTCATTTTATTGTGCTTTACTTTATTATGTCATTGTGCAGATACTGCAATTTTTACAAACTGAAGGTTTATGGAACTCTGCAGTGAAGCAAGTCTATCATTGTGATTTTTCCAACTACATTTGCTCACTTCATGTCTTTGGGTTACATTTTGGCAATTCTCTTCATTTCAAATGTTTTCATTATTATTTCTTATTTCTTATGACGATCTGTCATCAGTGATTGACTTGCTGAAAGCTCAGATGATGGTTTGAATTTTTTAGTAATAAGGTATTTTTTAAATTAAGGTACATTGTTATTTAGACCAACTATTGAAGATTTAATTGACTACACTATAGTAGTATACATAACTTTTCTATTGCTGGGAAATGAAAACCTTCATTTGACTTGTTTTATTGGGATACTCAATGAACCTCAATATCTCCAGGGTATACCCATATAAGAGAAAGGCTAATGAAGGGGGCTCTGTGGCAAGGACAGAGATTGGCCACCAACAACTGAGTGCAGACCCAGACCCAAGAACACATGGGCCTCAGTCATACAACTGCAAGAAAATGAATTTCCCAACTACTTAAGGGAGCTTGGTAGTGCATTTTTCCCTAGTTGAGTTTCCAGATAAAGCCTCAGTCAACATCATGATTTCAGCCTTATGAGACCCTGAACAGAGGACTCAGCTAAAGTATGCACAATCCCCATGGAGACTGTGTTTATTTTAGGCTCCCTTTGTGTGACCTGTTATGCAATGATATAAAACAAATACAAGGGCACATGAATGGTTCTTGTAGTTTAACATACAATCGGAGGGCATCTGGTATGTCTCAGGCACTGTCATAGGTCCTGTTATCAGAGAGGTGAAGACTTCCAATTCTGTGAAACACTTGAGTAAAATCTGGTGTGCTGATGTGGTAGAAAATAGTTGAGAAGGGGCCAAGGGAGGGCCCAAGGGTAGGGTAAGGAGTCTTGCAAGGGAGGGACTCTCAGAGATTGTTTTCCTGAGACCAGATGTCAGAGGTAGTCTGGGGGACGTCACGCCAATAGGAGGCCACACAGAGTAGTTTACACTTGATCTCATATATTCATTGCTCAGAAACCAGCTTTAAATCGAGCCCAACGGATCGCTTTTCAAAGCGTGGTCCATTACTGCCCACCCAGTACTGGTGAGGAAGCAGAGTATTTAGTTGAGTGGAAACTATGCAAAGTGTCAGAGATTCTTCTCGGAAATTACAAAGACAAGGAAAGTTGGCATTATTAACAATTGCTGGATGGGTTTTGCAAGATATTGTTACGGTTTTGGTTCTATAACTGAATGTGAGAACAAAAGTCACCCAAGAGCTTACTAATAATGACACTCTTCTGCACACAAGGCCTGTGGGATCAAAATCTCCGGAGGTGGGGCCCAGTGAAGCTACGTTGTTATCAAGCTCCTTGATGATGAATCTTTGCATGTTAAATTACGGAAATAATGCCATAGAATTATCTTGTCAATCCTATTTTGTTTCTCCTAACATGGATAACTTTCTGGGTCTTTGTTATTTCCTGGGAAAGATCTCTGGTGATCTACATGATGTCCACTCAGATGACTGTCCTGCTTCCTCTTCAGTAGGAGATAGAAACTTGAACTCCTATTCTGACTCAGTAGAACCTGATTTGGACCTGTTGATATCAGATATCATCCAGTCAGATCAAAATTGCTTTGATCCCCTGAAGAATGATCATTGCAGACATTGCTTAGTTGGATAGGAGAATATTTACTAACTCCTAACAGGATACTACAACACAGTAACAGTAGATTTGAAAAAGAAAAAGATGGACATATTAACAAAAGAGCTTGGCTCTAAGAGAAAGAGACTGTCTACATCCCCAAAAAATCAAAGCATAAAAGAAAAAAAAACAGAGAAGCTGACAGCAAAAGTCACAACATGGACTACGATCCATTTTTCTCCTGTTTTTCTTTATGGAGAGGATAACTTCACATAACTCGAAAACTTACTTCAAGAATAGTCTCCCATTATGTTGCTGTCAACCAAGTGGTTTTGTCCAATGATCCTCATGACTGGACCCAGATCATGCACATTTGTCTAGAATATCACAGATGAGCATTCTTTCATTGTTCCCTCCACTGTGACACACAATGTTCATTTGTCCCATTACTGATACCCTGACCGTGGCCTCCACTGATGGTTTTATTTTGCCTAGAATTTTACTATGATGATTGCCACATAGTAATAGTCTGATTCCACTGTTCTTTCTACATTTATGGCATTTTACTATGAGATGTAGTAGTCTCTCCTAGTTATTTACTTACTTACATATTTATTCACTTATTTACATACCTTATTTGTTAAATGTGTTATAATCCATTATTGTCATTACATATTTTCTGCTCAAATTGTTGGCTGTTAGGAACACCTTTAATCTAACCTCTCTGTCTTTTTGTCATGTCCTCATCATTACTGAGTACTTTTTTACTTTGGGCACAATCTGGAACATTCTTCGCCCCAGGTCTGAATCAATCATTTTTCAAGGAGCTCTAGATTATTTAACTGCTAAGCATAATTAGCAACCAAGATCTATGCTCTAGGCGTGCTCATTGCTACTGGTGCATTATTTCTCAGAGCCTTTCACAATGTACAGAACTATAATACATAACACATTTACATCTATTATAAACATCTATCTCTCTATCCAATTCACATTTCTCTCTCTATACACTGAAACCTATGAGATTATACAGCACCACAAATTCTAATTCAAGACTACAGGGTTCATTATAGATTTTTCTCTTTCCATATATTTAGCACCCTTTTCCAAGAATAAGAAGCCTGGATTCCATTGTATTCGGTATAGTTTCTTATTTGCTTAATGCTCTGTGCATAGCCACAAGGCCACCAATAGGTTTTGTGGGGACCCAGAAAAATATTTATGTAGACCTTCTGTCTATATAAATAATATGATTTAAATTATCCAGAAAATTCATAGATTCATGTAAGGTATAGAGACATATCAATGAAGATTTAGAAAAATGGGTAGAAGCATATATGTATTTGTTTATTGTCAAATCAGTGCATGCAGATATTCTTTACATTGCCTATCCTGTTCACAAGCAAGACCCAGCTTTTCCTTTTGTTTATTGTCAATAAAAAGGAAAATGGAACAATGTTGTTAGTACTAACAGTAGGGTCTTCTGAACCTGTTTATATTAAAGCAATATAGATGATCTTGTTACTGCAGTGTCTTAATAAGTTATTTATTGCTGATTCTATAATTTCTAATGACACTGTATAGCCAACCTGAATATTGGTTTCTAAGGACCCTCTCAAGGTTTGTCACTATGTTTCATAGAATGGGCCCATAAATGCTAGTCTTACCCCCGAGTGTACAGGAAAAAATGGAAACAATTACTCATTTAATGGTCACGTAAAATTGATCATATGAATTTTCTAGTAAAAATATAGAACAACATATCCTTCTCTTGAACTCTGTAGGCTGTAATCATTGCAATCTTAGAATAAAATCTCTTTCAATGTTATAGGTGAGGGGTCCTGGACAGAGCAAGAAGAATGGTCCCACTTGGACAAGGAATGTCTATCTCTCACTTTCTATGTCCAAAGACCAACCAGGAAAAGCATGACATCTCATCATTCAACAGTAAGAGAGCACATGGATTGGAAAGACTTGATGGTCATGAATGCCTTTGGAGAAAACAGGCTGAGACTCTCCTGGAGGAATGCCTGACAGGTGATGAGGAAGCTACCAAATGGTACCAGTGGTGGTGGACTCTGCACAGCCTTCAAGTGCTGGAGATCAGAGGCACGACAGTGATCAGAAGGCAAAAGGGCAAGAGCCAGTCTACTACCACACATTTCGCTGAAGCCTTTAACTGTCGGTTGCCCAGAGCCCTGAACTCTGCCTGGTTCTAAATGTAGAACTTTGCAAGTCAGCATCTCTCTCACACATAAATCTCCCCCATTCCATGAAAGGAATATGGCCCTATGGAAGCAATCCTCTCACCAACTGCTCTCCCGAAACTATGGAGAGGCTATAGGATCCAGGGACAACCCCATAGGCATGAGTCCTTTTGGTTCTTGGGACATCTGGTCCATCTCATGTAGGATGAGGGAGGAACAGAAGGTTAGAGAATGTCCCTAAGGGGAGAAACAGGGATGGGCCTACATGAGTCCTGGTCTAGCTTGGAGCTCCTGTCTGGATGGCACTGCAAAGAAAGACACTCCAAAGGGCTGGTCCCCTGAAATGCATGCCCAGGGAGGGCCCCAGCATGCTCAGGTCTAAGGCATTCTGTGTAGTCTAACTCCTGGCTGCTCCAGGTCACTGCCAATCCAGATGCCCTCCTGGCCTAGGCTTGGCCTCCAATGGACTGCCCTTCCTGCTATGACACCTTACCTGTGTGCCTCCCATTGCCCTGAAGTGCCCTTCTGTCTCCATAATTTTTAATCATTTGAAATTTCTTTTTTTTAAAAGATTTTATTTATTTATTTGAGAGAGAAAGAAAGTGAGAGAATAAGAGAGTGAGAGAGCACTAGCAGCGGGAATGGTAGATGGAGAGCGAGAAGTAGACTCCCCACTGAGCAGGGAACCCAACAAGGGGCTCGATCCCAGGACCCTGGGATCATGACCTGAGCTGAAGGCAGACGCTTAATGGACTGAGCCACCCAGGCGCCCCTCATTTGAAATTTCTAATATTGAGGTTATTTTCAAAATTGTTATTATAAATATTACTGTATGAAACAGAATATCATCTTACACAGATAGTGCAATCATTGTCGATTACTTTTTTAAAGCACATTCCTGGAAGCAAACTTGCTCGGTGAGAATATGAACTGTAAAGACTCAGATATTATTAGGGCTCGCATGATAGCTAAGTCTTAACTCTAAAAAAGAACTTTAACAACATATTTACATTCAATATACACAGTTTTATTTTCTATGTCGTTATTGAAGGACATAATATTTCCTTTTCTTTTTTTACATTATTGCTTTTATTTGGTTTATTAGGATTTAATGAATTTGTGTGTCTGCGAGATATTTTTCAGAAATGTCAGTAGCACTTGTGTGATATCAAATTCCACTGAAAATAGTAAAGCAAATGTCATCTGAACTATTAAGTCTTGTGTCAGAATTACTTTGTACTCAGTTCTAGGGGAGCCATAAAAGAGCTTGGAACCCACAGGTGATTATACCTATAATAACTTGAAAATCATATGGAAAACTTTCTCTCGATGATGGCTTTTTAGAGAAAAGAAGAGAGCTGAGAATCCTGCAGACATGACTGTTACATGTAAATATTACAGACAAAAATTACTATGTGGCCATATTGCGTGTAGAAGTAAGCATATCGATTTCAAATATATTTTCAAACCCGAAATTCAAGTGTTATCTTTCTAGTTACAGAGGCTATCATAACATCTACACCTTTTATAAAAAGTTGATTGATTTGTGATTCTCTTCTTTATCAAAACCCTGCATTGTTCAACTGTAAGACCCTGAATGGTTTATTGCTCACTTTTAGAAATGCCTCATGCTGTGCCTTTTTTAATCACTAGACAAAATTTATCAAATGCCTTTTATCCAAATTTTTTTCCCCTGGTGGTCTATTACCACAGAGATGCTTTTTCTCCAGTCTTACTATGTTTCATGTCTCTACTTCAAATCATATTTCTTCTACTCCTCATTAGGCGGTATTTCTCTAAGGTTAGGATCTCTTTTACTTCCTGGCTTCAGTTTCTATGTCTCCAGCTTCCATTTAGAAATGATGCACATCATTTTATTAATATATTGAATATCATTTTGATTTCTTTTCTTTTTTTAAAAGGTTTTATTTATCTGAGAGAGACAGCAAGGGAGACTGCATGAGAGGGGGGGCCGGGCAGAGGGAAAGGGAGAAGCAGACTCCCCACTGAGCAGGGCTCGATCCCAGGACCCCAGGATCACGACCCGAGCAGAAGGCAGATGCTTAACCGACTGAGCCACCCAGGGACCCCTGACTTATTTTCAACAGTTAATTGTATTCTTTGGGCTTTTGCTAAGCCGAGGCTAAAAATGAAACTTTGGCAAGATCATCAAAATTAGTTCAATCTTTTCCTTTCTTAACTTACTTTTATGACTTCTCACTGAATTTTTTTTCCCTATTCTTCGTAATTAAAATTTCAAAAGTCTCATTTCATAGATGCTTTCACACACTTACACACATACACAGGAACCAAAGAGACACACTTCTGTGCTTATGAACTTAGGCAGTAGGCTTTGTGTCACTATTATTTTGGAATTTCTTTTTTTTTAAGATTTTATTTATTTATTTGAGAGAGAGAGAGAATGAGAGATAGCACGAGAGGGAGGAGGGTCAGAGGGAGATGCAGACTCCCCGCCGAGCAGGGAGCCCGATGTGGGACTCGATCCCGGGACTCCAGGATCATGACCTGAGCTGAAGGCAGTCGCTTCACCAACTGAGCCACCCAGGCGCCCGATTTTGGAATTTCTTAAAAAATTTTGTTGTGAGGATACTTATTATCATTCCTGACTGATACGTACTGACACTTTATATTCAGTAGATTCAAATTAAACAAAATATCTATACGTGAAAATATAAAGCACGGTCTCTTATTTTTAGAACTAATTAAATTAATTGCAAATACCTTTCTACTGTAAAAACCTAGAAATGCCAGACAAAAGCAAAAAAGGGGTTTAGCGAGAGTGAGTGTTTAAATACACAGAAAAAGGGTTTTAAAAATGAGTGACTTACACTTTTAACACACACACGCACACACACACACACACACACGTGCACAGGCAGAGGTCAGGGGACTCAACAAGTGAAGGAAAGAAGGAAATTAGACCAATGAATAAGCCTAAAACATCTGAGTTCCAGTGAAAGAATTGCCAGTTTAGGGGGCAAAGAAAAAAACCTGTTTTTTCTTATGAGCTTTGGGTAAAGGCTCTATTCTCCATACATTATTACATCATTAGTTTTTGATGTAGTGTTCCATGATTCATTGTTTGTGCATAACACCCAGTGCTCCACGCAGAATGTGCCCTCTTTAATACCCATCACCAGGCTAACCCATCCCCCCACACCCCAGGCTCTATTCTCCTGTGACAAACTGGCAGGCAAAGCAATCCCCATGTCCTGGTTAGTGGCTCAAATTTTATCAATTTAAAATGAGTTAAAACAAACAAACAAACCATGAAGCCATAAGACTGGGTGGGTATGAGCGCAGCACGTTCTGAGGTTAGGAAGCCACACGAAGCTCCATCTGAACAACACCCAGGAAACATACAAAGGTGTTTCTGAAGAGAAATATACACTGGAGAGTCTCCTTTACTAAACTTATTTTGTAGGAAGAGTAATCAGCATGAGATTTGGAAAACAGTGGATCTTGGTTGATGTATTTAAACTTCGTTTTAACTCCTATCAGAAGACTTTCACGTCTGGCCAAGCGGGATAAACAACAGCCACACTCTCCCCCTGAAACAACTAAAAATACATAAAATATCTAAAATGATGGTTTACAAAACCCTGGGTTTCTGGTGATGAAGACAATGATCCTGGAAACACGGGACGTGACTGAGATTGGATCTTTGCCTAGGTTAGTGTACCAAATAAGCTTGCAGGTGGTGGTGCTAGCTGGGCGGTCCCAGTCACTTCTCAGGGGACCCCCTGAATGGAAGATCTGCAATCCAGGGAGCCTGAGGCTGCTAGAATTTGTCAGAGCATCCGAGGGGACTGCACTTCCTGCAGAAAGAGCTCCAGAGACCCTGAGAGAAATCCCCTCCGGAGTTCAGCCCAGTAATGATCATGTGCACCAGTGATAGGAGATGTGTTGGGGGAAGTGACCCGGGGCTTGGAAAGTAAGCACAACACCCTAAAGGATCCGAGAGGTGAGAGGTGAGTACTCGGTGCCCACAGGAGGCCTGGAGAGCTGCCCTATCCCCCTGCCAAACTGGAAAACCTCATGATTCACCGGGCACGGCACAGGGTGAGCAGAGGATCTTTTCTAAGCAGTGGGGAACTAGTAGCCTCCACTGAGCACTGCTCCATACTCCCCTACGAATCTTCAAAGTAGGACCTGATAAGAGAAAATTATCTCTTGAGTAACTTAATTACATTATAGACTAAAGCTCAAGAACATGTATACTAGAGTATATGCACATAGAATATATTCTACTTATTCTACATAGAGAATACACATATATGTTCTATGAAGTGCCAAATACTTTAATTCAAAATATTTAACATAAAAATACCCAGTACCAAACAAGGTAAAATCCACAATATCTAGCAACAATAAAACAAAAATTATCTGACTTGCAAATAAGCAGGATAATAGGACTCATAAGGGGAAACAAATCTTTCAATGAAACCCAAACTGACACAGATGTTGCATTAGAAGAAACACAGATTAAAATAGTTCTTATGAGTGTATTCTGTGTGTTTGAAAACTTACACAGAGGCATGGAAGAGACAAAAAAAAAAAAAAAAAAAAAGGCCCAGAGTGGGTTTCTACAGATAGAAACTGTGACGTGTGAGCTGGAAAATCCAGAGGATGCGAGGCTGGCAGGTGAGATGCCGCACAAGAACAGAGGGGGAAACTTGAAGGTAGAGCAATGGAGCTTACCTAAAATGAAACACAAAGGAAACAACAAAAAAAACCTAAAAATAATAAATAGAGCATTAGACAAGTTTAGGACAACTTTGAGCAACCTAATATAGGGGCAGCTGCAGTCCCTGAAAGAGGGGGGGCGGCAGAAAAAAATACTGGAACATATGGTGGTCAAAATGACCAAAATGATCCTATGTTTGATGAAAAATAAAGCCAAAGCTCCACAAATCCAAGAAATTCAACGAAACTCAACCATAAAGAACATAAATAAAAAGACACCAAGGTACATCCTAATCGAATTGTTCAAAACCAGTGACAAGGAGGAAATCTTTCTTCAAAGCATCCAGAAGGAAAAAGAACGTATTAAGGACGGGAAAACAAAGATGATGACAAGAGCTGATCTCCGGTAGAAGTCATGCCCAGCAGAAGACAGCGCTAGGTTATCGTTAAAGTGAGGGCGAAGAACACGGTCCGGCTAGGCTTCCGTGAAGATAGCTTTCAAAAGCACAGGTGAAATAAAACATGTTTTCAGACATAAAAAATTTGATGGAATTCATCAGCAGCAGAGCTACACTCTAAGAAGTGTTTTTATTTATTTTATTTATTTTTTAAAGTTTTATTTATTTGACAGAGAGAGACACAGCGAGAGAGGGAACACAAGCAGGGGGAGGGGGAGAGGGAGAAGCACGTTTCCCACTGAGCAGGGAGCCCGATGGGGGGCTCGATCCCAGGACCCTGGGATCATGACCTGAGCCGAAGGCAGACGCTTAATGACTGGGCCACCCAGGCGCCCCTAAGAAGTGTTTTTAAAAAGTCATCAGAAGAGAAACGATCCCGGATGAAAATAGGTGTTTACTTGAAGGAGTAAAAAGCACTAGGGATGGTCCCAGATTCCAACTTTACCCCCAAAGCAGCTTGAAATCACCCCATGTCTGCTTGGCTATGTGATCTCTCTCTCCATCACCTTTTTGGGAAAAGCAGAGCTGAATATCAGCCTCAGCTTTCCGCACTCCCCTCTTCCTTAGGATTCTACCCCCTCCATGGCCTTGTTATCACCAAAAATACTGTCAAGCAGGTTTAATATTTTATTCAGCTTTTCTAGTTTGCTTGTAACAAGCTATGTGGGTGATATAAAATTTAATATACTGAAAACACAAGTCCCAGTATTGACTACCCATTCTCCTTTTTTTTTAAAGATTTATTTATTTATTTGAGAGAGTGAGAATGAGAGAGAGAGAGCACATGAGAGGGGGGAGGGTTAGAGGGAGAAGCAGACTCCCCGCTGAGCAGGGAGCCCGATGCGGGACTCGATCCCAGGACTCCAGGATCATGACCCGAGCTGAAGGCAGTCGCTTAACCAACTGAGCCACCCAGGCGCCCCCCCATTCTTCTTTATACTTCCATAGACATATGCTTTTTTAGACTTTTATATAAGACATAATTAAATGTGAATTTGACCATCCTCAAAAAAAAATCTGTTACACGTCTTTATAAAGTCTCAAATTTCATTATTCTTTTAGGCTGTTTTGTGAAGTTATCTGCTATACAAAAACACAAAAGTAAGCAGTAACCCCAGCTCTTGAAGTTCCTTAGGGAACAAAACATATTTTTAGATATCTATGTTAGAAATGGCATATTTGAGAGCATGCATCCTTGGTAGTGTTAGTCGTGATAGATTACATATATCAAACTTCTAATAAGTTATGTTGTTTCTGTAGCAAATGATCATGTATGACCTCTCTTGCAAATCCATACCTGGGATAAATCTTACTTTTTGCTTAATTAAAACATGAAAAAACTTCTTATTTAATTAAAACGTCTTCATTAATCATGGAAGAAATTGTAAGATGAGGTAGAGTGAGTTTTAAATCAGAAACACGTGTGACCTAACTTTGACTCTGGGATTTATACATCTACTAGTAGAATCTAAGCCTTTCTACTCCTCAGTTCCCTTGCCAATAAAAGGAGGTGAGTAATATCTAATCTGTAGATTTGTGATAAGAATTTAAAAGAATTTAGGGCAAGTACCTAGTATACCTGGTATATGACAGGCACTCAGCTAATTAATTTCAGCCTGGGGCTAGCTATAATTCATCATACACATCTATACAGATGATGGATAAAATTTAGCAACTCTCAACATCAAACCATGAGTGAATTGTGTCATTAATTTATTCATCCATTCATTTTGAATGCCAACTATAATCAATGTCAAACCCATTCCAATCCCTGCACTGTAATATGTCCTGTGTCTGAAATGTTCTTTTTTTAAAAAAAATTATTTATTTATTTATTTATTTATTTATTTGAGAGAGAGAAAGAGAACAAGCTGGGGGGAGGGGCAGAGGGAGACGCAGACTCCCCGCTGAGCAGGGAGCCCAACGCGGGGCTCCATCCCAGGACCCTGAGATCATGACCTGAGCCGAAGGCAGACGCTTAACGACTGAGCCACCCAGGCATCCCTGAAATGTTCTGATATTCATACATCTTTTTGTATCTTCCTTGGACATCCTTAAATAGTAGCAACCCCATCATTCTCTGTCCCCTTACCTTGTTTGTCACTTACCCTATACTTGTTTATCTTTGTTATATGTTTTCACCATGAAAATTGTTAAGCCTTACGAGGGCCAGAGCTTGTTTATTCTGTTTATGGTTTGTAATTCAGTAGCTTGACTTGTGCCAAGCACAATATATGTAATCAGAAATATTTTTGAGAATTAAAAAACCATGCCCTTGGGGCGCCTGGGTGGCTCAGTCATTAAGTGTCTGCCTGCAGCTCAGGTCATGATCCCGGGGTCCTGGGATCGAGCCCCACATCGGGCTCCCTGCTCCGCGGGAAGCCTGCTTCTCCCTCTCCCGCTCCCCCTGCTTGTGTTCCCTCTCTCGCTGTCTCTCCCTGTCAAATAAACAAATAAAATCTTTAAAAATAAATAAATAAATAAATAAGTAAGTAAAATCTTTAAAGAAAAAACAACTATGCCTTTAGTATAAAATATTCTTTTATAATATACTTTAATGGTGGAATGCTGTTTTATGTTTATGGATATATTATATGTATATTTTTTCCTTGTTTTTGTTTAAACTATTTTACTATTTCAAATAATGCTAAATTAAACATTTTTGTACATTAATGTTACTGGCTAAGTCTGATTATTTCTTTAGGATTAAAAGAATTCCCTCTTATAGTGTCCTTACTATTAAAACTCAACAGATGCTTTAGACAAATGCTCATATCTAGAGTAACTTGGAGCATGGCGAAGACCAAGACTATGAGACACGAAGTTCACGTCTACGTTCCTTCAGCCTGGCACTGTGCCAGACACGTATATAGTACAACATTAACATGACTTTACTTTTCCAGGTCATGGGCTTTTGGTGTGAGCGACAAATGGGTCATCAAATAAAAATACCATTTGAGTATTTACTGGCTAGTATATTACTAGCTGTTGAGTACTAGTTGTTAGAGCAATTTCTTAATCTACAAAATGAACATTTAGATTATTTCATGGACTAAATAACTCAACATAAACTGGTAAGTGCCTGGCAGTAACCGGTCAATGAATAGTAGCTACAAGTATAAGGTAAAAGTACAAATTCTGTTAAAAATGCAATAAATTCCCAAGTTTCTGCTTTCTTCATTTGATAAACACCAGGGATTAAGATCACGAAGAACTCATATTTTTTAAGATGACATATTAGAAAAAATATAGTAAGTTTTCATCACTAGAAGATGCAGCTGTAAAATATAAAAGCAATTATTTCTGGTGTGTATTTTACGTATATAATTAACAACTGTATGAGGAGTAGGTCTTCAAACTGCTGCACTGGATTATTTAATTAACACTCAATGAGGCTATGTCTCTACCCAAATAGCTATGAGGAACAATTATAACTCAAAGCTTATCTGTTCCAAATGTACTGTAACTACCGCTACTTTCCCTAAGAAGAGTCTAGCTGTTTAATATTGAGCTTAAAAGTTAAAGCTCAGCTTACCTGTTTACTTCATAGTAACAGGTTAGCTCTTATTATGTAAACTTAACAGTGGATTGGTAACAGGCAAAGCTGAAAAATATTGAGAATAATTTGTTAATACAAATCCTATCCTATTGTACAAATATGAATATGTTGAGGTGTTCCCTGTACTTTGGTGTATCTAGTTATAATAAAACTATAAATAAAATATAACAAAATAAATAAAATATAAATATAATAAACCTTTTTTTGGTTAACTAGAATAGGTCACCATCTATTAGTGAAGGACTATATTCAAACATCAGCTTCAGAAGGGTTGTGATAATTATTCCTAAGTCCTGAGAGTATATTAAAGGACAGAATGTAAAGAAGAAGGTGGAATTTGGAGTTGGGAGAATGAGGTCCAAACACTGGTTTCCCACCTAAAAGCAGTAGGACCTTCAATGAATGTCCTCACCTTTGATGGGTCTCAATTTTTTCATCATTAAAGTAATGAGTTTAAACTAGACAGCATATAAATTCCATTTCAGCTGTTAACATGTGTGACTATATTGGGACCAAATTACCAAAGGGTTTAAATTCGTTGATTTTTTTCCCCTAGGTTCTATGAAAGTATTAGAGAACTGGAATTTGTACATATTTTTTATTAGAAAATACAGATCATCCAAGTCAACTCAGTACTTTTATTAGATGGCTAAATAGATGGAAAGATTCTGTTAGAATCTGAAGACCTGCTAGAACCTTGGGAGAGCTGAGTGTCTCAGTGGGCCTGGTGCTGCATTCCTCAGGGAAGCTCTCAGCTTTTCCCCTCTCCTGGGGAGGATTCAAGGAAGAGCACCAACACACCTGGGATAAAACTGAGACTAAGGCAGGGGTGTCTCCAAATATATTTCATATTTTAGTCTAACCAATTTTGTTATTCGAATGACTGTATTTAGTGTCATGAACTTGATAATATGAGTATTTATCCAGGTTATTCATTACATCATGCACTGAGTTGAAGAGGTTCCTCAGGAGATCAGTGAGATCAGAGGAGAAACGGGGTTAATTGAGGACAGGTGTTTGAAGGAGCTCGGTATTGAACTACTTCACGGAACCGAAAGACGGAACAGGGTTGAACTGGGCAGTGTGGGTAAAAGGCTGCTCGACGGGAGCGGGGATTCACGAGGAAGCAGGTTAAGAGGAGACCAGGCAAGGGAGGGAGAACAGGTGTAGCCTCAGCATTTTGAAGATAACATTCAGAAGGTGGTGTTTGATCTGAGGGCAAAGGAGACTCGCTGAAATAGAGAGGTAACAGCTTCAAGAGATTGGTATAGAAAATGATTGAACAACAGTGTCTCAGAGACCTGGAGAGAGAAGGAACCAGAATGTAGAAAGCCAACAAAGAGTAAATTACTGGGTTTTATATCTCAGGTAACTGGGAATTCTACCAAAAAAAAAAAAAAAGAAGATTTTGTAAGCTACAAGGGAAAGAATAGGGAAATTAAAACTATGTCATAGAGAAGAGGATTATTAGATTTTATGAACGTGAAGTATAGAGGGAGTGACCACACTTTGGAATTAGAATAAACGTCAGAGATTATCACTCAGTTCACAAGAAGAATGAAACATAAAAGAAACTATCAGAAATACTCAAGTTACTTAGCTAGCTATTTGCAGAGCTGTAAGTTGTAATAATTCTTCTGACATCAAGTTTTTTTTCCTATGTCATGACCCTCTTTCTTGGAAATTCAGTATTACTAAAGTATTTGGGTATTTTTGGATACACTTAGGATGATATAGGAAAATATCCTCTTGGTGTTTCCTAAATTGTTGAAAAAATAGATAATATGGAAAAATGGGTGCACGAGCTTTGTTTTTGCCCAACAAACTTAGAGATGGCAGAATTTCATATATGAATTTATTCATTCACTATATGCTGCCTCATGTATTATGCTAAGGGATGGGGGTTATAACCACGAGAAATATTTTGTTCCTAATCTCAAGGCATTCATCGACCAGTGGTGCAGGTAAATATGAAAACAAATAACGTGAACACAGGGTCATAAATTCCGTGATAACATTGTGCACAGGAAGCTATATGAACCTAGAGAAAGGGCAAAGGGACCTAGTTTTGTTTAGTCAGAGAAGACCTTCTGGTGGAGAAAATATTTGAAAATGAAGAGCAGGAATGGTTAGCCCAGGATAGAGGGGAGAAGGGAATCTCTCCGGATGGGCATGTATCACTGCAGTAAATGGCAAGATTTGTAGGGCTGGATGCTGGAGGGGTGGGGTTGGGAGTGGAGGCTGCAGAAGAGGCTGGGATCAGATCAGGAAGCGTTGCATCTGCAATACTCCTGGGTTCACCGTTCACACTGCCAGGAGATGAGGCATTGACAAGGCATGCTGAGTAAGACGGCGACGATCGGCTCTCTGTGTTAGGATGTTCACTCCAATACTCATTGGAGACAACTGTTTGGAGTCTAGGTGACTAGGTAGTGAGCAGTTTCAGTACTCTACAAGAAAAATAAAAGGGAACTCTAACAAAGGAGTTGTAGAGACTAAGGATAAGACTGGAGGAACGTAAGACGTGTTTCAGAAGATAGTTATAAGGCTCACTACCAAATGCACACTAGCGGAGGGTGGGAGGTAGAGACCGTGTGTCTCCCAGACTCCTGACCTGGATGACTTGGGAGGGGCAGTGCTATTAAGAAAGAGAGAGAGAGTATGGTCAACAGTGGTCCGTGGAAGAGTGATTTGGTGGGAAGGTGAAGGCAAGGCATTGATAATGAGAACACATAATATGTGTTAGATATTTTGTAAAGGTTATCTTGTAATTCTGATGATTAAATTTCAAACAAGTGTGGCTCAGGAAGACAGACATCTTTATCTCTATCTACCTGTTCGCTGACCTACCTACGCACCTATCTATCCTGACTCCTTTCCACATATTTTAGAAGCACAGAATTTAAACTCCTATATTTAGGATTCAACAATTCATGCTCCTTCCACTTTATCCTTCTGAATGAACCTCAGTAGGTCTGCATCTGAGCTCTAGCCATTCCCCACAGCAGTCATTATGCTTTGAGGAAACAAACAAATAACAGAACAAAACAGAAACAACTACAACAAAAAAACACTTTAAAGTTCTAATATTTAATGTTTATGTTTGTAAAAATGCTGGTAATAACATTACCTCCTTCACAGTGATAGTATCCAACAAGATGACTATGTGGAAGTATATTTGTAAACTGAATGTGATAAATGTTCATTACTATTGAATCAATATTACTACTAGGGGTTATTACGAAAAACTAAATTTCTCTTTTTAAGTCAGATTAATTGAGATTTAATATATGATACAATAAAATTCACCCCTTTTCTATGTAGATTTTGATAAAATTGATCAATGTA
Organism: Eumetopias jubatus; assembly: GCF_037043125.1. Taxonomy (NCBI): domain Eukaryota; kingdom Metazoa; phylum Chordata; class Mammalia; order Carnivora; family Otariidae; genus Eumetopias; species Eumetopias jubatus. The sequence continues at coordinate 110,762,163 of NW_028274819.1, forward strand.
TACAGTTCTGTACCCATTGCCATGATTGTGATATAGGAGATTTCCATCACCCACAAAAAAGGTCCATTTTGTCATCTTGCAGTCTATCCCCTGACCACATCTCTCCTTCTGCCAACAACTCATCTGACTTCTGTTTCTGTAATCTCACTTTTTCCACAGTTCCATACAAATGGATTCATCAGTATGTGACCTTTTTGTTTCTGGTACCCTTCACTTAGTATAATGCTTATGAGAATTATCAATGTTGCTAGATATATAGGTAGTTCTTTCTTTTCAATGCTGAGTAGTATTCCACAGTATGGATGTGCTATATTTGTTTGTGAGTTCATCAACTGATGGAAATTTAGATTCCATCCCCCCCCAACATTTCGGCTCTTATGAATAAAGTTGCTATGAATATCTAAGTGTGGGTACATTTAAGTGTATTTAAGTGAGGGTTCTCTAGGTCATATGATAAGTGTACATTTAACTTCATAAGACACTGGCAAACTTCTCCAAAGTGCATTCCCATCAGCAAGGTCTGATAATTCTAGTTGCTGTATCTCTTTACCAGCATTTGATATTGTCAGTCTTTTTAGCCAATCTAGTAAATGTGTAGAGGTATCTCCTTGTGACTCTGTGCATTTCCTTAATGACTTAGAATGTCAAACATCTTTCGTGCATTGATATTTTATCCTTTGTGTGTGAAGGATGTGAAAAAAAAACTCCTCCCATTTTTGAGGAATCTTTGTCTCCCTAGTGTTGAGTTTGGGGAGTTCTTTATATAAAACATTTCATACAGGGTTTTACAAGATAGATGCTTTGCAAATAGTTTCACTGAGTCTCCAGTTTTTCTTCTCGTTTTCTTAATGTATTAGTCTAAGAACAAGGGTTTTTTCAATGTCACTGAAGCCCAATTTACCACTTTTATGTATCATACATTTTTGTCCAAAAAAAAACCCCACTTCTCCTTAAACTAAGTCATAAAGATTTTCTCCTATGTTCTCTGTTGCTGCAATTTTATAGCCTTACCTTATATTTAAGGACATGATCCATTTCAAATTCAATTTTTTATTTGGTGTGAGGTATGCGTGAGGTCATTATGATTTTTTGGCACACAAATGTCAAATTGTTGTGGAATATTTACTGAAAAATGCAATCCCTGTCACATTGAATTACTTTCTCATTGAATTACAATTATTACTGAAAATCAATTAACCATGCATATGTGGATCTATTTCTGGCTTCTCTCTTCTCTTCCATTGACCTATATATTTATCCTTATGTTAATACCACACTCTCTTGATTATGGTACTTTTAGATAAGTATTGAGACAGGTAATGTGATCTTTGAGTTTTTTCTAAAAAATCTTTTATCCAATTTGAAAATTTCTGCTTTTTAATTGCATGAAAGTATAAAAAAGAAAATGAAAATCATACAAACTTTGTAACAATAGCTATTATTAACAAGTGGGTATAGATTCTTGCTATTTTTATCCTATAATGTTCATAAAATTATCTTCATATATGTAAAATACAACAGCTGAACTTTGCTATATAATATGGCATGAACCATTTATCATGTTTGGAATTGTTATCTTTATTTGAAATTATTTTAATGAATATTTCATTGTATAGAAATACCATATTATGATGCCAGTATTGAATATTTATGTTGATTTCAATTTTGGGTTATTTAATAATACTGTGATGAGCTCTGTTTTCCATAATTCTTTGTTTACATCTCTGGCTATGTCCTATAGCTTAATTCCAAAAAGTAAAAGTTTTGGGTCAAAGACTATGAAGACTTTTAAGACCTCCCCACCCCATACCAATCCACAAATGGAAATAGGGCTAGAAATGGAACTATATTATTCTACATTGTCCACCAAATTTATATTCTTATGGACATACAGGAAGTGCTCATTTTCCCTAATTTCTTGCAAAAACTGAGTTAAATTTTTAATCTTTGCCAATTTGATGGACAAAAATGAAACCTCATTATGACTAGGAAAAACCTGCTTTGATTACCAGTGAAGCTGAATGTCTTATAACTTAATTGGCTATTTGCATTTTTCCATGGAATAACTACTGACGCACATTGGCAATTCTTCTTTTGAGTATTCATAAGTTCTTCATGATTTGAAAGGAGTCTTTGGTGTTGTTTGCAACATATTTTGTTCATTAACCAACACACATACTAACTTGCCCATACATTATCATAATTCTCTGGCCTTTTAATTTTATTTATGGTTATTTTTAAAGGTATTTTTTAAAAAATATATGTTGCCAGGCTGGTCAATATTTCACATTGTTTTTATTTTCCACTATGACTATTTGATCTTCCATTGTTATGTACTTAAAATAGTTCTTCTGAAACCAGAAATCAGAAATTCATTCATAATTTAAAGTTACTTTATAACTTTTTTTGAAAATTTTCACCATTTGATATGATGGTTTTTATTATTCTAACTTTACAACATGGTTTAGTAGCTGGAAGGGCAAGAAATTCTTACCCATCATTTAGAAACAATATTTCAAGACATTCTATGATTTTTCAATTAAAAAATAAGAAAAAGAGGAAAGAAACCCTGCGATAATTTACAAACATGTGTTTAACTTATAAGTTAAGTTGGGAAGAACTCTCATTTTTAGAAATACTTAGTCTTCCGATCCTGGCTTTATTTAAGTCTTCTTTTATTTTCTTCTGTGATTGAGATTTTTAATTTTTGGTTGTAACTATATATTTTATGTGGCCCAGAATAATAATTCTTTTTTTTTTTTTTTGCCCTCTGATGCTTCTATTTTAAAAAGGAAATGTTTTATTGACCAACATAATTGTATATGGTAAAATGTATTTCCTGAAAATAAAGTTCTTTGTCAGATTGTCTTTTTGGATCTTGGACCTCAACCGTCTCCCTTCTCTGTTAGAGTATTCTGAGGAATGGTGCAACAGATTCTTGCTGAATGGGAAAAAGGTCATCTTTTACTTCACTCACAGGGAATGTATGGATTGGAGAACCTCTTGTCTCAGTGGAAACAATGCACAGGTATGGCAGGGTCCCAACAATAGAGCAGGGACTAGTTCCATGCTTTCCTATTTAGAAAGCCAAATAATAAGAAAAAACAATCCTAACCTTAGGAAGGAGGCCAGCAGCTAACAGTCTGCACAATTTCAGTTAGGTTTGAAAATAGTGGCTTTGCGTACACTTCATAAATAAGTTTAAGCCATTATCTCTTCAATACATTCTGTCATTGCTTTTTTTTAATAATTAAAACATATATACCTTGCTCTCTTCTCATCACTTCCTGGGTCTCTTCAGTTTTACTTTACTGAGGGTTAGCAAAAGAAATGTTGACATAACAGGATCAGTTTATACTGTTTGGAACTTTGGAATATACCTTGTAGTTAGCAGTGTTCTTATTTCTAGAACCAATGCACTATCAAAATATATTGGACCTGGAGAGCCTTACTAGCTGAGTATTTAAAAATGAAAACTTCGTAACATGAATAGGTACTGAATTCTCACTGAGCCTCCACTCCCTGGAATTTCAAACCTGGAACGGAAAAAAAAAATTCTTCTCTATATACATAATAAAAAAAATAGAAAATATACTACTCAGGAAGCAGTAAGATAGATTTTATAATCTGCACTTAATTCATGGGGCTTGCTAAGATTTCCAGATATTTTCAAACACAGTTAAGTTTTAGATATACATGTGGCATTGCAATACTTTAAAAAGTAACATTTCATATAAATTTTTGATAGATCTTATTTTCTCCTTGTTGATTTCTAAATCTTTCCATTTTCACACTTCACTTGGGTGCTTTCCCTATGTTTAGTGAAAGACTAGCGGATGATGAGCACTATATGAATACTACCACCCATATGTGGAGGTGTTCTTGCCTTAGCCTGATCTCAATCTGAATAAATAGTATAAAGTCATACTATAAAAAAAGGACTACATCTGGCCTCCAACTTCAAACTTACTAACCAAAATCACTGTTGTATTCATCATTTGTGATTTGTGATAATATATGTACATTTACTACATTATTGCTCATTTTGTAACTACTATTTGTTTTATATATATATCAAAGGTTTCATCTTAATCAAGTTTCCATGACCTTTGTTTTAATAACAAAGATTCTTTGCATTAAAGAAGAAAATTCAAAAATGATAATGTCATCATAAGACAGAGTTGGAGGTGATGAGGTTTTAATGAGGGCAAAGCGTGAGTGAAGAAGAAATTGAAGGTCTGATTAGGCTTTGCAGTGGGAGTTACTTTCTCAAAAAAGCCACATCTCAGATAAATCAAAGGTTTAAAATATAAGATATTCCATATCCATGAGTAGTCACTTTAGCTCCAAATAGGGAAAATTAATATTTCTATCAAGAAGCTGCCAAATTTAGGATTTGGGCAATGAACTATTTTAAATTGATAGAAACATTTTCCCATTCATCGTAATACTAATTTAAGATCCAAAAGTACTTGTGGATTCGAATGAACACTCTCTGTAAAATTTATAAATGTGGGTAAGGATTTTTAAACCTGTAGCATTTTCTTGATATATTGGTAACTCCTATGAAGTACCAAATTAACATCTGTCTTCTCTTTGGTTTTACATTTATTTTGTTTACTGAAAAATTGCTGAAATAGGAAAAGCTTTATTGTACATTTATTCTGAACAAAATATGATGCAATTTCACTGACTAAAAGCAACAAAGAAAATTAGTTGGTTTAAATGGATATTATTCTCTCATTAAATTTCATGAAAAATGCACGATAGTAACCATTGCTCTATCAAAAGTAGCTTCTTCCATGAAAAAGTGGACCCAACTTCGAGGTTAGGAACATCTCCTTAATATATGAAGGGGCAGGAATTATCACAGCCAGAACTGCGGTAGCATCTCTTGTCCAAGAATCATGAGTGGGTGACTTGATCCAATCTTTCAGTTTTTGTATTTTCTCATGAGATTCCTGTGATTCATTGTTTTAAGTCTCTCTCTCTCTCTCTCTCTCACACACACACACACACACACACACACACCCCTTACTGTTTCCTGACGGTCTTTCTACCACATACTAGTCAAGCAGGCAATCCAGGCTTTCTTGAGTTTTGAAAAGGATTTGGGGAAACTTAATTTCACATGAACAATAAATGCTTAGCAAATCATTTGGGTGTGCTACATTGCATTTTAAATTTAACTATTTCAAAGTACTGTTACTAGTAAGCATAGCAAACATATCTCTATACGATTAATGAAATCTTTATCGTATGCCAGGCAATGTTCTAGGCATTTTATATCCATTGTTTCCTTCCATATAAAGTTACGAGACAGAGTCACAATGCCCATTTTTACCTATGAGGAAATGGAAGCTCAGAGAGAGTCAACACGGCCACAGAGTTAGCATGTCACAGAGCAAGAATCTAAATCAAAGGGGGCCTGGGTCCAAACTGCATGGAGTCTGCCTTTGACACTATAACACGCTTGGCAAGATTGACAGGGTTTATTGCTATACTTGTTATGGCTCTCGTTTGTCCCATTTATTATTCAAAAAATATCCAATGCTTCCAGTATTCCGGGCACTGTTCTGGGTGCTCAGGATAGAGAACACAAATGATTATAACAGATAGAATCCCTGAATTCACAGAGGGTTCAGTTGAGTGAGAATCTGTCATAAAGAAATTATCACATGGATAAAGAGATAATTATAAGGTATACTATGCTAATACAGAAAAATGACACGTGGCTTGAGAATGTAAAAAGGGATCTTGTTTAAATTTTGGAACCGGCACTCTCAAGAGAAGCCTTTATTGAAGACGTAACGTTAAAGATGAGTCCCATGCAGTGAGCTCACCAGTTGAAAGATGGGAACAGTGTTCTAGATGCGAGGACAGGCATGTTAGCAAGCTCTGTTCGGGAGGCCTGGCGGGTCCTGAGTGAGCAAGGGGATGGCAGGAGCTGTGTGATGCAGAACATTATGGAGTTTGCAAACTGTAATTTTATTTCTCTTCATTTTGTCTACTGGGACTCTGTATGTCCTTCCAGGCCCTGGTGATATCCTTCCTACCCCAAGGAACAGCTATGCCCACTCATGCCTACGCCAACCTCGCCTTTCTTTTACTACTGTGCACCTATCATCAGGAGCTACTAGCCAAAATGTCCACGTGTGAAACTATAGCTCCTTTCAGAGCAGGAACAGGTCATATAGCCCTCAGCACACGGGACAGATGAGTCAGTACCCCCTGAACTTAAATGTGGACTTCACTTTTGTGATAGGTCCTCTCTTGATGGGGAGATTGGTTACAATTAATAGTCATACCCTTCCTAGAAGCCAAAGATGATTTATATGGAATCAGTGGCTGGCTTTATTAGCATACCTGAATGCCAGAAGCAAAAGTGGAATAAACGGAAATGCTATGTAAATGTAATATATTACCTTTAAGAACAAGGCAAAAGATAGATTGTTATGGGTAAGTGAGAATTAGCAAAAACTTTTGCATCATAATCTTTTTTTTAAAGATTTTATTTATTTATTTGAGAGAGAGAGAATGAGAGATAGAGAGCACGAGAGGGAAGAGGGTCAGAGGGAGAAGCAGACTCCCCGCCCAGCAGGGAGCCCGATGTGGGACTCGATCCCGGGACTCCAGGATCATGACCTGAGCCGAAGGCAGTCGCTTAACCATCTGAGCCACCCAGGCGCCCTGCATCATAATCTTTTGAAGTTAATGTGTAAATATGATGTGCTTTAGTAAATTCAAATTCATGCTGCCACACTGAGAAACACATAGAATTTTGGATCTTTCTTTATATAGAACAAGTCTCAAAAGAGCAAAGACGCAAATAAATACCTGTGCCAAACTTAGAAGGTTTGTGTTCACAAAAATGGGTTTTAATACTGACAGCAGATCTTGGTTATAGAAACTTTGCATCGAAAGGGAAACAACAGAAATTAAACTTCTTGTATCCTTTTGTTTCTATGCCAAGTTTTTTGTTTGATGAGAGGTAAGACGACCAAAAAAAATTGAGTTTATAATGAAAATACCAGTATCACATAATTACCTTCAGTAATTTTTTCCCCTACGCATTATTCTAGCTATTTCATAATTCTTAGTTCCATTCGCAACCAAGTCACTGGTGACAATTTGAAAATAACTTAACTTTTTCTTCCATATCTAAGAATCTTAAACAAGAACGCTCCTTTAGGTCTTTTCTAAGTAAACAGGTATCTTATGACTACAGCACGTTTATAAAAGCTTTTATTTAAGAATTTTCACATTGTGTTTACTGGCAATTTGTGTAGTCACTGTGAATTCTGAATTTATGATATCTTTTTGGTTCATTTTATAGGTTTATAAGTGCATTAGGGAAGGATTATGATGCAAAATCAAAATGTATGACCAATCAGAAGATTCTATCAAATTAGATATAATAAACTTTCCCTCCCAAAATAATACCGCCATACAACTTAGCTACTTAGACTAGAGAAACTACTGTATCTTAACCAATATTAATGCATCTGTTATCCTTTTGAAATCCATTGCCATAGTGGCCTCAGACTTACTGATTCTCTTGGTGGAAACCTGATGGATGCTTCTCATTTTCAGTGTGCCAGTAATTGGATGCCCTCCTCCTCATGCTCCTCACATTAGTGATTACTCTGTAGTCACCCCTATCAAAACATACCTGGCTTGTGTCTCATTCCCTCAGTAGGAAATAACCCAATAGATGGCTGATAAGCGGCTAGGACACAGGGTAATAGCTTCAAGAATGTGGTAAGTCAAAGTGGGAGGATGTTTGGGGAAAGGATGTCTTTTGAAGTTGTGCAACTCAAATGCTACTATTTTCAAATACTACTTATTTACTCCCTTTATTTACATAGACTACGGGTTCCATTGAGAGATTCATAGTTGAACATCTTTGAAACAATCTTCTTATGTCATGTCTTCCAAAGAAGACAATTTGACAAATCTTCCCATGTCATGATTTCGGCAGAAATGATCCCTATGGGGTGCATTCTAGACTATATGCAGTTGTTCTGAATATCTGTGGAGATCATTCAACTCAGTGGATTCTAACTGTGGTCCAGCTACCGACTCTTTGTTCGGATACTTTGTTACAATACGTGCAGGTTAACGTCCAAGGTACTGGGATAGAGAAAGATGGATATACACCATTTCTGTTCTGGGGCATCTTTTGGTCTAGTGAAGGGAACTGATAGAAGAAAAGACAGTTTCACCACAATGTGGAAAGTGTAGTGACTAAAATAGGTACAGGGTGCAATGAGAGTTTAAGATGGGGAGAATAACGATATTTTTCTGTTGCAATTACTCAGAGACGCTTTTGAAGTAGATGACAACATGCAAAATTGCCCTGAACTGTATGGACAAGAAAAATCCTATAGAAATTCAAGATATTATTAATCATCACCCATCATGTAGACACCCTTTCTGGTTTATGTAATATGTAAGGTACATGACCTAGATCGTTCAAATTATGCAATGGTTAATCTTATTTTCTTCATTAATTCTAGGGGGTCTTCTGAGTAGAAAGGGATGTTTGGAAAAATGTTTGCTTTTGATCCTGTCAGTTTTGATTATAGTAAATGTTTTAAGTCCAAAGTACTGCAAAAAAATAAAAAAAGAGAAAAGACACTGCCTGTTATTTAAAAGTTAAAATTGTTACTTAACTATGAGAAGTGATTTTATGACAAGCATCATTTCAAAAAAGCTGGAAAGTGGTCAAGATTCCTCTCCATGGGGTTATGTAATCACTTCTTGACAAGCCAGCCTTTCTCAAACCCCAGGCTCACCTGTGCTAATGGTGATTAAAACCCTTATTTCATGCCAGGTTTTAATAGTAAAATGTCTTTCTGGCCTTCTGAATTATCATTCTGCAAGGTGTGTTAAGTTTGGTACTCAGTACTATCTACTTGATTTGGTTTATTATTTTCTAGTAATATCAGGTCTTTATCAAACTTGATGAAGTCTGTATGTCATTCACTCAACAAGCATTTATTGAGCACCTTCTATGTATAGGGCAGTGTACTGACCGCTGTAGATAAAACATGGCTTCTGCCATCGTAACACTTGGGACTTACAGGAGGATAGAGACAAGTCTATCTGTGCCTACAGGACAGCGGAGGGCACTACAGGAGATAAGAATGAGAGGCACACTGAGGGCAGAAAAATGGGCATTAAAATTAGACTGGAGTAGCTGGGAACACTTCTCAGAAAAAGTGGCTCTTGAGCTTTATCCTGTCTAAAACGCGTAATTTGCTTGGATGAGGGCACGGAGAGGGTTTTCCACTTGAAATAAAATATACAGCTTTGTCCCTTATTAGCATAGCCAATTAAGACCTGATGATGGATTGAATGCATTTTGAATATATTTTAATCCATGTGGGGAAAAAAAAACCCCTCTTTATAACCTACTGCATTGCATATTTTAACTACTGAGTCAAAATAAGTATGTAGCTGTAGATCACATGGCCGGCCAGCATCTGGGAGATGGAGCGGCACTAGAGCTGAGTCTTTCAATATTATATCTGAGTCTATTTTAGTCTCTATTAGGGAATCACAAGCCAAGTGAACTGATCGGGATCCATGGAGATAAGGATGAAAGTGCCATAAATAGTCCTTATCTTTCCTGACCATAGCCCTCGTTCTTCTTTAGGGTTTGGGCTTTTTCTATAGGGATTTTCTGGGAGGTGAGCCTGAAAGATTAATTGGCTGAGGTAGGGAGGCACCGGGGAGGTGAAAGGCAATGCTGCCTGAAGACAGGATTACACAGCTGTAGAGAACTCACACCTCCTCTTGCTCCCTAGAACTCAGACGAGTCATCCTTTACACGTTTAATACAGTTACTTCAAGAACTTTTATGGAGCATCTACTACATGGCCAAAGCCTCTGCCAGGATTCACAAATGAATCAGACCCAGCTCCCTGGAGCTCACGGTAGAGCAGAGAGACCTAAATTAACATAAATGGGTGTGAGAGAATGTAATTAGCCTACTGATGAATGTACTCATGGCTTAGATGAGCAGGAGCAAGCAGAGAAGATCTGGAAAGACTTCTGTCAGGAGGTGATGTCTGAAGTGCTTCTTGAAAAGCCAGAAAGTGAGTAGGTGTTCGACAGGCCAATGACGGCATCCCGTGCGGTGGCAAAGCAAGAGGGAAGTCACACAGGAGTGCGGCAGCCTCGGCCACGGGGTGTGCATGAGAGCTGGGAGGGAAAATCTGCACCAAAGGGGGAGCCTGTGAGAGAAAAGCCTGGAGGGGCAAGGACAGACTAAGCAACGCCTAACACCACACTGACAGAGAGCTTAGTATTAGTGTAGAAGGTGAGGAGGGGCGTTTAAATTGTAACAGCCTAATAAAACTTGTTGGGGCGCCTGGGTGGCTCAGTCGTTAAGCGTCTGCCTTCGGCTCAGGTCATGGTCCCGGGGTCCTGGGATCGAGCCCCGCATCGGGCTCCCTGCTCGGCGGGAAGCCTGCTTCTCCCTCCCCCACTCCCCCTGCCTGTGTTCCCTCTCTCGCTGTGTCTCTCTCTCTGTCAAATAAATAAATAAAATCTTAAAAAAAACCAAAAAACTTGTGGACTAACGTTCAGAGCAGGATTAGTCCCAATAGCCGAAAGGTAGAAATAATGCAAATGTCCCTCAATTGATTAATGAATAAATAAAACATGACTTATCCATGAAGAATTAGAACATTAGGCTAACTGAAAGAAGCCAGACACAAGAGGCCACAGATTGTATGATTTCATTTACATGAATATCCAGAATATACAAATCCTTAGAGACAGAAAACAGATTGGTGGTTACCAGGGGCTAAAGGGAAAAAGGGCCAGGGATTGCCTGCTAAGTGGGTAGGGGTTTACTTTGGGGTGGGGATAATGTTCTGGAAGGAGGTGGGGGTGGGTGGCTGCACAAAACTGTGAATGCACTAAATGTCACGGACATATACATTTTCTAACAGTTAAAATGGTAAATTGTATGGTATGTGTATTTCGCCACGATAAAAATTAAATTAAAATCTTAGCTTAAAACTAAGGGAGGTGGTGGGAATAGTGAAACCGTTGTAGGGGAGCAAAATTTGCCACCTTAAAAATATATCCCTTTGGCACGTGGATTATTTTAGGCTATTTATTTTTTATAAAGTGGAAGACTCAGGAAGTTTTTTTTCTTGCCTCTCCCCCAACTGCCTAAAAGAATTTAGATACTGGACCTGTTCCAGGAAAACAGCTATCACCATAGATAATTACATTATGATATGAACTAGGTATGATGGACAGGGAGGAAGCTAGCAAGGCCTGTTGGATCAAAGTTCTCTCCATTGTTTTGGAGTGGCCCCAGCAGGGGCGCCTGGGTGGCTCAGTCGTTAAGCGTCTGCCTTCGGCTCAGGTCATGATCCTGGGCTCCCTGCTCGGGCTCCCTGCTCGGCGGAAAGCCTGCTTCTCCCTCTCCCACTCCCCCTGCTTGTGTGCGCACACACACTCTCTCTCTCTCAAATAAATAATATCTAAAATAAATGGAGTGGCCCCAGCAAACATTTGTTTACCAAGCATTTTTTCTTTCTGTTTTTCCTGCAAATTCCCTTCCTTCCCTTTAAAGCCCCAGACACCTACCCTATTCTCCTCAGTGCAGAATAACATATATATTTCATTTTGCCTGACTGTCTTTGGAAGCTCTCATGTTTATGTGAATTCCCTGTGCATATGTAATTAAATTTGATTTCTCCTGTTAATCTGACTCATGTCAATTCGATTCTTAGAACAGCCAGAAGAATCCTGAAGGACAGAGGAAAATTTTTCCTCCTCAATGCCATGAACAGTCATTTTGTTATATATGTTATACAGTTACATGTGCAAGATTCAGGGGGTGGGGTGGGGTGGAAAATGCCTGCTGTAAAGAACACACTGGCCTTGCACTCCTAGGGGGCCTTCTGCCAGGACATGGAGGCCCTCTTGTGTCCCCTCTGGATTCACTGTCCTGTGTTGGGATAGCCACCCCCTTGAGTACATAGTAGGCACTCAAGAATCTGAGTGCATAATCCTGCCAAAACAGGGTTTCAGTGTTTACATTGTCTTGAAATCATGACATTGTGAACCTATTTCCTTAAGTGGTCTTTTCTCATTCTCTCAAGGGGCTGTTTTTCAACTTCCAGTTAAAGTAGGTTTACTTCCTTTCTCACGTTATTAAGCAGTATTAGGTTGCATCAGAGTATGCTTCTTCTTCAAGGATATTAATTTAATAGCAATTTCTCTTGTGTTGTCAGTTTTCTATTTCAACTCCAGAAGAATTTATACATCTGGGTTGGACAGTTCTAACATAATGTTATCAGTTTAAATCATGTCAATCCAGTGAGTTGACCAAATGCATATCATCCTTGGATTTCCTAATGAGAAAAATCCAGGCTCGTGGTAATTAAGCAGAGTGGCATAAATGGCAGAGGACAGAGCATGTGCTCACACGGGGGTCTTCACATTTGAAGTGGGGATTAGCCCAGCACGGAGGCTAAATTTGGGCCCTTCACCCCTGTCAGCTGGTTTTAAGTCTGCTCTTGTGAATGACATTAAACTTCTGCCCACCTCTTCCCTTGGGCAGGCACCTCTTATCCTCACTGCTAAGACTCTAAACGGAAATGTGGCCTACCCTCAACTACGAACTCGGAAGCCTCGCTCTTGGTCCTCTCCCCTGGCTGATCTCAAGTTTTGGGAACATAAGAATCCAGAGTGAAGGAGAGATTGAAGCTCATCTAATGGCCTTGCTGAGTTTTTAGAACTATCTGTGAGTCTAGACCCGGTAGCGTGTCTTTGTGGCATCACTCCAGCCCACGACGCTGTGGGGATGGGAAGAGTGAAGTTGGTCAAAAAGTAAGAACTCCCAGTTATCAGATAAATGACTTCTAGGACGTAATGTACGGCATGATGGCATGACAACTATAGTTACTAATACTGTATTGTATATCTGAAAGTTGCCAAGAGAGTAGATGTTAAAAGTTCTCATCACAAGGAAAGAAATTGTTAAAGATGTGAGGGAATGGATATTAATTAAGCTTACTGTGGGGATCATTCCACAATATGTACAAATACCAAATCATGCTGTGTATCTTGGACTAATACTGTTAAAAAAAATAAAAAGAACATACAAATGTAGGGATCCGAAGGGGTCCGTGCACCCCAATGTTTATAGCAGCAATGTCCACAGTAGCCAAACTGTGGAAAGAGCCAAGATGTCCATCGACAGATGAATGGATAAAGAAGAGGTGGTATATATACACAATGGAATATTATGCAGCCATCAAAAGGAATGAGATCTTGCCATTTGCAACGACGTGGATAGAACTGGAGGGTGTCATGCTGAGTGAAATAAGTCAATCAGAGAAAGACATGTATCATATGACCTCACTGATATGAGGAATTCTTAATCTCAGGAAACAAACTGAGGGTTGCTGGAGTGGTGGGGGGTGGGAGGGATGGGGTGGCTGGGTGACAGACATTGGGGAGGGCATGTGCTACGGTGAGCGCTGTGAATTGTGTGAGACTGTTGAATCACAGACCTGTACCTCCGAAACAAACAATATATTATATGTTAAAAAAAAAAAGAAGATAGTAGGAGGGGAAAAATGAAGGGGGGGGAACTGGAGGGGGAGAGAAACCATGAGAGACGATGGGCTCTGAGAAACAAACGGAGGGTTCTAGAGGGGAGGGGGTGGGGGGATGGGTTAGCCTGGTGACGGGTATTAAAGAAGGCACGTTCTGCGTGGAGCACTGGGTGTTACGCGCAAACAACGATTCATGGAACACTACATCAAAAACTAATGATGTAATGTATGGTGATTAACATAACAATAAAAATTTAAAAAAATAAATTGCAGAAAGGATAAAAAAAAAGAACATACGACATACAAGACAGTCTTACCGATTGCAATGCATTCTTAACCCACACAATTGTGATGACTGTATCTTCCATAAAACACTTCTCTTTGGGCTTATTATTTTTTCAAATGGCCTTATCATCTTCTAATATAAGTTGAACAAGGAAAATATGGTAACTCAAGGTACTTGCTGACTGGTATTGCCTAGGCTTATATGGTGGATGTCTTCTTCCTGCTACACTCAAAAATCACATACCGCTACAAATAAGTCAATTTTAAAAATTAGAAATAAATCATGCATCTCTGGGTAAATAAGCAAGCCACTCCACACTTTTGGAGGGTGCATTCAGTAAGCTTCTGAAGACTAATACAAATTCATTTTTAGGCTGCGTCTGAATGGCAACATCTGTGACATAGCTGGTAGGTGGTAATATGATATGATTCAATCAAATTAATTATTTAGTGTTTTGGCGACGATAAGGTTCTGGCACTCATAAAGCACTCCAAGTTTCTGGTTAGTCATTAGGCATCTGCCTTCGGCTCAGGTCATGATCCCAGGGTCCTGGGGTCGAGCCCCGCATCGGGCTCCCTGCTCAGCGGGAAGCCTGCTTCTCCCTCTCCCACTCCCCCTGCTTGTGTTCCCTCTCTCAATGTCTCTCCATCAAATAAATAAAATAAATAAAAAAAAGGCACTCCAAGTTATAATTCAGCCAGCCCCCCACCCCCTGTATTTTGTGTAAACTATTTTTACAGACGTTATTCTAGTAAATCCTTGAAGCAACCCTGTGGGGTATTTTGCCATTTTTATGGAAAATTCAACAACATCTTAAAGATTACTGAGTTAAATGAAAAAACAGAACCGGAAACTAGACCTGACTTCAAAGCCCATTTTCTTCCCCATTATTCCACAGAAGTATAATTATCTTCCACATTTCATGTAAGAATAGTCCATGTAAGTATATAATTATAAAATTAGCATCACAGACTACAGCTTCAACACTGATGATTTCCCTAGCAGCTCCCTGAGTCCTGTATTTCTGTGTTTATCAGGGCCATGCCCCATCCCGGGGGAGACAAAGAGCTCCTCTCCTGAGCAGCCAGTGGAAATTGGCACTTTCCCTTGTTCTGTGCACATGTCTTGCATCCAGGTACAGTTCAAGGTCCCAAAGGATGAATTATAGCATATCCCCAAGGCTAAGCCTCCTCCATGAAAGAGAGAGCAGTGGGAAAAATACTTCAGAGTGAAATAATGCATCCAGGCCCATCCGTCCTCTCGGTCAAATCCCCTGAGGACTGGGAACTCTCTCAGTGGGCCGTCAGCAGGCTCAGAGTGAAGTGCAATCCTCTGGGTCTTACGGATGATGCTTGTAGTCTGGCCTTGTACTCACCTGGGAGGAGTGGCGTGGCCGGAAACGTAGCAGCTCAAGGGACCCAACGGTCACTCATCAAGCTGCCATTTGTCTGACTGCTTTATTCCGGTCTTCCCTCAGTGACAGCAGGCCACCAGGGCAGCCTGAAAATGCCACCGGTCTTTCTCCTTGCAACTTCTCTCTGATCCTCGCGGGGAGGCTCGGCTGGCCCCCATGGGTCATGCCTCTCAGCACTGCCTCCAAATGATAGATAGGCTGTTTCTTCCTCACACTAGGGGCCCTCTGTGCCCTCCACAGATTTGACCAAGCAGCCCTAAATACTGAGTTGCTGCCAACACACTCTTTGCTTTTATTTATACCGTTTTGGTTTACTCTCACAAACACAGCTCCATGATGTTGGACCACGAGCACTTTATCTTGGCAAAAATGGAAGAGTCCACTAATGATGTGGGGATATTCATATTTGAATTTTTGCTTAAGGGGACGTAGGGTTTCACTACCTCCAACCTCCTGGATTCATTAAAAGTGAAATATGTTTTAGTAGTTGCAAAAACAGTTATATATTTTTTTCTTCTTTAGTCTTTTTCTGCACTTTTTATATCTAAGTTGTAAAATATTTCATAATTGTTCAAGCAATAATTATTTGTAAAATTGAATACACTGGGCTTAATGCATTCTCAGCAGTTTTAAATTTAAGAAAATACTGAATATTTATTACTTTTTTCAGAGTAATTATATACAAAAAAAGGGAATATTCCGTCATTTCTCTTCATTGATCTGGATTTTTCTTTTTCAGATTGAAAATCTCCTTAGAACATTGATCTTAAGTGCACTGGAAAGTCTCTTCAACGGGGATGCCACAGTGTTTAGTTACAAAACAAAGCCACCTTTAAGATCTCTTTGTTACCCTCTGGCATCCTTGTCAGAATTTTTAAAATGGTCTCTACCTCATTGCTAGAAAACTATCAGGAAATACTTTTATCGAGTAGAGAGTAATTTTTCAAACACTGTGTATTTCCAAAATGGTGGTTTTGATTAATTTTCTAGCATGAGTAATAATGAGGTAGAAAAGTTCATATGAATCATTTTATCTGAATCCCATTTTGAACGTCTTGTTTATATAATTTTTACATGCCACAATATTAGAGGGTGAAATGGAAGCCCAGAAATTATTCAGGTTTCTGCCTTTCAACTTTTTTAACCCTAACATAGAAATATATTTTACATTACACTCCCTATACAAATGCATTCATATTCAAAACTGAAATTAAAGCTTCATGAAACAACACGTACCTGCATTTTTTCTTCTTTTTATGTGCAAACTACTATTTATTCTGTTATTCTTTTCCACCTTGTGTGGCCACATAGGTTGATTTCACAACCTACTAATAAATTGGAATCTATAGCTTGAATAATGCAGTTCCTGTTAAATTTTCTTATTTTTAGAAAACCAGAGACATCCATTGAAGATTTATGTCTGTTCTCTGAATTGGCATAACTAGCTAATGCAGGAACTGGTATCTGAAACTGGATCTCTTGATTTTCAGCCTAGGGATTTTATTTATTCATACGACAAATTATTTTTGAACACCTACAACTGTGGGGGGCAGAACATTCAAGGAGGGTGGTATTTTCAAACACAAAAATGTATTTCCCCCTTGAATATAAAAAAGATAGGGTGCAACCATGTTAAATTGAATTAAAAAAATAATGATAGTAGAAAGAATTAGAACAAAATAGTAAAAGCATAAGTATGTGATTATTCTCTACAAAGTGTTTATCATTCAGCTTTGAATTTCCATATGCTTTTTTAAAATTTTTTTTATTGTTATGTTAATCACCATATATTACATCATTAGTTTTTGGTGCAGTGTTCCATGATTCATTGTTTGTGCATAACACCCAGTGCTCCACGCAGAACGTGCCCTCCTCAATACCCATCACCAGGCTAACCCATCCCCCTACCCCCCTGCCCTCTAGAACCCTCAGTTTGTTTTTCAGAGTCCATCATCTCTCATGGTTCGTCTCCCCCTCTGACATACTCCCCTTTTCTTCCTCTCCTGTTATCTTCTTCTTTTTCTTTTTTCTTAAAATATGTTGCATTATTTGTTTCAGAGGTACAGATCTGTGATTCAACAGTCTTGCACAATTCACAGCGCTCACCATAGCACATACCCTCCCCAATGTCTATCACCCAGCCACCCCATCCCTCCCACCCCCCACCACTCCAGCAACCCTCAGTTTGTTTCCTGAGAATAAGAATTCCTCATATCAGTGTCCATATGCTTTTATTACTTCTCTTTAGACTTTCATTTACTTATCATCTATTTATTTTTATTTATTTTTTAATTTTAACACCCTTATTGATATATAATCAATGTATAATTACCTGCACGCATTTAGGATGTACAGTTTGATAATTTCGAATTATGTATGCTCCCATGAAATTATCCCACAATCCACAGCTCCCTGTCCATCTTCCCCAAAGGTATTTCGTGTCTCTTTGTAAGCTCCCTAGTCCCTCCGTATCCATTCCCCTCCTTTTATCACTGGGCAACCTCTAGTTTGCTTTGTGTCACTATAGATTAGGTTATGTTTCCCAGAATCTTATATATTAGAAATCTCACAGCATGTGCTTCTTTTATGCCTCACTTCTTCCACTTTGCTTATTTATTATTTAAAGATTTATTTACTTATTTGAGAGAGAGGAAAAGAGAGAGCGAGTTGGAGGAGGGGCAGAGGGAGAGAATCTCCAGCAGACTCCATGCTGAGCATGAAGCCTGAGGTGGGACTCGATCTCAGGACCCACGAGATCATGACCTGAGTCAAAAGCAAGAGTTGGACATTCAACCGACTGAGCCACCCGGGTATTTATTGTGAGACTCATCTGTGTTGTTGCACATGTCAATAGTTTATTACTTTTCACTGCCGTGTGGTAGTCCCTTGAAAGGATACAGCCCAACATGTTTACCTGTTCTCACGCTGAGAGACATTTCAGTTGTTTTCATTTTGCAGATGATGCAAATAAGCTTCTGTAAACATTTGTATGCAAGTCATTGTTACTTAACATGTTTTTCTTCTGTTTGGCTAATCCAAAAAGTGGAACAGCTGAATCATACGGTAGGTATATGATGAGCTTTTTGAGAAATTGTCTTTTCAAAAGAATTTGTTTTCCAAATTGATTATGCCATTTTACATTTCCACTTCAGTTTCTCTACGTCTTGGCCAGTGATTTATCTTTTATCAGTTGTATTACCTGAAAAAATATGTTCTTCAAGTCTATGGCTTATCTTTTCATTCTCTTGCCAGTGCCTTTCAAAGACCAGGAGTTTTAAATTTTAATAAGTTCAGTTTATCATTTAAAAATTTTATGGATCATGCTTTCAGTGTTGTAATAAATCTTTGCCTAAGTAAAGGTCACAAAGTTATTCTATGTTGTCTTTTTTAATTTTATAGTTTAGGTATTATGATTTATATGTATGATCAGACTTGAGTATGTAAGAGATGTGAGGTGTAAAGTTCCATAGATAGACGGATAGATAGATAGATGGAGAGATGGATAGATAGACAGACATAGACATCGAATGGCTTAAGCACTATTTGTTCAAAAGTCTATCTTCTCTCTATATATGAGAATCTATTTCTTGGTTCTCGTTTCTGTTCCACTGATACATTTATTTATCTTGATAACATTGTCACACTGTCTTGAAAACTGCACCTTCTACTAATTCTTGATAAAATGTAGTGTTAATCTTCCAACACTGTTCTCCTTTTTCAAATGGGTTTTAGCTATTTTAGGTCCTTATTATCTCTCCAAGAAATTTTAAATCAGTGTGCCAATTTCTACCAAAAAAAAATTCCTATTGTGATTTTACATGGGATTATCTTGATTACATAGATAAAATGGGAGAGAATTGACATCCTAACAAAATTTAAGCCTTCTAACCTATCAATGTATATATATTATTATATATATATCTCTATTAATTTAAGACTTCTTTATTCTTGGGGCACCTGGGTGGCTCAGTCGGTTAGGCATTTGACTCTTGATTTTGGTTCAGGTCATGATCTCAGGGTCCTGGGATCGAGCCCCACAACAGGTTCCATGCTCAGCATGGAGTCTGCTTGAGATTCTCTCTCTCTCTCCTTCTGCCCCTCCCCCCTAAAATAACTAACTAACTAACTAAATAAATATATTTTTAAAAAGACTTCTTTATTCTTTCTTAAGTTTGTACAGATTTCAGTGTACAGGTCCTTCACAAATGTCAAATTTATCCCTAAACATTTTATACATTTCAATGCTATTGGATATGGTATTGCTTTTGTGATTTTACTTTCTGATTGTTCATTGTTAGTGTATGGAAATACAATTGATTTTGTTTTATATGCTGAGACCCTTGTAAGTTTACTTATTAGTTTCAGTTTTTGGAAGATTCCATTGGATTTTCTATATAGATAATCATGCCACAGGCAAATCAATATGGTTTTACTTATTCCTTTCCAATCTGGATTCCCACCCCCACCCCCCAACCCGCCTGGCTACATTTCCCCAGCTAAAACATCTAGCAAAGTATAAATAAGAGTAATGAGAAGAGACATCCTTTCCTTTCCCAATCGTAGCTAGTAAACATTCAGTCTACTGACATTAAGTATAATGCCTGTCAACAGGTAGAGGAGGTTCACTTCCACTCCTAGTTTGTGGGAATTTTTATCAAGAATGGATATTGGATTTTGTAGAATGTTTTTCTGTGTCTATTGATATAATGATATGATTTTTTTTAAAGAGTTATTTATTTGTTTGAGAGCGCGAGAGAGAGAGAAAGGACGCCAGTGGGAGGAGAGGCAGAGGGAGAGAAGCAGACTCCCCGCTGAGCACGGAGCCTGGCTCTGGGCTCAATCCCAGGAACCCAAGACCATGACCTGAGCCAAAACCAGGAAGAGTCAGACACTAAACCAACTTCAGCACCCAGGTGCCCCATGATATGTTTTTTTCAAGTTTTATTTGTTAATGTGGCTAATTATAGGACTGATTTTCAAATGTTTAAGCCATCTTGAATTGATACATCCCACCAGGTCATGATGTATTATCCTCCTAATACACCGTTAGATTCGATTTGCTAAAATAGTCTCTAGGGGTTCAGTGGTATCAAATCAGAAATTCAATTTGGATTTTGTTATTGGCTACTGAAGCTGAACGTATTTTTATGTATTTATTTGCCATCTCTGTGTTCTTTTTGGTAAAGCGTCTTTGCCATTGGGTTGTTTCTTCTTGTTGAGTTTGGGTAATTCTTTACAGCTTTAGAGTGCAAGTTCTATCATGAATATGTGTTTTGCAAATACATTTTTCCAATCACCCGGTGTACTGCTGTTGGTTTTCTGTTTCTGTATTTGTTTTGTTTTGTGTTTTAATTCTCTAGCACTGACTTTTACAGGGGAAAAAATTAATTTTGATGAAATTCAATTTATCACTTTTTCTTGTATAAATCATATATTGCTGTCATATTTAAGAACTATTTGGATAACCCCAGATCATGAATATTTTCTCCTATTTTTTACTCTAAGTTTTATAACTTAATGTTTCACATTTAGATCTATGAACCATATTAAGATAATTTTTGTACCAAGTGTGAGGCTTAGGTCAAGGTTCACTTATTTGTCTATGGATATGCAATTGCTTTATGACCATTTGTTTAAAAGCTTATTATTTTTGCACTGAATTGCTTTTGCATCTTTGACAAAAACTAGCAACTGTGTAAGTCTACTTACGGACTCTATATCTAGTTCCATTAATCTTTGTGTGAAATACAGTTATAACATCTATTTTAAGACCTTTGTCTGCAAGTCTAGTATCTGTAGGATAATTTGGATCAATCGACTCTTCTATTCATTGTGGGTCACAGTTTCCAACTTTTTTTATATTACTAGAAACATTTTGTTGGATGCCAAACACTATGAATCTTAGCTTGTTGGGTGCCAGATATTTTTATTATCTTACAAATATTCTTGAGTTTTTTTTCTGGGACCCCATTAAGTTATTTAAAAGTAGTTTGATTTTTCAAGTCTCGCATTCGTGATTTGTTAGGTGGGACCAGAACAGCATCTCATCTAGGGCTGATCATTCCGCATTACTGAGGCAAAACCCCTCTGAGTACTCTGTCCCATGTCCTGCAAATGATAAGGTTGTTCAGTAAGGCTGATGGATATGGATGAATTTTACACCCTTCTGTGAGAAATGGGAATCGTTCCTTGTAATTCTTTCCAGTGGTTTGTTCCTGGCATCTTGCAGTTTCTTTACATGCAACTGCCGATCAGTACTCAGGGAAGCACCTATTCAGGTCTTTAGTTCTGTTTCCATGCATCTCTCTTCTACCCAGTGTTCTGTCCTTTGTAAGCCCATGTCAGCTCCATCCTTCAGCTCTGAGAGCTTCCCTGACTCCACCTGTGTGCACCCCCTCCCTGCATTGTGGCCAGGAAACTCATTCAGTGCAGTAAGCTGAGGCAACAAGGGGCTTACCTTGTTTGTCTTTCTCTCAAGGGTCCCTTCACATCACTGATCTTTCTGTGTCTTGAATACCTTTGTTTCATGTTTTTACTGTTTGTTTGTTCTTTTGTTTTTTGAGTAGTTCTGGGATTGGGGAATAAGTGCAGTCCTTATGACTCCATCTTGGCTAGAGCCCAAGTCAGAATTTCCATGTGCTTTTAATATGATGATATAAATCTTGTATTTGATGGAAATTGTGTCAAGTCTTGAGAAAGACTGAAAAGAATTTCACTGAAATTCACACACTTGGAAATAGGACTTTCAATTATAATTGCATATGGCTTGTCATAGAAAGGGATGCTTCCTTCTCCAAGGGCTGACTGCAGATATCCTTAAAGACAAATTTTAATCTTTGTTGAAATGAGGTATCTAGTAAATTGCACACATTTGTCAAATAACTACGAATTTCTTCCTTACTTGCTTCTCAATACCCACTATAACAATGACTAATTATGTCACTTCCATCAGATTATTGAAAGAACTAGTCGGTAGTTTATCTCAATTTTTGAAGAACTTTAATAAAAGTCTGGCCTAAGAGTATGAAGTAAAAAAAGGAAAAAAAAAGGACCATCTGGAGAATGAAATGAGATTTTTTTTTTTTTGAACAATGTTCCATAATTTGGCAAGGTTCAGTCAGTTGGCACTTTTTTCTTGACCTGGACCCGTAATAGCATAACATCTCTAATGTGTAAAAAGAAAACCATCACAATAAATTAAACAGCACTTAGTTCTGTCACCTTAGCCTTTTCAAACTGCTAATTTATTTTTTGCTTGCTTATGTAACTGGACTGAAACCTGGTAAGCTGGAGAGAAAGGCCACAGAGGTCCGGGAACCTGACGCTGATATGCAGCCCTGTCGCTCAGCACAACCCCTTCAGGGCAACCAGCAAGAGCACCCTGCTCCTACCCAAGGGTCCGGTCTTCCTGCCAACTTCAAGCAGAAGCGAAAAGAAAGAAGATTTGATAATGAGGAGAAGGGATAGAAAAAATATATATATATAGTGTTTACCTGCCTTAAAATAAGACTGTAGAGACTTCAGCTATTAGAACTTCCTGTCTAACTCAGAACTTCTGTGAGGGCTGCAGAACTATACATGGCAGGTGGAGGGACAAGAGTGGCAATCCCTTGTTATCAGGTCAGATGACTGTGTCACCAAATGTAAAGGTAGTGTGTGACCCTCCACAAGTTCTCTCTGACCCCTTTCAGAATCTCCATGGTGCCATGCAGATGATAAATTCCCTGTATATCATACTAAGCTCATTTAAAATAGACCTCAAAGATTATGACATAGAATAAGTATCAAATGGGAATGAGATTATTTTAATTAAGTGTACCATTCGTTATGCTAATGAAGCGATCAGTGATTTAGTAAAATAAAAAGGTGCACTAATTTCATCATAAATAAGGAACTAATAATGACGATCACAGCTCTTTTCCTTTCTAATAGTCACAAATAATTCTTTTTGGTTGTTTAAAAATAAAAAACATCTTGGAAGCAACAAGCATACAAGAACATCGTGGAAGCAACAAGCATAAATTTACAAAAGAGCTCATTAAAAATTACTAAGATGGCCTGGAAAGATCACAAGTTTTATGTATTTATTAATCCTTAGATATATATTATTTGCCAAGTGGGAGAGACCCCAGAAAGTTAAGAGTGTGAATTTATACAGAAACAATGCAGTGTGCTTCTACGTGAAAAGCTGCTCTATAAAGCAGGGTCTAGATCTCAGTGTTTCCGTCTCAAAATTCACAAAACCAGTTTCACTATTTTCTGAGTGTTTTCTACTATTTGCAATACATCTGTTTTTCAACACATCTTGCCCGGTTATGAGTAATATAACAAGTCTCAGTATTAAGGAAAAAGTTAATCAGCCCATATCTGCAAATGAACAAAGGAATCAAAGAAGAGAACAGAGACAAATAAATACAATCTTGTTTACAAATGCTAGTGGCAACAGCAAACCCCGAAATGTTCCAAAGGAAGCCAGCCACTGAATTACATTCAAAATAATCTGCTACTTGATGGGCGCCTGGGTGGCTCAGATGGTTAAGTGTCTGCCTTCGGCTCAGGTCATGATCCCAGAGTCCTGGGATCAAGTCCCGCAACGTGCTCCCTGCTCCTTGGGAGCCTGCTTCTCCCTCTGCTTCTCTCTCTCTCTGTCTCTCATGAATAAATAAATAAAATCTTTAAAAAAAAAACAAAATAATATGTTACTTGAACTCCAAATGTCTTCAGGCTATTTGGTATTTTCTATCGCCTAATAAATAAATTAATTATGTCAGTACCTGACAAACATTGTACCTATTCTGAGAAGAAAAACAAGACAGTCCAGAAATTATGGCCCATTTTATGTTAGTTGTGGATATAGCTCAACAGACATCTCTCTGCTATATTCTTTTCCTGAATTATATAGGGTTTCCAATTCTTCTTCAAAATTTGTGGAGATGCCTTGGAGGATTTCCTTTGTTTGCTCCCAATCTGGCAGATATTTCCACACAAGCCTGCCTGTGAAAGTTTATGGCACTTATATTTTAAAATAATCACTTTCTAAAAATGACATTATTAGTGCTTAGAATTACGTCATGTGTTTTCATAAATAAAGTTAAACGTGAAGAAGTTTCAGAGTGAAAGAGTTTTGACAAATGAAATGAAAATATGTAAAGAAATAGAGAAAAAGAGATTTGGAGATCAGCAGGTCACATGCACAGGTTGATGCTTGGACTGTCTTTTCTCCAAACATATAAGGCTTTGCTGGACCAGAAGCGTATGACTTATATTCGCAAATGTACATCTTAAAACATTAATGATTATACATTTTAAAGGGCACAGTATAGAGACTTTAAAATGCAGTGAGTAGTCTTTGCAAAACTGTTCGCAGAGTAAATTCATATGGTGAATATTTGGCATGCAAACTTTTACTGGGATCTTTGCCTTACATTTGTGCTTTCATACAAGTAATTCTATCCCTGATTTTGGAATATCTACTGTTTTCTTTTGAAAGGTTTTAAAATTTTTCATCTACAATTCACTTGATATTTATCTCGTTAATGTATGTATGAATACATGTATGCATGTGTATATTTACGTGTGTGTGCATATGTATATCATGTTATATATATATATTATATGTTATGGATAGGAGATCTCTATATAGATACATACATATACATACCTCAGAAATATTTGCTGAAAAGGTGGAAAAATGAGGAACATGAAGAATTTACCAAAAGAAAAGAATTTTGATAGGGTGTCTTGGTTTCCAAAACATTGAGATACTAACTGTACTTGACAGCACTTTCCACATGCTGTGTTCTCCAATGTTACCCCTGAAAGACATCTGCTTAGGATCCCCCAAATTGCCAAAAACTGAGTCGTTTACAAACAGCAAACATTTATTTCTCAGCTTACAGGCTGAGAAGTTCAAGATCATGGCACTGGTAGATTCTGTACCTGGTGAAGAGCCACCTTGCGGCTCCGAGACGGCTGTCTTTTCATACAGAAGCAGCGGGGAGCTCTCTGGGGTCTTGCTTCTAAGGGTGCTAATCCCATTCATGGGGGCTCCACACTCGTGACCTGACCACCTCCCAAGGGCCTCACCTCCCAACACCCTAACACTTGGGATTGGGTCTCAGCATCTGAATTTTGGAGAGGAAACAAATATTCTGTCCATAGCAAAACCTAAAGAAAATCATACTTAGTGTGATCAGCAGTGGCTGATGGTCACATGTCTGTGACTCTCAAGCTTCTCTTTCTCATCAGTTGCGGTTAACTCCTTTCCTCTGAAACTGTTTATCTGGAAACAATAACTCCAAACTCTAATAACTCCACTTATTGTCAGGATATCCTTTTCCCACATAGGGCTTTATGTGAAAAAAAAGCTGTTGGTAAATTGAAGACTAACATCTGTTTATCTATCAACCTATATTAGTACATTGCAATCTATTATTTACATATTAAATATTACATATAATGAGATTAAGGAACCAAAGACTAAAGAATTGCTATCTTGCATAATTAAAATGCAGTAGAGGGGACAACATCATCACACAGCTATATCCGTACATACAATGTTTACTGTGGCTCAGAAGGAAGACATTGTGGCTTGAATGACTCACCGATTTTAAGAAAAAAAAAATTCACATAGAGTATGAATGTTGTGAGTTAAGAGGAGATGTTTGAAGGCACATATTTGTAAATTCCTATGTTTAATATACAGTTTGGTTTTCCAGGAAGGCTTGTTATTTATAATTCTCCCCTTGGACTATCTTGATTTATAGAAACTCATTTTAACAGAGGATGTACCAGTTTCATGTTTATGTTGGCTATTATGGCATACACTTTGTGGGATGACTTTTTAAAAAATTCTGGTGTCTTAATATACTGTAAAAATGGTAAGGGTGGTATTTCCTGCATTCATGCTCTTGGTAAATTAGGATTTTGTATGTTCCATTTTTTTTTTTTTTTAATTTTCTCAAATTTCACAGTCCCCCCCGCCCAAAAGCCGTGCCCTCTCTTAATTTGCTACTTGCTACTGATTTCTGTGTTGGCTACGGAATAGAGCTGCCCAGGCTGAATAGGAAAACACTGGATTTTTCCCAACGGTTCCAGCATCTCTTCCCCAAATGTCTCCATCCTCGTTTTGCCTCCACTCCACGCATGCAGATTAGGAAGAAGGTAGAGAAATGTAAATGCTAAAGAATTGTTCAACATGGTTTACTTTTTTTACATAGCCTCCTTCTCTGGGTCACTCATGAAATCTGCAAGGTATTTTAATCCTTACAACATCCAAGGGCTGGCTGGAAGATAGGTTTCTCTTCAGGTTTATACTTGGAAAAACAATGGCTCAAGGTCAAAAGAAGGAATGTTTGCCAGGAAGCTGTCTCCCCATGAATTAGTTCCACAATGCGTTGTCCTCTATATTAAATGCTTTGGGATGACTATTTGAGGGCAACCGGAAAGCACAGACGGATTTAAAATTTACATATTTTTTAAAAGAGTTGGAAATGAACCAGATTATTTTTGCAAGTAATTCTCAAACCTAATGGGCCTAAAAACTTCTGTCAGCCTGCAAAGTTATATTAATTCTTAACGTTTTTTTTTTTTTTTTTTTTTTCCCCAAGTAGCACCTGGTGACTCTTCTTACCATCTTCAATTTCTTTGCCTTTCCTCTGGAGGTGAAATCATTGGCATATGGCTCCTGGAAAAAATATAATAACCTTGACTAATGGTTAATGAAATTCTTCTTGAATACTGGAGAGGTAGGGGAAAAGAAAAGTAGACAGGGAATTTACTGATATAATGGACCAGTACAGAGTTCCAGAAGTTTAATGTTATTTGGAGTTTTTGAAATCCTGACTATAAAAGCAGAATACTCTATAAAAATAATGATAATGAACTTTCATTTATTGAAAGTTTACCATGTGTCAGGTGTGGACCAAACGTGTAGTACGATATACTTCTTAGAAATGCCCTAAGGTTGCATTTGATCTTTATTTCATAGGATACAAATCTGGACACTCCTATTTCATAGGATACAAACTCTCTGGACACAGAGAGTTTACCTCCCCAAGGTCACTCAGCAAATATAACTTGGGCTATCAAAGTGTAATTTAATATGTGAGACTAGATGGTACTTTTAGTATTATTTTACACCGAATATCCTTCTTTATAATAGCAGTGTTGCTTCAAAGGCCTATATATTTCTGAGGGACTGAAGTCCTGTACATAACATGATCAGTTGGGCCTGCATAGAGGTCATTTGAAGTGACCAATATTCATAATGCAAAAATCTTATTGACTTAACTGTAATTAAATTTCCCACGAATCTAAGTTGCTTTACAACTTAAAGTTGTCTGTAACTTGAATATTTTAGAGACTTTAAGCTTGAACATTTATTTAAAAATAGAGACTGCTTTGTAAAAAATTCTAGTTGTATTTCAGATAATGTTCTCTCAGACATGAAGGCACAAATCTACATTGCAAACAATGGGATTGCATTTAGAAATGGATTAATATGTCCTTTCAAATGCCCCAGAACTCAATTTTCATTTCAGAATAGAATAATTGTTTCTCTTGGTTTGTACTGAATAGTTATCTATTTATTAAAGCAATATTTATTAGGCAACCACCTGTTCTAGAAGAATCTGGGTTAGGCATTGTTGCTACAGTGATTAATATAACTTGGCCTCTGCCCTTAGGAAGCTTACAATGTCTTTCAGCACATTTTTTAAAACGTGAGCCCATGTGGTGTGTGTGAAGTTCACAGAGTCTCTGTGAAGAGTTGGCATTGTGAAGAAATAGTCTGAAATTTGCTCAAAATGCTGGCCTGCTTGCACCGCCTTTGAAGATTCCTGGGAAAGTGATACAAGTACAGCAGTATTCTATGTCAGTATATGGAAGTTATCCATTTGGAGAATCCAGTCCTGAACAGCGATTCTGGTACACCTGCCTTGAAGACTGCCCATTTCCCCGACTTTCTGTGGCACAGAAAGAAACATCTTCAGGGAGAGTGGAGGTGAATGCCCCAGAAAAGACTGTGTTTGTTATACACAAATTCTGGGTCCCCACCCCAGATTTTTAGTGTTCCCACTCTGAAGTCCAATGAGCAGTTTCCTAAGCTGGGGTTTACTTCTTGGACCTCACCCCTAAGCCACCAAAGGGAACCCGCCCTCTGTGGAAGGGCTGGGGGCGGGGATGGGGCAGGGACAATTAATGAAATCCTCATAGCTAAGGCATAGATGACTGGCCACTAACTCACCACCATTCACAGAAAAGATGGGTATAACTAAGACTTTTTCATCTTTGAGAGACAAAAGAAAAATAAAAAACAACCGTCTGTAATTCCTGGTGCTGTGGATCCCTGAGGAGAAAACCTCTGTGGACTCTAGGTCTGGAAAGAGCAGACGCCAAGAGCACTGATGGGGCAGCCGGCACCTGGGGGGGCCTCTCCCTGGGTCTGACAGAGCCGGGCACTGAGTCCTACTAATCCGCTACTCCAGACCGAAGGCTGGCTGGACTCGGCCTAGCTCTTAGGCACTCGGTTCATCTTGCCTCAAAGGCCTGCAAAGTCCTGGTGTGGGAGTTGGGCCAGCAACATGAGGCCATTAGAGTGGGTAAGCAGCATCTCTCTCTCTACAGACAGTATGGCTTCAAGAGCCCCACCCAACAGCAAGGACGGATGGCAGCCACACCAACAGAAACCGCCCACTGAAGAGACAGTTGGTGATTTCCAGTGTTGACTACAGGATAAATCTAGAGTCTTCCAGTTCTCATGTATGAGTCCATTATCTGGCAGTGGCTCACTTATTCTTATATTAATTCCATTGAGAATAAAAGTTGAGGTTTGTCAAAAAGTTAAAAATAGAAGTACCCCATGATCCAGTAATTGCGTTACTGGGTATCTACCCAACAAAGATGAAAACACTAATTTAAAGGGACACCCGCACCCCGATGTTTATAGCCAGCCTTAACTACAATCACCAAATTATGGAAGCAGCCCAAATGTCCATCGACAGATGAATGAATAAAGAAGATGCGGTACAGATATACAATGGAATATTACTCAGCCATTAAAAAGAATGAAATCTTGTCATTTGCAATGACGTGGATGGAACTAGAGGGTATTATGCTAAGTGAAATAAGGCAGTCAGAGAAAGACAGGTACCATATGATTTCACTCAGATACGGAATTTAAGAAGCAAAACAAATGAACAAATGATGAAAAGGAGAGAAAAGCAAACCAAGAAACAGACTCTGAACTACAGAGAACACACTGATATCAGGTGACCAGAGGGGAGGCGGGCAGGGGTAGGGGGGAATAGGTGATGGGGATGAATGAGGGCATTTGTTACGATGAGCACCGGGTGATGTGTGGAAGTGTTGAATCACTGTATTGTGCACCTGAAACTAATACTTTACTGTATGCTAGCTACACTGGAATTTAAATAAAAAACTTAATAGTTTTTAAAAAGCTGAGGTTTGAAGTCAGTCAGATTCATCCAGATCTGCATCCAAATAGGTATAGGATGGAGCATGCCACGCAATTTCTGTAAACCTTAAACACAAAGTGGCAAGAATTATAGTAATTACATCCAATGTTTGTGGTTAGATAGTGTCATTATAATTTACCATACAAGTTTTCGGTGGTGGGCACTGCGCTTGGTGTGGAAAGAGACAGGAACAATGAAGGAAGTGCCGGCTGAGTTGTTAACTGGGTTTGCAGACATGCGCAGTCCTCCTGAGACAGGGAGGAATCGCTTTGGCTACAGTGAAGTGGGTAGAAGAGCAGCAGAATCACAACGTCTTAGAAGGGTCCTAGATCATATTATCAGACCTCTTACTCAAAGACAAAATTACCTCTGTGATTTCCTTGATTGAGGTTCACATGTCCGTTTCGACCCTGAAATACATGGATATCTCTGCACCCTGAAAAGTGCAGAGACTTGAGATCCAAAAAGTGTAGATAAAGGTTTTGCCCTGGCTCATTACTAATTTTAAGATCTTAGTTCCATGGCTCAATCTCTGCCTCAGATTTCTCACCCATGAAATAGAAGATGCTAATGAAAATATCCCTCCTACTTAACTCACAGGGTTACCATGAACCTCGAGCAAGATAATACACGTAAAACTCCCCTGTAAATGTGGAAACTCTGCAAATAATGGTGAATGTTTTTATTTTACTCTTAGCAACAGAGAGAGCACGCTGTTTAAGAAAGCGTGGTTTATTCACTATTCCCCTTAAAACCGCATATGCATTTTCATCTCTATCATTCCTTGCTCATCCCTTTCCACTGGCTACAATTTTCCTTATTACTTGTGTCTGCTAGCGCAGATGTCTGTTCTTATTCCTCCTCAAATTCCAACTTCTTCATGAAGTCTTCACAGGATCTAGTATAATAAGAAAAATCAAAGAGACCTGGGTTTTGATCACAACTATGACTTGATTAAGGGATGTAACATTTCTGATTCTTGGTGCCTTTCTTGTAAACTGTGGAAATGTGTATCTATTATTAGAAGATATTCAAAAAGTAGATATATGTAAACCAGGGGCACATAAATACAACATATGATGTGCTCCTTCTCTCTTCTTGTCCTTTGCCCACAACAAGATTTTTCTCTGTCTTGTGATTTCCCAGAACACCGATTTTAAATAAAAGTGGGCCTTTGCTACCGAGTTCTTTTGTGTGCCTTTAATATGTTCTACACTCTTGAGGGCAGGAACTGTGTCTGATGCATCCTTCTAACCTTTAGCAGTTCTGAGCATACTGTTGGGTCAGCAGGAAAATGCCCAGTGAGTCACCAAGTCAGTAGGATTAACAGTTCATGGTGGTTGTTGATTTGTAGCTTGACTAAAATTAAGTGCACATTGCCAACCTTATGCCCACAGGGAACTTCAGTTCTCCCTGCGTCTGGTAAGACTATGGTTCCAATGAGACTATCGGGAGCCACGTGAGTTTCACAGTGGTGAGCCCCAAAGAGTAAGAGAGGCTTGACCGTCATAATGAAGCCATTGCATTGGTTGTCCTTGAGGATGCAGGTGCTTTGGGATGAAAGAGGAGAAGTGACAGAGAAAAGTAGGGAGACCTCCCACTTGCAGAGGACATACATGGCAGGAGTCTAGGGAACTGTCTTAGGCTTCTGTCATTGTGACTTGGCAATCACCGGTGTGAGATAAATGCAAAATGGCTGGCTCTTCTTCGCTGTGCTCCAACCTACCTGGTTGACCCCATCCTTAAAAGGCACTTTAAACTAGGCGTGAGGCGACACCTTTCCCATCACCCCCTCAGGGACTGGGTCCTTCTGTCCCCATTTTACCTGTGGTAGTGAGGTCCACCTCAAATACAGGAGCCTAAAGGGCAGAGACCAGCTCTGGGGTTTTCTCTGATTATTTGTACCTCCCAAGGTCTTTGCGTCATTAAACGCTGCTTACGTGCAGAGGATGGAGTACATGAAGTGCATGCTGATCTTCAGCAGAGGGTCCAAAAAGACTTGATTTCTCAGCACCATAAAGGCACTAGTAAAAAGAAATGCTGGTGGAGCATTCTTGCAGATAATTTCCAGTGACAGGAAACAGATCAAAGATAGAAGGGGTGTCTTTCTGTGCCCTCCAGAGAGATGCTGGGAGTGATTGCGTGGTACCTACAGCTGCTGGAAACAGATTAGAAAGTTAAAGGCTTTGGTACCAAACTTGATTTCATTAAAAAGCCTCTGCTTTATTAATCCTGTTGTCTGTTGTTGTTTAAGTCAGGAGCCGCACGATGGAAGGGTGAGAAAGAGAGAGCAGTGGAAAAGAAGGGGCATTCAATCGCTCTCTCTGAAGTCAGCGCGGAAACCCCAGCTCGGAGTCCACACACACACACACACGTGCGGCTGGTCCTACTGCACTCGATCCCTGCAGGGCCCACGGAGGTATCCCTGAAACATGGAACGTGCATACGAGCCCACTCATAAGATGTATGCATATGATAATAGAGGATAATCCCATAATGAAGAACTAGGGCAGAAGGGAACTCTGCCCCCAGGGCAAAGAGGTCAGCCGCCTCGCCAACGGCTCGTTCACTGTACGCATGGCGGCAGACACTCGGGTTCTGTAATGATCGGTACGAAAAGTGAGAAATTCCTCTTCGAGCCACTTGGCCTACTGACTACAAACGCCTCCCCAAGCACCTCAGTCTACAAATGGAAAGAGACGGCAGCAAATAGCACTGGCCAGTGATTAGGAGTATCTGCAGGCAACGGCGTGCTCTTTAACCAGGGCATCCAAAAGACGGCCAAGACCTCTTTCAAAGCATATAAGCCTGGATTCCTGTTTGATTCAGTTAGTTTGGCTAGGGTAAGCTAGGACTGCATAATTTGAAGATGTTCTCCCAAGTGATTCTAATGGTTACAGCAATTTAAGGAACATGACGGCAATATAAGACTCGTGCTGTGCGTCGCAGGCAAACACGTAGCCTCCCTGAGTATTAGCACCATCACCCGTAGACAGTATCTTGTATTGCCATTACTTGGCTTCGAGTCTTAGGTTCCCCAGTGCACCAAGGTCTCCCAGGGTACTGGAAAAGCTTTCTGGCGATGGAGAAGTCTCGTTTAATTTGATGATTTTTGCACTGGATGAGACACAAAGGAAGATACAGTCAGCCGTTTCAACTATCAAGTTACCTTATATCTAGATCACAAGAAAGCTAGTTTATATAAAAATCAGGGGGGCTGTCATGGCTTCACATACTAAGTTGGCTTTCCTATAATTTACGTTTATAGTTTAGCAAAATCAGAATAAGCTTTCCCATGCAGCACAGACATATGCCTTTGGCAAGTGATGTGAAGAGCTCATCTCTTACTGTGTGCCTGGCCTGAAAACCCACCACCGCCTTCAGGTTCTTACCATTAGAGACTCATTCTTTAAGTATGGCCATAGGTTTATGTATATAGGCATGGGGATTTATTTCAAGGAATTGGCTCACCCACTTGCAAAGACGGGTGCATCAGAGATTTGTAGGGCAGCCTGGCAAGCTGAAAACTCTCCCGAGCTAGAATTGAAGTTCTATCTATAAAAAGCCTTTGTAGCAACACCTAAGTATGCATTAAACTGAATCCTGGGTACTATGGTCTAGCCGAGTTGACACACGAAACTAACCATCAGACTAGCTGACAAAATGTAAACGAAGGAATAAGAATGCGGGCAAACCCCCCATGCACCAGGATATTTTATTAACTTTTTGTTACTGGAAACTTCAAACATATACACAATGAAATCATGTAATATGACCCCATGCACCTGTCAGTTGGTTTCAACAGTTACCAACTCATAGATTATCTTATTTTATAATCCCAACTGACTTTCTTCTCTACCCAATGGTTTATTTTCAAGCAAGTCCTAGACACCATGCTATTTCACTCATAAATATTTAATATCCATATTTAAATGCTAAGGACTCGGAAAATATATAGCTACATTATTTTCACCCCTAAAAATAAGCGGTTAATAACTCTTCACTGCCATAAAATGTGCATGAGCTGGAGGTGGGGAAAACACTGGGGAAAAGAGATGCTGGGATTTCAGGACTGAATAGAAACACCTTAAAACGAAGGGGGGGCCCCTGGGTGGCTCAGCCCGGTAAGCATCTGCCTTCAGCTCAGGTCATGATCCTAGGAGCCTGGAATTGAGCTCCGCATCGGGCTCCCTGCTCAGTGGAGGGTCTGCTTCTCCCTTTCTCTCTTCCTCTGCCTCTCCCCCTGCTTGTGCTCTCTCTCTCTCTCTCTCTCAAATAAATAAATAAAATATTTTTAAAAAAGAAAAAAAAAATGAAGGGGCAAGGTGATGTGTGTGGAGGAAATGGAGGCTAGAAGCAAAGAGGGGCTGGCGAGAGGACCCTGCCACCTGGGGGCCCCTTTTAGGTTAAGCTTGTGGGGTTGGGTACATGCCGTTCTACGGTACTCCGGAAAGTGGACAATAAATTTCATTTTTATTATCCATTTTGTAAAAAAATAAAGGTAATGCTTCTTCTCTAGGAATAAATGTTCTTATCAGATAAATGCTCTATGGAGAAGTTATTTGTGAAGAGCCCACACGTTTTGAAACTCTATGAAAGAAAATATCGAGGATCTGTTCACTTCTGAAAATACATACCTAACGCCGTCCCTGACACACAACGAGAAAACAGCCAACACTTGCTTTTATCCAGTATCCAAAAAAATTAGTTACTATAGACTGTGAGCAAGTGTCCACCCTTTAGGGAATTGCTCAGCTCCATGCTGAAGTAGGAAGACAGGTTTGATTTTCTTCCAGAACAGTCATCCAAAGGTTAGGTCTGGGAGAGAGGACAAGAGGGGCAGCGGGGTTCTCAGAACCGCCTGGGGGCCTTATCGACATGCACGTCCCCCATCCCCACACGACTTAACCGACCAGAGCCTCCGGAGCTGACGGGGGACAGGTGCGCTGTGAAAGCGGACCACGACGTTCTAGGAAGCTCCTTCTGAGAACAGAAAAAGTAGACTCTGGTCAACTCCAAATGTTACCATGGAAACAAACCTCCTGCTCGTGGTGGTTCCTTTTTCCTCCCTTCTCTAGATTCCATTGTTCGTCTGTGGTCACAGTCCTCTGAAGTCAGGGGGCAAGGACATCACGTTCACTTTCTCCGTCTGTTTAATGTGTCTCCTGGCCAGTTCCAAAAAAGTGGGCATTTGTTCCCTGGGAGTGAGAACGGGATGGAGGAACCCTAGTATGATCTCAGCTGCTGAGAAGGTTGGCTTACGCCCCGTGAGTGCCTCACGTGTAGAGCGCAGATGCTCGGAGCTGCTCCTAAACTCCCGAATGCAGGTTGCTAGGGCTGTGCTAACCTCGTGGTGAGCAGAGGCACATTAATATAACTGCGTCTACATCGTGACATTCCGCTATATACCAGAAAAACCAAAGCCTGCCTATAACACCGGCAGGAATGAGAATGATTTTACTATTCTTGTGACACATTCCCATCTCTACCTTTTTAAAAATGGAGTTTTATATGCACAGACAAGAAGGGGTTCATTTTTTATGTTTTAAAGGGGATTTTTCTATTTTGACAGTAGTAATCTGAACATGAGCTTTTGCTTTTGCTTATTCAGGGCAATTACATCATCTCTTTACCCACAAATGTGGGAGAAAGGTAATCATTTTGAAAGAGAAGCATGGCACAGCAAAAAGAAAGTCGACTTGTATTTCCTAGTTGGAAACTAATTTCTTGCCAGCTTCGACATAAAACCCCTTCTTCTCTAAATTGTAGAGGCAGGATGCACGGCTCTGACCACCAGGTAAACCAGAAACAGACAGAATAATTGGGGCCTGAAATACAGAGCCCCCTCTTAGAAGGTGTTGGGCTAGAAGAAGGAGGTTAATATTTAAGGAATAGTTATTACATGCCAGGGATTATAGGCACTGCACAAATCCCATAACGGGTGGAGTGGGGCACTAAGGGCTGACCATAAGAAGAGAGAGACCAATAAAACGCTTCTTGCAAGACAGAAGGGCGGTGAGCACGTGGAAAGATTAACTCAGGTCTACAGCACACACCAAGTATGGAAGGGAGAGTCTTACGTTCTGGGCAAAGAGCAGAGCAGCAGGAAGGAATGGATAAACGTGCAAAATGGAGAAAAGGTAAAAAGGCCAAGATGAACAAATTTAAGGAGAAATAAATGCATTGATCTTTGCAATTTAGGAAACAGCCTTGAACACCAACAATGTTTGGGAAGACTCTGAGGCCAGCAACAGGAATCTTACAACCAAGAGAACCGGTAGAATATTCCAGTGCAAATTCAAAGCGAGAAGAGTTAAGGAGGATTAAACGCTGTGTTCTATGTGCTTTGTATATGCTTTTCATATAGACTTTTTCCTCACAAAAATCCTATATTTCCCCCATTTTACCAATAAGGAAATTGAAATTTATTATTATAAAGAAGCCCAGATCTAGGAATGAGTCTTGAGTTCTATCAGACCATGCCTGGATTCATTAACATAAATAATACATATTCGTGGGAAATCAGCACTTCCATGAAAATCACTCACTTGTGTCCAGGTGTTCTGGAAAATCGTGGCTGTTGGATGAATGCACTCGACATGCGCTTAACCCTATAGGAAGCATGCATACTGCCTTCTGTTGTCTTATTTAGCTTTTCTCAAAGCTTTTACATTTCTAACATCCTAATCAGATCTTCTACATATTTTATTTTTCACACACGAGGAGCACTCAATGTCTAGAATGATCTGAAACAGCTCTTACCTAAACTTGTGAGTCTAATGATGGGCATCAGTAGGAGGACATGAGACTGAGGGTCAGAAAACCAGCGCGGGTCTTCACTCCCCTGCTCCCCGCTTGTCAGAGGATTCTAGAGTCGGCTAACACTAGATTTCCTATATCAGAAAAAAGACTCCCCTGACCCCGTGGAATGCTTTATGGATGCAGTCAAAATGGTATTTACACAGAAGAATCCGCATGCTTTAAACATGGTGGAAATGCACGGTGACAATGACCATACAGAGACCACTAGGTGGGGGTGCAGTGCCTGACTAGTGCGTGCCTTTCCCTGCGGGGTTGTGGTCACCCAGAGCCCACAGCGCATCAGCCCTCCGCTACCTGATGTGTCCTGCTCCAAATTCTTTTCTATTTATTTATTTATTTATTTTAGAGAGAGAGAGAGAGAGAGAGAGAGAGAGAGAGCAGGGGCAGGAGCAGAGGGACAGGGAGGGGAAAGGGGAAAGGATCTAAAGCAGACTCCCCGCTGGGCGCGGAGCTCCTTCTCAGGACGGAGACCAGGACCTGGGCTGCAATCAGGCATCAGACACTGAACAGACTGAGCCACCCTGCTCTCACTTCTAATGGGGGAGCAAACAGGGAAACAGTGCTTTAGGACAAAAGCTTTCATCGACTAAGTCTCCTTTCTGATGGAATCTGAAGGCTTAAGCCCGACTTTGTCTTCAGGGCTTGGTAAACTAAAGTGAGATCATTTTGTTTTGCTTTTATTAGGCTTATATCAGGAGGTTGCAGTATTCATTTGGGTTACTCATACACATGTCGATAGATAGGCTGCCCACGCTGCAAAGAATATGGGCTCAACAAATGAATAGTCACAGAATATTTTCTAAATGCCTATCAAACTTGACAAAGAAAAACAGTGCTCCTACCTAGGGGAATCTCAGAATTCTTTGTGGAGAAAAAGAAAAAGAAAATAATTGGAGGTTTAAAAACTCGGGCTGGTAAAACTAACATCAGAATAACTGATAAGCATTTTACTAAATCTAAAATAAAATCCTCCTTGAAATTACTTGAGAAAGGGGTGAGAAAACAGGGCTTAAATTATTTGTGCTATTTTACCAGTAGCTAGGAGCTTATTTAGATTTCTATGACTAAAGAATTTAAGAAATGATCCTAGTGTTCTACACAACATTTTTTTTGAAAATACTTTAAAAACTGGAATAGATCCCAATTAGTCCATGGGTAACAGACAAGTATATATCTTCAAATATGCTTATGTAAACTATGTACAGTATATTCTCATATATCCATACAAAGAGTTTATCTAGCAATCTGAAATCTAGTAAGGTTTTATTGCGTTTCTCCATACATATAGTAAATCTTCCACTTGATAATCCTTAAAGCAGTTTTATATTGAGTCTTTCTACCTCATTCTACTGAAAACACCCTTGGTTACCCTAGGCAGCGTGATGGTTTATTTTATGGAGCAACTTGACTAGGCCACGGTGCCCAGATATCTGGTCAAACATTATTCCGTTTATTTCTGTTAAAAGTGTTTTTTGGACGAGATTAACATTTAAATCAGTGGACTTTGAGTAAAGCAGATTCTTCTTCATAATGTGATGGCCCCCATCCAAACAGTGAATGAATAGAGCAAAAACTGACCTCTCCTGAGCAAGAGCCAGACTCCACCAGCAGATTAGCTTTGGACTGAAACTGCAATTCTTCCCTGTGTTTTCAGACTGCTCACTCATCCCATCAGATTCGGGATTCAAGTAAATCTCTTTCTATATATACACTTACCCTATTGGTCCTGTTTCTCTGGAGAACTCTAACACAGATGGTAACTGAAAATCTCAGGGATGCTTTTGTCTGTTCTGCTAAGCCTTTGATCTAGTTCGCTCCTGGATCAGCTCAGCCAGAGTAAGCTTAAGAGCAGAGAGAACGTTAAGCAGTGGATTTGCCTCCCGGCTTCCTCAAGACCCAGGCGCATCTGATGAATGGGCTTCCACGTTTTCCCAGTCCATGATTCCCTCTAGTCCTCTGCCTGGTAAGTAGAATGGGGAGAGATAATGTGGATAGAAAAGTGTATGATCTAACATTACATTGATTTCATAAGAGAAGGGAGAAAAAAATAGGTCGGCTGAAACCAGAAGCTATTTTGTCCCTAAATGGCATTTGTATCCATTACAGTTATCATTTTCTGAAATATGGTGCCTCCCACACACTTGCCTAGACCATCCTCTAAGGTCAAGCCGACCGAATTATACATGTGGCCACCCACTATCCTTTTTACTGCTGTTTACCTCATTTATATATGGTTAGAATTTCCTTACACTTTAAAAAAGGTGTTTTCCTGTTCCTAATTCCCTCCCCCATTATAACGTCACTACCCATTACTGATAAGGTAAGAGTCCAAGTCGCCGCCGGTGGAGGTAATGAATGTTTGACCCTATTTGGCTAACTTCCTACCATCTTCTTGTGGTTTACGTCATGCAAGCTCTTTCACGATTCTGCTTGTCTTCTGTACTTATTTTCTTTCTCTATTCCTGGTATTTACCATAGTCTTCCTAAAAGATTCGTTGTACTGGGAATTATAATCATTAATGCATCCTTACCTACCTTTCTGAATCACCCTAACTAGGAAGAAATTAATTCTAAAATATCTGAGTAGAGCATCTGTTTGCTTTCTACCCTGCAAAGATCTAAGAATTAAAAGGAAAAAAATGTGTGCATAGGTCTTCATTAATATTTCTTTTAAGATTAACTTTTTAAGGACAATTTACATTTCTCTTTAACGGATGAAGCATCTGCATACTTTTGCGCCTTTAACTAGGCCAGTCTGCTAGAGATGATAATCAGACAGTTTATACTAGTGAACTTTGGGTACCGAGCGTGGTCCACTGACAATAGCCAGTTTCATCCCCCGATCCCCCCTTTCCTTCTTACTTTCTTGCTTTCTCTCCTTTTCTCCAAGCTGTTTTGCTCTCACTCTGCCCCCTCACTTCCTATTTTGTTTCTAAACTTATCTGGTTCCTGACATTATGGATCTTTTTTTTTACCCCCCCAGTCAGATACTTCTCTCTCCTTGTAACTGGGAAAAATGGCTTACTTAGGTTTTTCTTTAGACATTCTCAAAGGACACTTAAACTCTTTGTACGTACTGTTGCAGATAACCACTGCAGGTGACTCCAGATTTCTCACCGCATCCATCCACTTGGTCAATGCCCTATCAACTATTCAAATTTCTTGAAAGAAAACTCAAGCAATGGATGGAGAATATTTCACCACCCTATTTTAAAGGTGAGAAAATCAAAGCAGAAGAATAAAGAAATAACCGTTTGCTTAAGATCAAATAACACGTTAGAAAAGAGAGATGCAAGACTCCGTTCTTCCCGATGAACACCACCGTTCCATATTTAGATGCACCATCTCTAAGAATGGGAAATTCAGGAAATAGATTTTACTTCTACAATAATCATTTTGAAAAGTAAATTAAGAAATGCCTTTTTCACTTTAAGTAGCAATTTAGTCGTGAAGCTAGATCCAGATGTGCTACGGCACATCCCAGATGTGATACAGCCCTTTCCAGAAATGTCATGTGAGAAATATAGAAGAGCTTTCACTATAAATCACGCATTCAGCAAATCTTTATCAGGCCTCATCTGTGTGACAGACTCTGAGATAGGTGCTGGAGATACTACTGTGAACAAGACGTCATTCCCAATTTAAAGGACTTTACTGGCCGGCTTGCAGTAAAAGCAAAAAAAGAAAAAAAAAAGGAAAGAAAGTAAAGAAAAGAGGTTTCTAAATCTACTCCTGAGAGAGTATGGCAGGGGTAATTTATACCTAAATGCACAAGTGAGGGGCGCCTGGGTGGCTCAGTCAGCTAAGCGTCTGCCTTCGGCTCAGGTCATGATCCCAGGGTCCTGGGATCGAGTCCCCGCATGGGGCTCCCTGCTCCGCGGGGGCCTGCTTCTCCCTCTGCCTCTGCCCCTGCTTGTGGTCTCCCTCTCTCTCTCTCTCACACACACACATACACAAATAAATAAAATCTTAAACAAATAAATGTACAAATGATTCCTTCCCTAAGTCTGGAAATGACCTAAAAACATGATATAGACTAACTCACGCATTCTCAAAGGGCTGTGGTCCATAAGGAGATGCCCAGTGGGTCTGTGGAATTGAAATATCATTTGGGGGACGGGGTGATTAGGAAAAATAAATTTAAAAAATCCCCTTAGGAGAGAGACGAACAAACAAGAAGTTTGAAAAACACTGGTTAACCTCTTTGTGATATCTGAGTCCCTACCAGTATTTTACTGGCTTATTGGAACTACAAGAAACCTAGCACGAGGAGCATGGACGCTATCTGCAGTTTGGTTAGAAAGACATGCCCCTGATGTGTTCATTATAATAAAAGATTATTCTGAGATATCGCAAGGATTTTCTAGGACAGGAACTCCTTTTTTGGCCTTTCTGTTTGTTGAGAGCTGGTGATGATTTTATTTTGTTCTCTGTACAAAAACCGGCAGAGGATATAGCTATAAAACTTGTTTCTTTCTCATTTTTTTTTTTTTTTTTAGGTTTAATGCACTCAACGCAGCACAGAGTGCACCGTACATCACTAGTACTTAAGGTGTTATTCTCCCCGTCAGGTTCATCAAGTTCAACAGACGTCTTTATTCTCAGGATATTTTCTGTCCTCGTGTTGTCGATCATCTGTTAATAGAGTAAAAACTCTAGCTGTGATCCTGAATCACTAGTCCTGTCTTTCTGTTGTTTCTTTAGAATGCATATTTCCGCTCCGCCATCTCTGAGGTGTAACTTTTTCCACTGGGATAGCTCCTCTTCAGTCTCTTTCTTCTTAATTCCATTATTTTTTCCCTATAGTCATCCTCACACCTGATCTTTTTAATCTATTTTGCTATCCATTGCCTGAATATCAACGATCTTCATAAATGAGTTGCATGAAAGAACACAGGACTTAAGAATTCAGAATTTCTTTCTTTATTTCTGGCCAGAAGTTTTGAAGAGAAAAATATGCATATTTTTTTTCAAGTTAACTGAAAATCATCATCCTAAGCTTATTTAATTGGCTCTATCTGGGAGACGGAAGGATTAAGAATTTGAAACAGAAAATCGAAAACACTGAAAAACTCTCCACTCGTTGAAAAAAAATGGTAGTTTACAAAGGTTTTGATTTTATAATTCCTGCATCAGAGGCGGCAGCTAAAGTTTTAGGGTCTTTCGCTTGCATAATTTTCGTTTACGGTTTTGTACTGTTTCTTGAAGACGCCCCATTTGTTTGTGCTTCAGTCCCCACAGCAGCTGGATGGGATCCACGCCTGACCGGTGGCCCCCGGGCTGTGGGTAGTTTCTGGCTCGGTCTCGGGGGAAATTCTAGCCTAGCTGGTACAAATGCCAAACTCATCTCCCCTCTCACCTCGTCCCTCAAAAGTCCTACACATCCCAACCAGGTCAAACTTCCTAATGTCTTTTTCCTTTTCTGTAGCTTTTACTTCTCGGAAATACTGAGTAGGATTCACCACCATTCACATACTGCAGAGCAAAGCCGAGGAAGCTTGTGTCATCTTTGCCTTAAAAGGCTGCACTTCGGGGCGCCTGGGTGGCTCAGTGGTTAAGCGTCTGCCTTTGGCTCAGGTCACGATCCCGGGGTCCTGGGATGGAGCCCTGCGTGGGGCTCGGTGCTCAGCAGGGAGCCTGCTTCTCCCTCTCCCTCTGCTGCTTCTCCTGCTTGTGCTCTCTCTCTCAAATAAATAAATAACATCTTAAAAAAAAAAAAGGCTGTGCTTTTCTATTGGTTGGCATATTCAGCTCAGATTTACTGACACCGGTCATGGGACAAGGCGTTAAGTACGGGACCTCTGAGAAAGGCTGCATCCACGTTTACGGACAGATGACCATAAGATGCACGTAATCCAAGAGAAAGACACAGATTCTCTCCAAGAACACAGATGTGAATTTCCAACAGATTTCTTTGATTCCGCTGTATGCATTGTCACTGTATTAGGGAGAAAATGGACCACAGTTGGGGGAATGTTGTGAATGAGTGACTGGAAAAGGATTTCCTGGGGATATGTATTTTTTTTTTTTTTTTTTTTACTAAATGTGACATTTATGGCATCACACTGTATGTTTCTTATATGGCATTTGGGATTCTCAGGGATCACAATATATTAATTTCCATTAGAGTTTATTTATCCTCCCGTAAGTTACTCCAGAATTAAAACAAACACTAAAACATAAGGCCTTGAAGCAGTAACAATGCCCTCCACCCTCCCAAATCTGGCTGTAGAAGCTCTTCCATTATGTTCCTCTCAATGCCTTGTCTTACGGGATTTCCTGAGTCCTCCCTTGCTCTCCACTTTTGCTTTCTCACTTTCCTCCAAATTGTGATATTTCTAAATTATCCCCCATCAAATTAGCTTATAAATTATGTGAAGACAGGACTCTAAAGACAGCTCTTTTTCCTCAGTGTATACTTTTTCTCAGTGTATACCACCTAGGTGTACAGGGAGAGATTACCCACCCTCTCCTTTATTTTTTAAAGTTTTTATTTAAATGCCAGTGTGTTAACATACAGTGTAATATTAGTCTCAGGTGTACAATAGAGTGACTCAACACTTCCATACAACATCTGGTGCTCATCACAAGTACCCTCCTTCATCCCCAGCACCCGTTTCCCTCCCCCCGCCCCCTGCCCACCTCCCCTCTGGTCACTATCAGTGTGTGCTCTGTAGTTAAGAGTCTATTTCTTGGTTTGCCTCTCTCGTTCTTTCCCCCTTTGTTGTTTGTTTTGTTTCTTAAATTCCACATATGAGTGAGATCATATGGTATCTGTTTTTCTCCTACTTATTTCACTTAGCATAATACTCTCTAGCTCCATCCATGTTATTGCAAATGAC
This sequence comes from Eumetopias jubatus, assembly GCF_037043125.1. Lineage (NCBI taxonomy): Eukaryota > Metazoa > Chordata > Mammalia > Carnivora > Otariidae > Eumetopias > Eumetopias jubatus. The sequence goes on from NW_028274819.1 coordinate 110,805,596, forward strand.
AAAATTTCATTCCTTTTTTATGGTTGAGTAATATTCCATTATATTTATCCATTCTTTATCCATTATCCACTTCTTTATCCATTCATCAATCGATGGATACTTGGACTATTCCCATGATGTGGCTATTATAGATAATGTTGCTGTAAACATAAGGGTGCATGTATCCCTTCAAATTTGTGTTTTTGTATTCTTTGGGGTAAATACCCAGTAGTGCAATTGCTGGGTCATGGGGTAGCTCTATTTTGAACTTTTTGAGGAACCTCCATACTGTTTTCCGGAGCGGCTGCACCAGCTTGCATTCCCACCAGAAGAGTAGGAGGGTTCCCCTTTCTCTGCATCCTCACCAACACCTTTTATTGATTATTTCCTTCGCTGTGGAGAAGCTTTTTATTTTGATGAAAACCCAATAGTTTATTTTTACTTTTATTTTCCTTGCCTCAGGAGACACATCTAGTAAGAAGTTATTACGGCCCATATCCCAGAGGTTACTGCCTGTGTTCTCCTCTAGGATTTTTATGATTTTAGGTCTCACATTTAGGTCTTTAATCTATTTTGAATTTATTTTTGTGTCTCATTCTTTTTCATGTTGCTATCCAGTTTTCCCAACACCATTTGTTGAGAAGACTGTCTTTTTCCTATTGAATAGTCTTTCCTGCTTTGTCAAAGATTAATTGACCATTTAGTTGTGGGTTCATGTCTGGGTTTTCTATTCTGTTCTGTTGATCTGTTTTCTGTGCCAGTACCATGCTGTTTTAATTACTACAGCATGAAGTCTGGGATAGTGATGCCTCTAGCTTTTCTTCCTTCCTTTCCTTTCCTTTCCTTTCCCTTCCCTTCCCTTCCTTTTTTCTTTCCTTTTCAAAATTTTCTTTTCTTTTCAAAAATTTCTTTTCTTTTCAAAATTTTCTTTTCCAGGTTGCTTTGCTAATAATTCTGGGTCTTTTGTGGTTCCAAAAATATTTTAGGATTTTTTGTCCTAGATCTGTGAAAAATGCTGGTGGTATTTTGATAGGGATTGCATTAAATATGTATATAGACATTTTAACAATATTTGTTCTTTCAATCCATGAGCATGGAATGTCTTTCCATTTCTTTGTTTGTTGTTCTTTTTCTAGCTCCTTTAGGTGTAAGCTTAGGTCGTTTATTTGAAATTTTTCTTGCTTTTGAAGTAGGCCTGTACTGCTATATACCCTCCTCTTAGGACCACCCTTGCTGCATCCCAAAAGCTTTGGACCATTGTGTTTTCATTTTTATTTGTCTCCATGTATTTTAAAAAATTTCTTATTTTATTTCCTGGTTAACCTATTCATTAGTTAGTAGCATGTTGTTCAACCTCCCTGTATTTGTAGTTCTATCAGATGTTTTTCTTGTGACTGACTCCTAGTTTCATTGCATTGTGGTCAGAAAAGGTGTATGGTATGATTTCAATCTTTTTGTATTTGTGAGGCCTATTTTGTGACCTAATATGTGATCTATTCTGGAGAATGTCCATGTGCTCTAGAAAAGAACGTGTATTTTGCTATTTTAGGATGGAATGTTCTGAACATATCTGTTAAGTCCATCTGGTCCAGTGTGTCATTCAAAACCATTGTTTCCTTGTTCATTTTCTGTTTAGATGATCTTTCCATTGATGTAAGTGGGGTTTAAAGTCCCCTACTGTTACTGTGTTATTATCAATTATTTCCTTTATGTTTGTTATTAATTGTTTTATATATTTGGGTGCACCCATGTTGGGTGCATAAATATTTACAATTGTTATATCTTCTTGATGGATTGTCCCCTTTATGATTATATAGTGCCCTTCTTTGTCTCTTTTTACACTCTTTGTTTTAAAGTCTAGTTTGTCAGATATAAATATTGCTACTCTGACTTTCTTTTGACAGCCATTAGCATGATAAATGTTTCTCCATCCCCTCACTTTCAATCTGCAGGTGTCTTTAGGTCTAAATGAGTCTCTTGTAGGCAGCATAAAGATACTGTTTTTTAATCCATTTTGACACCCTATGTCTTTTGATTGGAGCATTTCGTCCATTTACATTCAAAGAATTATTGATATGTATTTATTGCCATTTTACTATTTGTTTTGTCGTTGTTTCTGGAGATTTTCTCTGTTCCTTTCTTGTCTTTGTCATTTTTTGTTTTTCCCTTTCCACTCAAGGAGTCTCCTTTGATCTTTCCTTCTTGCAGGGCTAGTTTAGTGCTTTGCTGCCTCCTACCAGTGGCTCTGTGTTTATGCTGAGGAGAGGGGTGTAAAGGGAAATGGTGCTGGCCAGCTCCCTTGTTTCCAGAGAGGCATCCCTGTGAAGGATACCTCCCAGAGAAGCACTCTGAGAAGAGTGAATCATTTCTCCACCGTGTGCCCCAAGTATTCTTCAGATCACTGTTTCCACACTGTCTGTCCCCAAGTTGTTTGCCTGCCTCCTCTCCAGCGGTAGGGCAGTGCCCTCCAGGCTCTAGCCCAGCCAAGCCCGCTGACCTTGAAAACTTCAGGCTTTAAGCCCTGCTTGTTGCAAGAACTCATGAAATTCAGCCCCTCTCATTGTCCAAGCCAATGGCTTTGGGGAACATCCTTCTTGTGCATTGCCCTGTGCGCACCTCTTTCTTGCCCTCGTCCACGACTACGACTCCCTCCCCTCTATAGCACCTACGATCCATTTAGGGTGAGTTGATAGTTATCTCGTTGTGTTCGGGGGATGATGTGAGCCTGGAGTCCTCCCACTCCACCACCAGCTTCCTCTCCTCCTGTCACCTTCTCCTTTAAAACATAATCTTGTTGAGGGTATTTCCCTTCCAAATGTTAGCTTATCATTCATTTTACTGTATTGATTCTAGCTGTTGAAAGAGTCCTTTACCTCCTAACTCTTCAGGGAAGTAGCTGTTATATTTCTTATCCTCCATGTCATAGACAGTTAATTCCTTTTATCACCTTCCACTTTTCAGTGACTATTATTTCATAACTTCCTTGATGTACTTCTCCTGACTAAGGCAGAGAGGAAGAGAGAGACAGAGAGAGAGAGGAACTCTAGAGATTTTTAAATAACTTTTGCTTTTGCATATTACTAACATTTGGCATTGTCACTTTCTGTGTTTCTGTACATCTTATTTCTTCCTCTCCAGATTGTTCAATTGCTCATTTTTTAAATCTGAAGCTAAACATTCTTTCCCACTTGATTTGTCTACCAATATTTCCAAGCTATTCTCTCTCCCTGTTGTTACTGCACAGTGAATGGTGGTGTCAGTGAGACAGTTTCCAAACTGCCATCATCTGTGAATTAGTGTGGTGTTATTTACACCCTCTTTTAACTCACTAATGAAGATTCTGGGTAGTTTGGACCATACATCAACTCTCTGGAGGTACATATGGTGAAAGTTGCCATTGTTCATTATCTTTCATTTTTGGTCCTTGGGCTACATTGCAGCTTGTATTTAAACTTGAGAAGCAAATGTCCTTGAGGCAGGCATCATTTTTAAAAAATCCATTCTAGGGGCCCCTGGGTGGTTCCCGTCGTTAAGCGTCTGCCTTCGGCTCAGGTCATGATCCCAGGGTCCTGGGATCGAGTCCCGCATCGGGCTCCCTGCTCAGCGGGGAGTCTGCTTCTCCCTCTCCCTCTGCTGCTCCCCCTGCTTGTGCTCTCTCTCACTCTCTCTCCCGTTCTCTATCAAGTAAATAAATAAAATCTTTAAAAAAATTTAAAAAAATTTAAAAATCCATTCTATATCTGGTTCTTTTAATTCCATAAACAAACTGTTGTATGTATTCCACAGGATTTTTTCTTCATGATCCAATGACCACGATTTTCTGAGATGGTATTAGTGCCATTCCAGGAGTGACTTGCCTTACTGCATCAGATTTGTTTCCATGGCATGTGACGTTCACAGGCATGGCAAATACAAGGGCTAAATTTCATTGTTTGTGCTTCTGCCCATAGGACAAATGGTGGTGTTCTCACATGGCATCGCTCTTTTAACCTCTGTCGCTTCACCATTTCACTCCTTTAACTTCCGCTGACTCTTTTTCCTTTGCACTTACCAAATTCTTTTCCACTTGGCTCTCATATCACTTCCCATTGCCTTCAGACAATTATTTGTTCTCTTTGCATTCCAGCTCCCCTATATTCCAATTATAACTCTATTACCACACTTGTCATGTAATAGTGTACCTCTTTTTATTTACAAATCTATCATCGCTCTGGGCTGTGAACATCTGGAGGGCAGAAATCTTGTCATATTCATCTTTTTTCCTTGGTGTTTAGCATAAAGTAGGCACTCAGTAAATGTTTGCTGACTGAATGAGTAAATTAATGGCCTGTTTATAGGGACATCAATAGAGAACTTAATTTGAATAAATCAACTTTTTATAAGCAATTTACAGCAGAATACCTTCCCTCCAAGTTAGTTCTATTTATTAACACTTTATTAGAAAATGCCAAGTTGTCTCTACTTTTCTCTACACATAGCCTCAGTGTTTTTCATTGTAAAATGAACAAAAAAGCAAGTAAAAAAGCAAGTAATGCATGGTTGATTACTGTTATTATTTTAAATCACAGAGACCCTTAGGTAACAGTATTTTTTTTCTTTTAAGAATGGAAAAGAAATGTAAAGAAGATGAGCCTTACAGCATATTTTTTAAAAGTTCCTTAATGTTCTGATTTCAATAAGATGTTAGAGTGACATTTAGTATAATATAGATTCACAGCATTTGAACCTACAGCTATTGAACTGACATTTATTTGATGCCTTTGGATAACTTCCATCCTGTGTTTTACAATAAAGATCTGATTATATGTAGTAGATCACACTTGTTAATATGAATTGAGTTGAGAAATTATTTTATCCCAAAGGTAAAAGGAAGAATGGTTTTCTTATTGTGTTGACCAAAATGAATGAGGTTTTTCTTCTAATGTTATGGAATCTATATGTTTTTCTGATTTTAATTTATAGGTCGACATTGTTTTAAGTTCCAGGGAGAAAAAAAATATATAGGAAATACAAGATTAACATTAAATAAAAGGAAGTCAGGTCTTTCAATGGGTCAGTAGTGACAGGTCAAACAGTCTTCGTGGAAGAAAAAGAAACGGGATGTATAAAATAATAGTAATGTGTACTCCAGAAATGCGCTTATTGTGAGCTTGCGCTGTGTCTAAAAGAAAGAGGAAATGGTGTCATTACACCAAAGTACATGCTGTAAGCAAATGGGAAAAAATGAAGTATCTATTATTTGGCTGAAATACTCCTAATCCCCATATCGTAGCAAATAAGGAAGTAAGGCTTGAACTCACTCCACCTGTTAATTCTTTCCTGAATTAACAGACACCGTGTTTGACACTGTAAAAGCCACCGTAGCCATTCTTTCAAGCTTCTAATGAACACACGGAAGCACCAAAATATTAGTTTAAATCTACCTTAGCTGCACAATAACCAATAGCAGATTTTGGAGTAAGAAGTGTATGATTACTTATACTTTTACTTAAGTTTAGTTCCATTTCCATGACGCCATGTATTTCAGTAAAAGTAAATACTACAGATTTCTTTTTCTCTAGGATTCTAAACGTCTATATTTGAGAACTTTTCATCTGTTTGCTTAATTTTTTCACTGCTGATCCTTACGTTTGTATTGAATAATCAGAAACCTAATCTAATGATCTGGTGGTATTTACAGCAGTGTAAAAACCTTAATGGTACCATGAAGGTTGGATTCACAAAATCACTCCCACATAAGGCAAATATTTCCTCCTCTGTGTTATGTTGCTGTTGCTACCAGGTGTTTAGAGAGTCACTGGGTTAAGCTTTTCACATGTAAATCTTACAGAGGAAGAAAAAGAATTCTTTTAACATAATTTAAAAGTTACATGTCTATATTAAATATAGACATAAATATGACTAAAATATTAACATTAAATTATTAAGCATGTACCATAGGGTTTCTGATGTTGTTCTATATGCTACAGAGACCATGAAGAATTAGATAAAATGCGCCCTGCTGTGAAAGAGGTAAAGTGCTCTAAAATGGCGGGTTGGAAGACAATAAACAAGTAAATAAATAATATAACAATACCATGTCAGATTGTGTTCAAGGTTAGGAGGCAAACAGGGTGATAGGATGAGTGTGTTGGGAACTGGGAGATGCGGCGTGTGACATGTGCCGTTAGAAAAGGCATCCTGCGGAGATCAACTTGAGCTGAGAACCAAGAAAGAGAAGGGGTCAGCCATGTTAAGAGCTGGGGAAAGAGCCTTCCAAGCAAATAGGACCTTAAGTGTGAAGACCTAAAAGTAGGGAAAAGGCTAGGTTTTTGATGACCAGAAAGAAAGTGAGCTCTCCTAGAGTGGGTTGAGCAAGGGAAGAATGATTCAGGGCGCTTTTGGGGAGGTACACAAGGACCTGATCACCAAACATGTCATTAAACAATATAAACTCCCGAGTTCAAATTTAGTGCCCATCCCATATGAAATTGTTACTGGTAGTAATCATTCATAACATTAAGAACGTATTTCCCAGTTTGCACTAAGTGAAATCTTCAGTTATGTTGTTCTTCTAACAAACATTCATTGAGGACTGACCAAGTGCTAGACTTTGTTCTGCCCCAGACATGGAGTCATGATCTAAAGGGAGAGAAGCCTCCTGCTTGTAATCACCTTTAATTCCCTTGCTTTCCTGACAGTGCTTTGAGTGCAGAAGACGACCGCTTCTATGTTTCCCACTTGCACCTCTCTATTGCTGTCTGTTCTAATTTTGCTAACAAAAGTCTTACGTAGGTTTCAATAACTCTAGGAATAAATGGTTATCAGACTTCCCTTTCATTAGGGAAAAACATTCTCCAATGAAGTCAGATTTTGACCTTGTGAGAATACAGCTCCTTACTTTCTGATGGAAACAGAAAATAATCATAGAATGGGAAGCTGTTGACTGATCTTACATCAAAAATGGTATTCCTTATGACTGCTATCCCCCCAAAGTGGGCTGGACTCAGTCTGTTTCCTTTCTGCGGTAGGGTGGCACCCATCCATTCACTTCTTGGCACTATTTACCATGAATGTTTAATAAGATGTAGAAGGTCTTGAGAAATGTTTTGAATAGGACTGTCTTTTAAAATAAACCAGCATTTTCTATCTTTTAAGTAATTTGGCAAAAATAGCATAGAATCATTTTAAAAAATATAGACTTACGGAAGTCTCTTCATACCTTCCAAGCCCTTTCTATAAAGGTGCTTCTTATAGGATTGATTTTTTAAATGCTATCAATTTTGTCTCCATCATTATACAGATCTGAAACTCTATGGGACTGGAAGAGAAGTGACTTGAGGAATGGTAATTACATGATCATAGTCAACAGTTGAAATATCTACAAACAACTCAGTAAATAGTGAAGATGATGGGTCTCGTGGGCACACCAACAGTGCACTCAGATCTCGATGTAGGAAGTGAAAAACCTCACTGAGGTTGTCATTAGAGTACATTGCTGTGGGGTCTTAAGAGAGTTTAAACCACGGTTTGTTCTCTTTTGTTCTTTGTTGTAGGTATAAAGTATAATAACTTTGATTTAGAGAAATGGTACTAGCAGAATTTTCATATATATGGAACTTGATTTGAAAAAATCATCCAATAGGATGCACCAAATGACTCCAAGGGTCACTTGGAGGATGCATTTCTCAAGTAACTTCAAGTACGATTTATAAAGACCATATATTGCTTCATAATCGTTTCCATTTTATTTCTGTTTCTCCATTCGCTGTGCTGATATAGGCAACGGATAAGGTCACGGTGGGTCAAGAGTTTTATAGATGATTAGATTTTTAACCCAACAGCTGTGCAATCCCAAGAAAATAAACAGAAGGTGAAATCATTTTAAGTGTACTCATAATTAGGGGTATACTTCAGCAAGCTAACTTCGGAGATACGTCACAAGATTCCGTAACAGACCCTCTGAATTGGTGAATGCTGTGTCTTCCATGAAGCCGTCCTTCCTCCATATCTGCATCTGCGGTGGGGGTCCCACCCGTGCTTTGCCACAGCTTCCTGAGAAGCACCTCAACTTCCATACTTATCATGCTGAATTACAATACAATATCAATGGCAAGGAATTTCTGAGGGCTTATTATGTTCCACTGATACATCACACCATATTATTAAATCCCTAAAACAAACAAAACTTTGGGGCAGATTTTATTGTCTCTACCAAAGGAAACCATCTCTGAGAAGGGAAAGAACTTATGCAAGGCCACGTGGCCAGGGAGTTCTGAAAATGGGATTAAATTCCACATCGGCCTTATTCCAAAACCCATTACTTCTCTTCATTGAGGTACAATTCTGTGTATTATTATTGGGAATTTTTCATGAGGTCAAGAGCCTTAAACACACACTGCGAGGTAGCTCCTAATTATTGGCCTCACCTTACGAAAGAAGCAACTGAGGCACAGTGAGGTCAGAGAGTGTTCAGTGTCACAGAGTTCACGAACAGTGGGGTCTGTGATCCACACCAGACAGCTGAACATCAGAGCAGGTATGCTACGCTTCCCCAGACGGCCACCACAATCACACTATTCCAGAAGGCTGTTTGGAACGAGGGAGACACAGCAGTGGTCTCCAGCAATGCTGGCGCCTGGCTCTCATCCCTGGACCTTCTCATTTCATGGTCCCGGGGTGCCCACCAGGCTTTGAGATGTTTCTGAGCTCCCTGGATGACTCTAATGCATCCCAAAGTCTGGAAGCCAGCCATACAAAGACTTTAGCACAGAGTGTGTCCCATCATGAGAGGATAATGAATATGACCTCTCTTAATACTTTCATTATTATTGATGTTATCATGAGGCACTGGTCTGAAAGCAAAACAGATGGATTTCAAAGAATAAGGCAAAAAGCAAGAACAAATGAATTGGTATAGGTCCCAAATATTTTCACTGTTCGTAAACTATTTTAAATATTGCTTTTATAGAAGGTAAACTAAGAAAAAAAATAGAAGCTTAAACAAACAAACAAATCAAACCACACAGACCCGAGACTTTGCTTTCAGTGGAGTTTGACTGGATTCTTTTATCCTATTTGAGTCACAGACAATCCTCTTTGGTTCTTCCCATTGAGGTGGCTGCCCGGGACTTTCCAGGAATACAACCGCGTTGACTTACGGCTCCTATTTTCCACGAGCCTTTGAAGTTTGCTCTAGTGATTACTGACTCATCCACAGCTTTACAAAGAAGAAAATTATATTCGAGGGAGACAGGCAATGTTGAGCAGTTTTCAGTCTTTCTGTCATATTTCTAAACGGTTCCACCCGGAGGCAGAGATACGGATTTCTTAAACTCTCCAGGTTGATTTGAGCCTTGTGGTGCTTCTGTGAAGCCTGTGTAGTACTAAACACTCATGCTCATAACGAGTATATGACCGGTGAAGTCCTGGGCACGATTTCAAACAGAATGGGCCTCCCTTTGTTTCTGTCCATCCTTCAGCTGTGGCTCGCTTTAGGCAAAGGACATGTGGCTGCTCATTTTAGTTAGCATATATGACCTTAGTTTCCTAAGGTCAGCTAGCTTTGGTGACTAGGAGGAAATGCATTTGTGAGTGTGTGAGGCAGAACAGATGGGTTATTTTCACAATAATCTCTAGTCTTTATTTATGTTTACATCATGTTTTCATATAATCTGCTAATTTTAACATGCTTTTTATGTGATATTTGAAAACCCTGTGCATGAAGGAAAATATCGACAATTTTGACTCTGAAGAAAAAGTGGAAATATTAATATATTTTGCCTTTTTTTTCCCCTCGCTCTACGCGTCCATGTCACAGCTGAGGAGAAGATGTAGGCCTACAGCTGAAGCTACTAAATTTGCAACTTTTCAAATATCTTAATACTGTTGGAATATATACAACAACCTAAATACAACTCTATTATAATAATTACCATAACTGACGCTTCTGCCCACAAAGAGATATATTATGGTCCCATAATGTATTACACAGAACAAGCCTGTAAACGCCTGGGGCAATTTTGTCATGAACAATATATGACCTGAAAAGCAGGGTTTCTTCAATTTGGTTACAGTAAATGGATCCAAGCAAATCAGAATATTCAGAGCATGAATGTAATCAATTTGAGCCTAGCTATTCTGGTTTTGAAAAGCCAGCACAATTATTTCCAGTCATTTAGAGATTTCTTAACAAGAGAGCATTTTGGTTTTTAAACAGCATCACAACAAATGTGTATATTATATTACCTGGAAAATATATTTCTCATATCTGATTCTACACACAAATGTATAGAGTGAGACATACAATCCAAGAAAATTTAATTTTCCGTGCACAAAATTAGCACGTCAGCAGAAAGGCTGAAGTTATTTTACTCTTGTGTGTTAAATCCATGTGTAGAAAAGAATGTCCATTGGATTAACTGCTGAGATTTTCAACAGTTTTGCCAATTTTTGTCAAAGGAAAAAGGCAAAACCTTCCTACGTGGAGCTCAACTGTAATTTAGCCTATAAAATTTAGACGTACAAATAAGTCTTAATTTTTGGTGTTTCCACCAAGTTGAAGTTATTTTTCTTTCACCAAGCTGAAGTTATTTTATACCATTAACTGCCTCACTCGTCACCAGAGGCTTTTTGTTATTTATGAGATTCAAAATAAATGAATGAATGAATGAATAATACATAAATTAGCAGAGTATTATCCTCTTCCTTATAAAAATCATGTGTTTAACTATAGAGCCTGCTCTTTAATTTGCAAAGTTTGATGTGTGTTCATATTAAAATGATTTATCTTTCTACCAAAGAGAATTTAACAGAACAATCTTTAAGAGACCCTAAGCATCATGAAAGAATATTTTAGTCATTATTCTACGACAGATTTGCTAGCTGACCTAGCAAAAGCAGTTTAACTTTGGTTAGAAGCTGGTGCTAACAGTCTTGAAGAGGGCCTACCTTGCCTCTTTGTTTTCATACTATTTCCTGGCTCCAATCACCTGCAGTCTGTTCCTGAGGGCTGTCAGCCTGTCTCATTTTTCTTTATATTTATATATGCATATATATAAACATATATATGTATATATGTGTAATATTTAACCCCACAACATGCAAGGATGGTCATTGCCACATTAGCCAACCCCTACAGTCGTAAATTGCTTAATCAAAATCTCTTTTAATTCTTAAAAGCCCTCCTTGTTTTCCAAATTATTCTAATATCATCTTGTACCAATGAATTAACTCCTGTAGCAACATGCATACAGGAAACCCCAACTAGGGAGAGGCATTTCACCAAGCACAGAAGAAGACTGATGCTAAAAGTGAAGCAGAAATATTGGATCCAGCATCTGACCCTTTCATTTCGGAGGTCATATAACCAGAAAATTTTGGAGCAATCGGGGTAGTCTTGAGGTGGTCAGGAAAGGAAAGTAAGGGTCACGGCGAGAACATTTTCCCAGCTAGGACATGTTTTGCAGGGGAGCTAGTTCTAAGTGTAATGTGGACTAGAAGCCACTCTGAGCCCGTCCAACTTCAGCAAACTGGATGGACTTTGGCATGTTGGCTGAGCATGTAAGTGTGAACCAAAAAAGCCACAAACTGAGAGACCAAGACTACAGTGTGTTGTATTAACAGCTAGGTAAACCACATCCTCACTTCACTATCAATGCATACGCTTCTACAGAAAGTGTGCGGTCAGTTTTCAACAGAGACATCAAATGGTGCCACTAAAACTATTGACTCACTGAGGCCTCCAATCAATGCTCACCCAACACAGCCATGCCCCCGAGTTCCACAGTCCACCAGTACAACCACGTCCTTGCAGATACCCAGCTCTCCCGGGGTCTACATCCACGGTAGTCACAGGGAATGGTGACAGGCGCACAATACACCGTCAGCTACAGCCTCGACTGCACACTCCAAAGGGCACTCAACAGCTCCCAACCCTTGTGTCATTTCTTCGTTGAGTTTACTTTCTCCACTTGTGGAGGCACCTATCTGCACCTACTTTTCCCTTGTCAGTCTAGCAGCATGGTCTTCCATTTCACCTTTGTCTCATGATCTCATCTCACCTTTGCTTGGTCTGAGAGACACAGATCGAATAAAACGGTTGCTCACCATCCATCACCACGACCAGTACTTCCAGGAGGAAGGGAGCAGACCTGCCTTCACCAAGGCCCTCTCTTCTTCAGCTATGACCTCACCACCCCCCGTTATCTCCTGGGCTCGGCTCCTTTCCTTCTGCATTTCAACAGCTCCTCACCTACTCAATATTTTACGAAAATGCATAGACACATGCAAAAATCATCCATCTTTTAGAAATTCCTCATAACCCCGTGTTGCCATTATGCTACTGCCCAATTTCTCTGTCTGTCTTTATAAAGCAAGACTTATACCGGGTACTCACGGTCTCCTTTTCCACATCTCCGGGTCTCACCACTCCACCAAAACGTCCTTTTCAAGGTTGCCAGTGGCCGCAGGTGTTACTTCATCCACTGTTTTGTCCACTGTTCACATCCCTGTTCTCACCTCTATTAAACCTGCAATAGAATGGGAGACAAGTGAATACCTTCTCCTTCTAGAAATATTCTCACTTCTTGGCTACTATGAAACCGGGCGTTCCACGGTTTCCTTTCTGCCTTTATCACCTCCATCTGTTGATTGGCTCTGTGGGGTACAAATTAGCCTTACTCAGAGAGGTCTGGCCTTTTCTCTACTGCCGGGGCTACTCAGGGTGGATTACGCCACTCTGGCCCCTGTCAGTCTGCTGCATCTCCCACCAACCAAATCATTGCACTTCCCTGGGAAGCTCTCTTTTCCAATATATCCTTGGCCAAAGGGGCCTCGAACTCCAGTCTGGGAGGCAGAGTGTCCGACAGCCACAATGGTCCCTTAGCATGTACTCACCCTGGCACCCTGAGGTGATGATCACGTGCTTCTAGCCATTGGTCTTGGAATCATTCCTGCTTACATGTCTTATTATGAGAGTTAAAACCTCCTTGGGACTTTTTTTCTATAAGTTTCCTCAGAGAAACCTGGACAGTAGGCAGGCTAGTCCTAATTCGGCTTACCAAAGGCAGGGCCTTAGATGGAGTTCATCAGCTTGTTTGAAGCTGGGGGTGTGTGGAGCACTAATGGCCCCTTTCACCCTTCCCATTAATTCCTTTTCCTTCCTTCCTTCCTTCCTTCCTTCCTTCCTTCCTTCCTTCCTTCCTTCCTTCCTTCCTTCCTTCCTTGTTCCTCTTTCTTCCTTTCCTTGAGTTTCTTTCTTTCTACTGGGATAAAATAATTAAAGTGCCAAAACATTCACCCTTTTAATGTGTGCAATTCAGAGATTATCAGTATATTCACAAGGTTGTGAAACCTCACCCACTATGCTTCCAGAACATTTTCATCATCCCCCAAAGGAACCCCATAACCATGAGCAGTCACTCCCCATTCCCCCCTCTCCCAGCCTCTGGCACCCACTCATCCATAGTCCGCCTCGATGGATTTGCCTGTATGGACCATTTATTTCATTAGAATCATACAGTACATGCCCTTTCTGTGTCTGGCTTCTTCCACTTATATTTTCAAGATTTATTTAGGTTTTAGCATGTATCAGAACTTCACTTCTTTTTGTGGCTGAATAATATTCTATTGTAGGAATATGTCCACTTAAAAAAAATCCTCTCAGCAGTTGATAGACATTTGGGTTGTTTCAGCTTCAGGGCTCATATGAACTCTGACATTTGGGTACAGGTCTTTGCTGCAATTATGTTTTAAATTCTCTTAGTTTTGGCGATCTCTTAGTTTTGTAAATTCTCTTAGATTTGCAGTAAGGCTTGAGATTAAGAAGTGTGAATCCCATAACTTTGTTCTTTTTCAAAAACATTGACTCTTCTGGATCCTTTGTATTCTTGTGTAAATTTTAGGGTCAGCTTACCATTCTCCAAAAAAGGCAGGGGAGTTTTCCCTGGGGTCATGCTTGCACTGTAGATGAACTTGGTTATCATTGCTATTTGGGGAAAAAAAAAAAAAAACATTTGGACTTCTAATCCATGAACACATGCTGTCTTTCCATTTATTTAGGTCTTTTCGTTTGTTTTTCTCATTTCTTTCAATGATTGCAATTTTCAGCATACAGAATTTTCATTCCTTCTATTAAATTTATTTTGCAGTATTTTAATTTTTGATACTATTGTAAATTGACTTGTTTTCTTAATTTTTTCCTTAAATTATTCATTGCTAGTGTGTAGAAAAATAATTGATTTTGTATATTCATCATCTTTCTGCAACCATATGAACTCATGTATTAGGTCTATCAGGGATGTGTGTGTGTGTGTGTGTGTGTGTGTGTGAATTCCTCGAGGTTTTTAAAATTCCAGATGAGGTCATTTGCAAATAGGTATAGTTTATTTCTTCTTTTCAATATAGAGTCCTTTTATTTTCCTTTCTTGTCTAAGTATCCCAGCAAAACCCTCCAGTGCAGTGTTGAATAGAAATGGTGTCCGGTCTCTTTCCGACCTGGAAAAAGAAATCTTTTGTCTTTTGCTGGGTTTCATCAGTGAACTTTTCTGTGCTGATGAGGATGATCATGTGGGTTTTGTATTTTATTTTATTAATAATGAATTTTATATTGATTGATCTTCATATACTGCACACATCTTGTGATACTACATTAAATCCCACTGGGTCACAGCATGGAAGACTTTCTATAAGTTGGTAGATTTGTTTTGCTTGTGTTTTGTTCGGGATTTTTACATCTATGTGGTTTTCTTCTCATGTGATGTCTTTGCCTCCTAGAATAATAACAAAAATACTGGGCTCCTAGAATGAGCTATGAAGGGATCCATTCTCCTCTTTTTTGAGAAGAGCTGGTGAAAAGTTGCCGTTAGTTCCTTGAATATGTGGCTGAATTCACCAGTGAAGCACCTGGTCTGGGCATTTTCTTTGTGGCAGTTGCAATTCTGTGATTGCTAATTTAGCCTCTTTCCTTGTTGTAAATCTGTACACATTTTCTCTTTCTTCTGGAGTCTGATTCATTAGTGTGTGTCTTTTTAGGAATTTATTTCATTTAGGTTACCTAACTTGTTGGCAGACAACTATTCATAGTATTTTCTTAACAACCCCTTTTTATTTCTGTAAGATCAGTACCTTGGCCTCCTCCTTAATTTTACTAATTTGTCTTGACTTTATTCCTAGTTGTCTTGTTAAAAGGTGGCCAATTTTGCCAATGTTTTGATAGAACAAACTTTTGCTTTTGTTGATTTTTCCCTACTTTTCTAGTGTCTATTTCACTTATTTCTGGTCTAACCTTTATTATTTTCTTCCTTCTGCTTGGTATGGGTTTAATTTGCTGCTCTTTTCCTAGTTCTTAAGGCCAAATGATCTGTTATTGATTTGAGATTTTTTTTTCTTTTTTAATCTAGGCATTTACAACCATACATTTCCTCCTAAGCTCTCACTGAAGTCCATCAATATTGTTATGTTGTGTTTTGTTTCCATTTATATCAAAGTACTTTCTTTTTTGTTTGTTTGTTTCAAGTTTTTATTTAAATTCTAGTTAGTTAACATATAGGGCAGTATTGGGTTTGGGAGTAGAACTCAGTGATTCATCCCTTACAGACAACCCCCAGCGCTCATCACAAGTGCCCTCCTTGATGCCCATCCCCCACCCACCTCCCTCCCTCCATCCACCCTCAATGTGTTCCCTACAGTTAAGAGACTTTATGGCTTGCCTCTCTCTCACCCTCTCTCTCTCTTTTCATATCAAAGTCCTTTCTAATCTATCTATTTCTTTGACTCATTGGCTATTTAGGAGTGTGTTGTTAATTTCCACATATTTTGGCATTAGCCAGATTACCTTCTGTTACTGATTTCTAATTTCACTTTATTGTGGCTGGAGAACATACTTTGTATGATTTCAATATTTTTATTTTTTTAAGATTTTTTATTTATTTATTTGACAGAGAGAGACACAGCAAGAGCAGGAACGCAAGCAGGGGGAGTGGGAGAGGGAGAAGCAGACTTCCCGCCGAGCAGGGAGCCCGATGTGGGGCTCGATCCCAGGACCCTGGGATCACGACCCGAGCCGAAGGCAGACGCTTAACGACTGAGCCACTCAGGCGCCCCTGATTTCAATATTTTTAAATTTACTGAGACCCATTTTATAGGCTAACATATGATCCATCTTGGAGGAGTTCCCTGTGTACTTGAGAAGAATGTGTATTCTGCTACTGGGGGGATCCTTCAATGGCTGGAACAAAATCTCTAGAATAAAAATCCAAACACTGCTCCATGGTCTAGGAGGTTCTACACACTCTGGGTTCTGCTTATCGCTCTGCCTTAATACATAACATTCTTTGCCTTTCCCACTAGTGTCCCCTGAGTTTAGCCTCATTTCCGTTTCTTAAATACCCCCAAATTCCCATCTCCACCTCTTTACACATGTTGTGCCCTCTGGCTAGAACATTAACACATAAACTAATTAACAATATTCCATGTGCTTTGCATTTTGATAATAGCACCACATAGTTTGTCTAAACAACGTTTTATAATCCTGATTTTACATGTGAGAAAACAGAGTCCTAAAGAGGCTAATACACTCATCAAAAGTACCTAGATGATAACATTCTGGAAAACACTGGAGAATTAACTATTTTTGTTGTATATTACCTAATGTCTCTTATCTACTAGATCAGGTAGGCAGGACTCAAACCACCTGTATCTGACTCCAGAGTCCATACATTTTGCCGCTGTCCTATTTTGCAACCTTGGTCTGAGTGTCAGAGGGAAGGATACATACTACCCCTGCTTGTGTGTGCAATTTACACTGACTTAGGTATTCTACACTGCACGTTGCTATAGGCAGCGTGATGGGTGGGTGGGTTGTGAGAGAGCGAGGGGTAGTCTTGTTCCATTTCTCAACTTCTGCTTTAAACATCATCTGTCCCTTAGATTTTATTCTGAGGCCAAAATTATATATATATGTATATATATATATACACACACACATACATACATATTATAATACTAACACTAAAAATAATTATTATTATAATATAAAAAGATCATATATATTACTTATATATGAGTATATAGTAAATATAAACAAACATACGTACACACACAACATGCTTCTCTCTGCTACACCCTTTGCACACTATTCTCATTGCCTCAAATGCCATTGTCGAAACAGAACAAGTCCGTACTAATTCCTTTTTTTTTTAGGTTTATATTTTACTGTGGAAAGGCCACTTAACATGAGATCTAAATTTTTAAGCGTACGATACTGTTAATTATAGAAACTATTTTGTACAACAGATCTCTAGAAATTATTCATCTTGCATCATCGAGACTTTATGCCCACTGATCAGCAACTCCCCATTTCCCCTTTCTCCAGCCCAAGGCAACAACCATTCTACTCTGATTCTATTAGATTAACTATTTGAGATGCCTCCTGTAAATGGAATCACGCAGTATTTGTCCTTCTGTTATTTCCTTATTTTACTTAGTGCAATGTCCTCAAGGTTCATCCATGCTGTTATATGTTGCAGAATTTCCTTCTTTTTAAAAAAACTCCTGCAGAGTTCAGGCCCTATATATTATTTTATTTTATTTTATTTTATTTTATTTTATTTTTATTCTTTTTTCCTCAGTTTTATTAAGACATAATGACATACAGCACTTTTTAGGTTTAAGCTGCACAGCATAGTGACTTTTCATATGTATTGTGAAATGGTCACCCTGATGTTTGCTTAACATCCATTATCTCATATAAGCACAAAGAAAAACGAAAAAAAAATGTGTTTTCCCTTGTGATGCGAACTTTTAGGATCTACTCACTTAACAGCTTTCAAATATACCATACAGCAGACTACCTACGATCATTGTCTACATTGGATCCCCAGTACTTATTTACAACTGCAAGTTTGCACCTCGGGCCCCCTTCATCCATTTTCCCTACTCCCTCCCCCTGTTCTCCACTTCTGGTAACCACAAATCTGGTCTCTTTTTCCGAGTTTGATTTTTTTTTTTTAGATGCTACATATAAGTGAAATCATAAAGTATTTGTCTTTCTCTAACTTACTTCAATTAGCATAATGCCCTCAAGATCCATCCATGTTGTTGCAGTTCATGAAAACTATAAGACGCTAATGTTAGCTCTCTTTGATATATATGTATTATACAAACATACGTATGTAAATGTATTTACAAATTTTTGTTATGAAAGTTTCCATGTAAGTATCCCTACTAGTCTACCTATTTTACATATTTCTCAAAAGCAAGAAAATAGTTCCATTTTAATTTTAAAATCCTAGCTCTTCTTTTATTGCATGCAAACAATAAAAACAAAATGTTAAATAAAAAAATGAATTACAGCTTCTGTCACCAATCGGTTATTGGTGCAAGATTAGGCAAATGATAGATTTCATATCTGTGAAAAAAAGATTGTTTAAAAAAAAGCGGTTTCAAATCTCTTTTACCTCAGGTATCTGGCGTAAGCTGAGGAAAGATCTGAAACAGCTCCCTTGAAGAATGCACATTCATTCACTGATGTGTGTATATATGAAATATATGTACATATATATGCTATATATGAATATGCATACAATAATGCATATATACATATAAACCTGATACATATACATATGTATGCATACATGTAATACAACATACGTATATTACACATATGATAATAATATATATATAGTAATCTCACCTATAATTTAAGTTTCACTATTAAGCTAATTCATGGACACTCCCGAGTTCCTTTTGACCTTATTTTAAGAAATCTAATTTAGCCAGCATCTCTTCTTTCCTGTGAGGGATTGTGTTGTATCAACTGGATTAAGGCCATGAACTGCAATTTCTGAAATATCCTTCACTCCATGTTTGTGAGCCATAATCAAGTGAGTGGAAGAGCAGTCCTTAACCTCAGGCCAGTGGAGGTGGACACAGTGAGGGCCAGGGGCAGCCTGGCCGGTCCCACTGCGGGGAACGTTCCCTCTCTGCCGCTCTGCCTCCAGGCTGTCTTCCCTCAAACTGGTCCTGCTGAGCAACACGGTGCCAGACTCCCATATACGGTGCTTGGCCCAGAGATGTGGTGTCCACACTGACACAACCTCCCTTGGGTCTTTGCCACATCTTCCCTTTCTCAGTCTGACACTGATGGCTCAACTTGGCTGGTTTCTCACATTTACCTGCAAGCTCCCCTTAACTGCCGGCACTGACCAACCACCTGCACTAACCACCTGCACTAACCTGCAGACAGGTTAGTGGCTCTCTGACCCTCTGACTCTCCCTTTCAGTTGTTCTTTTCCTTTAATAAACCACTCATTCCCACAATACCCATTATGTAAATCCTGACTGATACATTCCCCAAATTTTTAGCATTTCCTCATTTATTTCTAATGGGCTTTGGGTAGTGAAGCTTTGAAGAGATTCAGTTCAAAAAGATACTTATGGTTCTCTTAGACAAAGTGATTCCATAAAGCTGGGAAGGGTATACAAAAGGCATACATACTAGAAGAAGGGAAATAGGCATTTTCCCCTAAACAATAAAACTTTATGGCAGCCAGTAATTGAGGAAAATTTTTGTAGTACTTTTTTTCTTTTGTTCCTGGTGAATTTTGCATGTACTTTGAAGGTTGTTTTAAATATCACCACCTTTCATTTTGGGAATGCTAATTTCAGTTTGCAAACATAGACACATCACAGGCATTAGATAGTACTGGGCTCGTCTTGACCTCATTTAAGTCACTGTATTATTTAATCATATGTAATAAAGAACCCAGAATCAAATGGAGCTGTATTTAGTGGCAAAATTGCAATAAACATGACTGTCTTATATAAACACACTCTATTTAAAAATTGGCCTCATTATAATGCCTTGTGTTCAATACCTGGTGATAGCAACAGTCTGTTCTTTAAAATGAGGAGCAGATTTTTTTCTAAATGAACCATTTGATTGCATTAGCAAGGCCTAACAATTGCTATTTTTTACATGAAACCAGGCTCATTTTTACTCTTTTCAATTTGTCTGTTAATGAATTTTGAAAGCATTTTCTTTTTAATAATTTGCTTCTAAAATCCTGTTCTCTCTTGACTATTGTTCTCTGTTGACTAACCTCTGATCTTAGGATTTCCTATGTTTATCACTACTTATTTCAAAGAGGCTTTAATCATAGACTTTGAACATAAACTCATAACAATGGGAATATGATCTATAATTAGTATGTTAAAGACTTATTTAAAAAAACTTGTATTTTTACTTGTGATATGAAAAAAGTTTGTCATTAATGTTAACAATGCAACTGTATTATTTATAATATAATTAAAAATAATATTTTAGTTGAATACAGTAGTATGCCCAAAGAAAACTTTTCTAATAAAATCTAGAACATGATGACCAAAAAATGGAATTGCAGACATGAAGCTTTCCAAATTGTCTTTTTCAAATAATTCCTTAAAAAAATAAAAATGAAGTTCTCATCTCATAGATACGATTTTCCTTGAGCTGTCTTTTCCCCCCAAAATTATATAACTCAAGTCTACAGCTTTGACACTACTTTAGAAAAAAATCGTTCTAATAATTTATGATTTGCACTCTATTTTAATTATTTCATAGAAGGCACTAGAGTGTATTTCCAAAATAAAATGATCCAAGGGAATTTGTTATGTTTTTCCTAGTTAATGCATAAAATATTGCTTTTTTTGTGCTTGTTTATCTTGAAAATTTAATAATTAAATCTTGGCCCTAGATTTAAAAAAAGATTTTATATATATATACATATATGTATATATGTATATATATATGAAGTTACCCTGAGAATTGATTTAACAACTTGCTAAGTTCCATGAGATATTCAGTTATACAAAAGATTTATATAAATTTATTTCCTGTGTATGTTTGGAGGGTGATGGTACGTGGAATTTTGACTTATCTGCATAAATTACAATTAACGCTTTATGAGCAGAAAATTCGGATTGTGACAAAGAAGGGGAAGATAACGTTGCTTGGATTCTGAAAGCAAACCAAACGAGGCATGAATCCACATCAACACTCGTGCCTAGATGTATGGCCACAGGAAATTACTTACACTTTTCTGAATTTCCACTGTCTCCAGTATCAATAAGGACCAAAACCACAATAAAAAAAATAAATGGCACTTATATAAATTTGCTAGGGCTTCTGTAACAAAATACAATAGACTGGGTCATTCAAACAACATAAATTTATTTTCTCACAGTTGTGGAAGCTAGAAGTCCCAAATCAAGGTGTTGACAGCTTTGGTTTCTCCTTCTCTCTTCCTTGGCAGGCCATCTTGCTGTGTCCCCAACACGGTCCATCCTCTGTGCGTGTGCATCCCTGGCATCATTCTGTGTGTCCAAATTCCCTTTTCTTCTACGGACAAGGACACCGTCATATTGAATTAGGACCCACTTCACTGACCTAACTGAACCTTAATTATCTCTTTAAAGGCTCCATCTCCAAATACAGTCACATTCTGAGGTCCCAGGGGTTATGGTTATGGTTTCTTAATCTTGACTATGTAACTATTATCTTAGGAACTGTATAAACTGTAGAAACGTGCAGATTCCCACCCCTATTTGGACCTATTGTCTTTTGTAATTGGGATCTGGCTAGCCCCTGGCACGTGATCAGCCAGTACCTGACATTATTACTGTTGTTGTTGTCAGTAGTAGTAGAGAGTTTCAGTGTAATAGCAGTACTTGTGTTAGTGATGACGGTGGGCATAAGTCTTGCAGTTGAATTTGACCACTAAGGACGAACTTCCCGGGAGTTACACAGGGGAGGAGGTACTGGCAGGTAGTTGCACACAGACTACAGTTCCTTGTTACTATAACAAGTTTCCACAAACTGAGCAGCTTAAAAGCATACTTACCATTGTTTTCCAGTTCCATGGATCATAAGGCCAGGTGGACTTGGCTGCATTCTCCGTTTATGCTCGCACAAGGCCAGAATTATAAAGCACTCCAGCTGTGTTCTTATCTGGAAACTTGAGCAAATGATTTGTTTCCAAGTTCATTCAAGTTGTTGGCATAATCCATTTCCATATGGGTGTAGATCTGAGGTTCTTGTCATGTGGGGGCCACTTCCTTCTCCTAGAGGCCACCCTCCTCACTTCTTCTCATGTGTCCCCCTCCAGCTACAAACCAGTGGCAACGTATTAAGTTTTTCTCCATCTTCTACCTCTTCCAAATGTCTGCCCCTTCTGCCACCAGCTGGGGAAAACTTTCTGCTTTTACAGAGAAGGCCCATCCAGATACTCTCCCCATACTGAGATTGGCTGTACTGTACAACGCAGCATAATCACAACAAAATCATAGGCATAGGCTCTCTGGATTCGGGGATAACATCTTTGGGGCCACCTGCTACTGTTGTTTTGTCAAGGAAATACACCAATCGGAAAAGATCTCCAAAGTTGAGTGCAACCAGTAGAATATGGCCCAGGGAGTTAAGCCATGTCTGAGAACAGAGTAGGCTATAGGATGAGGTACCAGGATGGCCTCTGTTCACCAGTACTGTCAAGGTATCTTTTATATTTTGGTGGCATTTCTTGTTATCAAATCTTACAGATAACAACCTGGCATCTCTGGTTAAATAGGCTGGATCTAAAAACCTCAGAACACACCGCTGAAAAATGCTGGAAGAATTTAACTACAAGTAATTTTTGAATATAATGTCTGTCCTATCACGTGGACAGACATTATATTCAAAAAATACTTGTAGTCTTAGAACAGAAATGAGGTCTAGTCCATTTTGTTGAACTAAAATTTCTTGGACTGGGCTGCAGGGAAATGAATGTGTTTTCGAGGTGAATTCAGACCAGGCCAGTTGCATCAGTAAATCTGAGAAATATCTTATTTCCAAAGCAGAGGCAATGGATATTTATTTGCTCCTTAGATTCTTTAGGGTGAAAAATATGCTTAGAATTAAGCATTCTTAAAAAGTTTGTCACACACACAAAAATTGGTGGCATTTTGAATATATATTGAATATATTTGAATAAAAGCTCTCTAATTAGCTACAACACATCATTACTTGCTTACATTCTCAGGAAAAGTAAACACCTTACCAACATCAAATCACTTTTCTGTTCTTCCAGTACCAGGGGAAAACCCTCCATCTACGGACGTTGGAATGGCTAGAGGAAGCAGTCTTCTGCTAAAAGGTGATGTACCATTTTAGCTCAGTTTCAACTGGAAACGTTTTGGAAATTTCTCAGTCTCTCAATGGTTCTTTCTTTGGACAAAAAGTCAAGGGAGGTAGAATTCTGCAGGCAAAAGCATCTAAATCACAGGCCATCAGGACTACTCTGGCATTATGTTTCTGCATTCCTAGAGTCAAGGAAGGTAATGGAAGTCATAGACACACGTTCCAAATACTTGGCTCACGTGCCCTCTGTGTTATCAAAGCGAAGGACGAGAGGGCCCTCCCATGAGAAAGCAAAATGCAATCTCTATTAAAATATCAACAGCATTTTTCACAGAGCTAGAGCAAATAATCCTAAAATTTGTATGGACCTACAGAACACCCCAAATAGCCAAAGCAATCTTGAGAAAGAATAAAGCTGGAGGCATCACGATTCCAGATTTCCTGATATACTACAAAGCTGTAGTCATCAAAACAGTATGGTACTGGCACAAAAACAGACACATAACTCAGTGGGAGAGGATACAGAGCCTGGAAATAAACCCACACTTATATGGCTAGTTAGTCTACAACAAAGAAGGCAAGTACATATAATGGGGGAAAAGACAGTTTCTTCAATAAATGGTGCTGGAAAACTGCACAGCCACATGCAAAAGAATGATACTGGACCACTTTCTTACACCATACACAAAAATAAACTCAAAATGGATTAAAGACCTGAATATAAGCCCCGAAATCATAAAACTCCTGGCAGAAACCATAGATAGTAATGTCTTTGACACTGGCTACAGAAGCGTTTTTCTAGATCTGTTTCCTCAGGCAAGGGAAAGAAAGCAGAACTCAACCATTAAGACTACACCAAAATAAAAAGCTTCTGCATGGTGAAGGAAACCGTCAACAAAACACAAAGGCAAACTACTGAATGGAAGAAGTTATTTTCAAATGATATATCCAATAAGGAGTTAGTATTCAAAATATATAAAGAATTTATACAACTCAACACCAAAATCTCCAAATAATCCAATTAAAAATGGGCATAGAACACAAATAGACATTTTTTTCCCAAAGAGGATATAAAAATGACCAACAGATACATGAAAAGATGCTCAGTATCACTGATCATCAGGGAAATGGTAATCAGAATCACAATGAGATATCACCACACACCTGTCAGAATGGCTAGAATCAAAAAGATCACAAAATTACAAATGTTGGCCAGGATGTGGAGAAAAAGAATCCTCGTGCACTGTTGGTGGGAATACAGATTGGTTCAGCCACTGTGGAAAATGGTACAGAGGTGCCTCTAAAACTTAAAAATAGAACCACCCTCTGATCCAGTAATTCACTCCTGGGGTATTTACTCAAAGAAAACAAAAACACTAATTGAGGAAGACAGATGCACCCCTATGTTCACTGCAGCATTATTTACACCAGCCAAGATACAGAAGCAGCTCAAGTGTCCATCGACAGATGCATGGATAAAGAAGATGTGGGAGATATCTATAATGGACTATTACTCAGCCATAAAAAAGGATGAGATCTTGCCATTTGCAACAACATGGATGGAACTAGAGGGTATTATGCTAAGTGAAATAAGTCAGTCAGAGAAAGACATATTTCATATGATTTCACTCATATATGGAACTTAAGGAGCAAAACAAACGAACAAAGAAAAAAAAGGCAAATAAAAAACCAGACTCTTACATACTGAACACACTGATGGTTACCAGAGGGGAGGTGGGTAGGGAGCATGGGGGAAATAGGTGAAGGAGATTAAGTGTGCACTTATCATGATGAGTGCTGTGTAATGTATAGAATTATTGAATCATTATATTGTACACCTGAACCTGACATAACACTATGAAAAAAAAAAAAACCTGTACAGCTAAACTTGCATATATTTATAAAAACACATGGCATTTACCGGGGGGAAAAAAAACATATACAATGTTATATCAATTGGAATTAAGCAATTGGTATAGGGGCATAAGCAACTGTGTTCATGCCACTCTGAAAAATTATGGCATTTAGTTCTCTGCATGTGTTTGGGCTGTGCTAACAAAGTTTCCCAGCTCAGAGACGGGAACTTGAGCAACTGGGGATGTTTAAATGCAGAGATTGCTCAATTTCCTTCTCCTGGTTAAACGTCTCTGAAAATCACCCAGGAGCTGTGATTCAGCAGAGAGGTTATGGAAGGAGGAGCTGAGGTTTACTGCCAGACTGCACTGGGGTTGTCTACATTCATTAAAAACAGGGTGACAGAATGCTACTTAAAAATCACAGCTCCAGGAACTGTGATGGATTTTATGTCTCTCTTCCAATTAGCCCTTACGATAAATCTATTATGAAGGGATTATTCTTCCAAATGCACAGACGATAAATCTGAGAGAGATAAAGCAACTCTCCAAGTCTCCACAGTTAGTGAGTAGGAATATTTAGATTTGAACTCAGGTCTGTGAAATGATTGATGCCGATTTTAAAGGTCTGTGTTGCCGATACCTACAGATTGCTGTGAAAGTAAAGAGGACATAAGAATCAAAGTCTTGGTAGTCAGGGACACCTCAGAGGTAGAGATAGCTACATTAGGACATAATGAACCATTATGTTCATTATGGTTAAGGAACCAGAGGGAATGGAAGGAAAAACAAATCTTCATAGGGAAACAGCACACACTAAATTTCAGAGGTGAGCAAGGCCACTGGGATTTATTAGAACTGCAAGCCCTTCATTATAAATGGATGGTACTGATAAGATAAAGCAATAGCAGGATCATAAAAGGCCTTATGGTTCATGTTAAACAGTAGGTTGTGTGATGCAAGAGCAACAGGGGTTTACTAGCAGATACTAGGTCGGCAATACTAGAACCAACGTCCAACTACCATACCCAAAGGTGGAAAGGAACTAGCAGCCCTCTAAGAGTGCTTGGTTTTATGAAAGCCCAAGGAACAGGAAGGAAAATAAGTTTATGTGATAGTGGCAGAGGCTAGATGGCTTTTACATTAATGACTGTAGTCCTCAGCATTCAACAGACGGAAGTGTTGGCCTTTCCAGGTTCCTTGTAGCACAGAGGAAGCAGGACAGCAGCTGAGAGCAAGGGAAGATGAGAACCCCTGGCAGGTCTCCTACGCCCTGGGGCTGAGAAGGAGGCAGGAGGTGACAGTTGTATGGAGACAGTAGATCCCAGGCCCTACAAGGAATGGATGGGTGTTGAGCGAGGTCAACATATATTCAGGATTACTGAGTGTGGACATGAACTAGCTCTGACTGATCATTTGGGAAACATGCACAGTCAATGGCTGAATTAATACACTTCGCAGAAAAAAAAATGAAGATACCCATCACATTGTTTTTCCCATGCATCTCAAAAAAAAAAAAGAAAAAGAACCCCTGGGGAAAACGGATGATACCAGGTCTTTAAGTGATTTACACAATATGACCTCTTTTATCATACGTGGCTGAACCCTTTCAGAATGATGTAACCACAGATGTGTGAAAGGGATTCTTGGAGAGATTAGCACAGCTAGGGGACAGAGCAGGCTTCAGAACAGGAATTGAACAAGGGGAGAGCAGATTAGGAACTCATCTCTATTTTCACCACCATATTCCAAAAGTTGTTACAAATGGCATCACTAATCACTCGAACTTTAACTGGCATGGAGGTTTGGCAGCGTTTATGTGGGTCATTGTCTTGTGGAAAATAATCCAATACTTCCTCTATGAAAGGTCACAGAGGAAGTTTTTGTTTTTCCTTTTCTCTCTTCACTATAGCACAGATGGTCATCACTTAATCTCTGATTTGCATTGACAATCTTCAAACTACGCCCTCTCACCCTTCAGTCTGCCTTCAGAGATTTTCCCAACAGAGATTTCTCTTTTGATGTCACCAAATTGTATCTCCACTCCACAGAATCTTTATTTATTTATTCCTCATGTTATGTGAGATAAAGTTCAAACACTTCAGCATGACATAAACAGGCCCCAACTATGACCTCTACCTATTTCTTGAAATTCATCTCCCTCGCTCTTCCAAAAGAGAACCCTGCTTGAGCAAAACTAGTTCATGCATTGCTTCTCCACATGCATAATGCCTGTTACATCCATAGGCTTCTTCTGAACCACAACCTCTTGTGAACAGAGTCCACAAACGATTGAGTCATTGATTTGCCTGGTTCACACCATCTATGAGGCAGGATATCATAGTGCCTAAGAGCGAAGGAATATACAAGCGGGGCCAAACCCGCCTCTTTCTCTGCCTAGCAGTGTGAACGTGACTAACTTTCGTAAGCTCTTTGAGCACTTTATTCAACTGGAACATAATGGTTATCATGGTATTTAGTGTTTTGTGGTGTTGTGAGGCTTAATGTGAAGAACCTGACACATAATATGTGAACCATAAATGCCAGCTACTATCATTATTATTATTATTATTATTGTTATTATTATTGTTATTATTATTACTGCATATATGCAACAACTCTGAATTCTGGCTTGCTTCTCAAAGTGCCAGTGATCTGAGGGACAGTTTCTGCATAGGGTTAAAATAGCACAATTTTACTTAAGAACCAGAATGAGCCTCCATTTCAAGTTCTTTTCAACAAACTTGATCCAGGGACATTGAGAGGCACTGTGCAAGGGCCCAAAGCAAAAACAGGAGATTCGGTCTGTTTAAGGATTGTTTCTCTCTAAAGAGCATATAAGGCATAAGTGTCTACCCACCCCCTTCAAGCCAAACATAATCTTGTTGGGGTCACAGTATCACTGAGACCCTTGGGCTCATATGTGATGACATCCAGATCACTTCGCATTCCATTTGTGTGAATTAGAAACAGCCAAACACCAAAGAGCTTTATGACATGGCCAGATACTCATCCAGAGATTCCACTTTACCATAAACCCCAGATACTATTAAACTTATTACGGTTCATCTACCCAGGTATGTTTTCCACTCTGTGTATAGGAGCTCATTCCCTCTGTTTCCCTCTATCTTTATAAAGAAAAACATCGTATACAGTAAAACACCATAGACTGTCTTAGAACTTCATACGCACATATGACTCTATTTTAGGGACAAAAATATGGTGCAAAAGTGCTAATTTAATCAATTCCATGAAGGCTTCTATTGTTTATAAGAATTCTATGAAAAAATAATTGGATGACTGTAGGAAAAGTTTCAATAAATTCACATTTCACTTTTATGCCCTGCTATCCTCTGTAGAGAAGGAGACCAATGTTCCCCTTCTATCCCTCCCCCCACTCCTTATTTCATTTGCAGGGTAGGGTCCAGAGCACTGTCCCGAGTTCTCTCCTCCATTGACTGAGGTCAAAGTTACTGATGTGGTCACAGTACCTTGAAGCAGACCCTTACCAGGAGGAACATACATGAGATTGGGTTGAAAAACAAAAGCTATACCACTAGCAATTCCTTCTTCAAGTCACGAGTGGACCCTGACAATTCTTTTCACTATGAAAAGGGTGAGACTCAAAACTTGACAGGGCTAGAAAGGACTGGCATGATATCTTCAGAGCACTAAATGAGAAAAATAGGCAGCCAAGAATACTATATCCAGCTAGGCTGTCATTGAAAATAGAAGGAGAGATAAAAAGCTTCCGGGACAAACAAAATCTAAAGGAATCTGCAAACACAAAACCAGCCCTCCAAGAAATATTGAGAGGGGTCCTCTAAGGAAAGAGAGAGCCTAAAAGCAACATAGACCAGAAAGAAACACAGACAATATACAGTAACAGTCACCTTACAGGCAATACAATGGCACTAAATTCATATCTTTCAATAGTTACCCTGAATGTAAACGGGCTCAATGCCCCAATCAAAAGACACAGGCTATCAGATTGGATTAAAAAACAAGACCGATCGATATGCTGTCTGCAAGAGACTCATTTTAGACCCAAAGACACCCCCAGATTTAAAGTGAGGGGGTGGAAAACCATTTACCATGCTAATGGACACAAAAAGAAAGCTGGGGTGGCAATCCTTATATCAGACAAATTGGATTTTAAACCAAAGACTGTAATAAGAGATGAGGAAGGACACTATATCCTACTTAAAGGGTCTATCCAACAAGAAGATCTAACAATTGTAAATATCTATGCTCCTAACATGGGAGCAGCCAATTATATAAGGCAATTAATAACAAAAGCAAAGAAACATATTGACAACAATACAATAATAGTGGGGGACTTTAACACCCCTCTAACTGAAATGGACAGATCATCTAAGCAAAAGATCAACAAGGAAATAAAGACTTTAAGTGACACACTGGACCAAATGGACTTCACAGACATATTCAGAACATTCCATCCCAAAGCAATGGAATACACATTCGTCTCTAGTGCCCCTGGAACATTCTCCAGAATAGATCACATCCTAGTTCACAAATCAGGTCTCAACTGGTACCAAAAAATTGGGATCATTCCCTGCATATTTTCAGACCACAATGCTTTGAAACTGGAACTCAATCACAAGACGAAAGTCGGAAAGAACTCCAAACATGGAGGCTAAAGAGCATCCTACTAAAGAATGAATGGGTCAACCAGGAAATTAAAGAAGAATTTAAAAAATTCATGGAAACCAATGAAAACGAAAACACAACTGTTCAAAATCTTTGGGATGCAGCAAGGCAGTCCTAAGAGGAAAGTATATAGCAATACAAGCCTTTCTCAAGAAACAAGAAAGGTCTCAAGTAAACAACCTAACCCTACACCTAAAGAAGCTAGAGAAAGAACAGCAAATAAAGCCTAAACCCAGCAGGAGAAGAGAAATAATAAAGATCAGAGCAGAAATCAATGAAATGGAAACCAAAAGAATAGTAGAACAGATCAACGAACCTAGGAGCTGGTTCTTTGAAAGAATTAACAAGATTGATAAACCCCAGGCCAGACTTATCAAAAAGAAAAGAGAAATGACCCAAATAAATAAAATCATGAATGAAAGAGGCAAGATCACAACCAACACCAAAGAAAGACAAACAAGTATAAGGAATATTATGAGCAACTCTATGCCACCAAATTAGATAACCTGGAAGAAATGGATGCATTCCTAGGGATGTAACAACTACCAAAACTGAACCAGGAAGAAATAGAAAACCTGAACAGACCTATAACCACTAAGGAAATTGAAGCAGTCATCAAAAATCTCCCAACAAACAAAAGCCCAGGGCCAGATGGCTTCCCAGGGGAATTCTACCAAACATTTAAAGAAGATTAATACCTATTCTCCTGAAACTGTTCCAAAAAATAGAAATGGAAGGAAAACTTCCAAACTCATTTTATGAAGCCACCATTACCTTGATCCCCAAACTAGACAAAGACCCCATCAAAAAGGAGAATTACAGAGCAATATCCTTGATGAATATGGATGCAAAATTTCTCACCAAAATACTAGCCAATAGGATCCAACAGTACATTAAAAGGATTATTCACCACAACCAAGTGGGATTTATCCCTGAGCTGCAAGGTTGGTTCAACATCTGCAAATCAATCAACGTGATACAATACATTAACAAAAGAAAGAACAAGAATCATATGATCCTCTCAATAGATGCAGAAAAGGCATTTGACAAAGTACAGCATCCTTTCTTGATCAAAACTCTTCAGAGTATAGGGATAGAGGGTACATACCTCAATATCATAGAAGCCATCTATGAAAAACCTACAGCGAATATCATTCTCAATGGGGAAAAACTGAGAGCTTTCCCCCTAAGGTCAGGAATGTGGCAGGGATGTCCACTATCACCACTGCTATTCAGCATAGTATTAGAAGTCCGAGCCACAGCAATCAGATAAGAAAAAGAAATAAAAGCATCCAAATTGGCAAAGAAGTCAAACTCTCACTCCTTGCAGATGATATGATACTGTATGTGGAAAACCCAAAAGACTCCACCCCAAAACTGCTAGAACTCATACGGGAATTCAGTAAAGTGGCAGGATATAAAATCAATGCACAGAAATCAGTAGCATTCCTATACACCAACAACAAGACAGAAGAGAGACAAATTAAGGAGTTGATCGTATTTACAATTGCACCCCAAACCATAAGATACCTAGGAATAAATCTAACCAAAGAGGCAAAGGATCTGTACTCAGAAAACTATAAAATACTCATGAAAGAAATTGAGGAAGACACAAAGAAATGGAAAGAGTTTCCATGTTCATGGATTGGAAGGACAAATATTGTGAAGATGTCAGTGCTACCTAGAGCAATCTACACATTCAATGCAATCCCCATCAAAATACCATCCACTTTTTTCAAAGAAATGGAACAAATAATCCTCAAATTTGTATGGAACCAGAAAAGACCCCGAATAGCCAGAGGAATGTTGAAAAAGCAAAGCAAAGCTGGCGGCATCACAATTCCAGGCTTCCAGCTCTATTACAAAGCTGTCATCATCAAGACAGTATGGTACTGGCACAAAAACAGACACATCGATCAATGGAACAGAATAGAGAGCCCAGAAATGGACCCTCAACTCTATGGTCAACTCATCTTTGACAAAGCAGGACAGAATGTCCAATGGAATAAAGACAGTCTCTTCAACAAATGGTGTTGGCAAAATTGGACAGCCACATGCAGAAGAATGAAATTGGACCATTTCCTTACACCACACACAAAAATAGACTCCAAATGGTTGAAAGACTGAAATGTGAGACAGGAGTCCATCAAAATCCTAAAGGAGAACACAGGCAGCAACCTCTTCGACCTCAGCCGTAGCAACTTCTTCCTAGAAACATTGCCAAAGGCAAGGGAAGCCAGGGCAAAAATGAACTATTGGGATTTCATCAAGATAAAAAGTTTTTGCACGGCAAAAGAAACAGTTAACAAAACCCAAAGACAACTGACAGAATGGGAGAAGATATTTGCAAATGACATATCAGAGAAAGGGCTAGTATCCAAAATCTATAAAGAACTTATCAAACTCAACACCCAAAGAACAAATAATCCAATCACGAAATGGGCAGAAAACATGAACAGACATTTTTCCAAAGAAGACATCCAAATGGCCAACAGACACATGAAAAAGTGCTCAACATTGCTCGGCATCAGGGAAATCCAATTCAAAACCTCAATGAGATACACCAGTCAGAAAGGTTAAAATTAATAAGTCTGGAAATGACAGATGTTGGTGGGGATGCGGAGAAAGGGGAACCCTCCTACACTGTTGGTGGGAATGCAAGCTGGTGCAGCCACTCTGGAAAAACAGTATGAAGGTTCCTCAAGAAATTGAAAATAGAGCTACCATACAATCCAGCAATTGCACTACTGGGTATTTACCCCATAGATACAAATGCAGGGATCCAAAGGGATACGTGCACCGTGATGTTTATAGCAGCAATGTCCACAATAGCCAAACTGTGGAAAGAGCCAAGGTGTCCATCGACAGATGAATGGGTAAAGAAGATGTGGTATATATATTCCTATATATATTCCTATATATATATATATAGGAATATTATGCGGCCATCAAAAGGAATGTGATCTTGCCATTTGCAACGACGTGGATGGAACGGGAGGGTGTTATGCTGAGCAAAATAAGTCAATCAGAGAAAGACATGTATCATATGACCTCACTGATATGAGGAATTCTTAATCTCAGGAAACTGAGGGTTGCTGGAGTGGGGGGGTGGGAGGGATGGGGTGGCTGGGTGATAGACATTGGGGAGGGTATCTGCTACGGTGAGCACTGTGAATTGTGCAGGACTGTTGAATCACAGATCTGTACCTCTGAAACAAATAATGCAATATATGTTAAGAAAAAAAAAAAAGACAGCAGGTGGGGAAGAATGAAGGGGGGAAATCGGAGGGGGA
The DNA here is from genome assembly GCF_037043125.1 of Eumetopias jubatus. Lineage (NCBI taxonomy): Eukaryota > Metazoa > Chordata > Mammalia > Carnivora > Otariidae > Eumetopias > Eumetopias jubatus. The sequence continues at coordinate 110,838,526 of NW_028274819.1, forward strand.
GACGAACCATGAGAGACGATGGACTCTGAAAAACAAACTGAGGGTTCTAGAGGGGAGGGGGGTGGGGGGATGGGTTAGCCTGGTGATGGGTATTAAAGAGGGCACGTTCTGGGTGTTATACGCAAACGATGAATCATGGAACACTACATCAAAAAGTAATGGTGTAATGTATTGTGATTAACGTAACAATAAAAAATAAAAAATAAAAACTTGACAGGCCTTAGGGAAGAATGACCTTTCAATGTGCTTTTTTTTACGGGCTCTAATATTTCCAGGTTAGGTGAGAGGAGTCCTCCGCATGGTTCAGCCCAGCTCGTGGAAGACCCTGATGGCAGGCAGAACTGGTAAGTGAGCAGCAGGGGCTGCAGCCCCCATCAGCTGGTCCTCAGGTCCTGGCTTAGCGGCTCTCTCTTCCACCACTGATCGTGCCCAGTGGGTAGGTATGAATTTATTCAGAATCTATCCTCTTCTAAGGAGAAGATAAAAACTAGAACTGTTTCCTGTCAAATACTACATTCTTAGCCTCATCCCACGCACAACAGTTTACTTAGAGTTTCCGTGAACTAATTCCAGATTCACAAGTCAAAGGTCTCTCTATTTTTAAAGGAAAGCTTTTGAAGGTTATCTATCAGTCTCCTTAGTAAAGAGTTAGCCTCTTGAATCAAATGAGCTAAGTGCAGAAAATTGACCCTTCACTGTTTTTAGAACTGTCACTTAGACAGAAGACCTCACTGACAAGTCATTCCAAGTGACTTTCGCTTCACCTTTTTTTGAGGCTCTTATCACATAGAGGCTGGTGCTGTCAGCTGAGCAATTATTATGGGGATAACACATGGAAGTTGTAATAATTTCTAGTTTCCATTTTCAAAAGAAATGGCCTCGGTCAAGCATGTGTTAGCCTTTTTCCTTTCGCATATAACTTCTCAATTTAAAAACTCTGAGTTTTAGCTTAGCATTCTCCCCCCGCCCCCAGCCCCTGCAAATCCCTGGGCACAAGATTTCACAACAAGTGTAAATGGAGGGAGATTGTATCTCTTTATGATATATTTAAAACACAAAATGTGTGTTTGTGAAGCATATACACAGAGACAGTGGCCACAGACAGAGAGATATTGAGCTGAGATAGGCTTTGGTACTTTAGGAGTCTCCATTGTCTTGAAATATTTTGGGCTATTAAAGAAAAAAGCCTATTTTCCAAGTATGGCAATTAGTGATTATCTGTGAACAGTGGAAGAGTTCCTGCAGTGCAAAGTGAGGCTAGCCACGGAAGAACATTAGAAAGGCATTCACGTGAGCCACCACACACCGTGGATTCATCATTCTGTGGCAGTTCTGCTTTAAGCTTTGCTAGACTTTGCATCTCACATTCCAACCTCAGAGTTCCTTTGCTCATATATCTGACTCCTGAATCTTCCCCAATCCTGCCGCCACGACTCCTTTTTCATTCAGCAAACCTCACTTCATGCAGAGCACATTACAATCTGCTTAGTACCACAGAAAACATAACTTAGGAACCTGTTCTTGCAATACGCATGTTCTTACAGGGGAGGCAAGAATTAACTAAATGAACCAATCAGAAAAGTCCTAAAATAGAATCAAGAGGCAAGATTCATTGACTGTAAATAAAATGGTCAATAAAGAATCAAGTCGATGTCGTTGTTGGCTGGTAATCTTCAAAAGACTTCTGGAAGTCACTAAACACAGCAATATAGACAAGAGAGAGCCTGAGTCTCTGGTGTGTCAAAAACTTCCTCATCCTCTCAAGAGGTTATAGATATGGACTTAGATAGATAGATGTCAGCCAAATATATATACACACACATATACACAGATTTTTGATATAAGTTGGACCTTCATAGAGGATGAGACTTGAAGTTTCTGACACACCATATATATATATATATATCTGAATCAGGATGAGGGAGGAGCCCAGCAAAGATACAGACATGATGATGAACCCATGTACACAGGAGGTGTCTTTGAAGGCCTTGGTTCCTATGGGGAATGACAGATAAAAATCAGACTGATTTCCACAAAAGAGTTTTGTGCAGACCACTGAAACATGCCATGCTGCATATCCATCACCAAAATTCATTTGCACAGTAGCCCATGAAGGGAGCTGAGGCCTTAAGTAAATTAAGCTGTTACCTTTTGTTCAGCCCATCATTTCCCAAATTTGCTTGACTACAGACCATAATAACCTTCATTAGATAAACAGTTTACTGTAGGACACATGGTAGGAATCGTTGAAATATACACGCCAAGTAGAATATAAGGGATCTAGAATGCCAGTGTGGAGTTAAAATTTTTTTGTTCAACAGGCAAAATTACTAAGTAGGAGATTTTCAGTGATCGGGTTTAGATTTTAAGAAAGCTCTCGTGTAAGATGAACTAGAGGAAACAAAATTCCTGAAAATCTTAAAACCACTATTGAGATAACTGCAGGATTTAAAATTTTTTTTTATTTTTATTTTTTGTAAACGATTGGATTGGGAGGGTGGCTTTGAAAATAGAAATGGAGAAACACTTGAGATACAGACAAAATAAATGGTATCAAGAGAATGAAAGATGTAGTAAAAACAAGATCATTGACAGATACTATAAAAAAAAAAGTGAAATGAAATGAAACCAGCTCCCTTTCAGATCTGTCCTGGCACACAGGAGGAAAACTGGCTTGGAACAAATGTGGTTAGACACAGATGGGAACAGACTCAGGCCGCGAGAACGCAGAGGCTCCAAATAATGAGCCAGGTATTACTGTTGTTTTTGGGTCCCTGTGCGAATCCCAACAATCAGCCATAGTATTTTACAGATACACGCAGTATGAAGCCCTAGGAGGTAAGGTGATGAAAATAACCTTGTAACTTTAGAGGAAAATAAACATCTTCTAAAAATGGGCTTTATTGTATTCCTTCCACTCCCATCAAAATTACCTGAGGCGCATATAAATGTCCACATTCTCGGTCAGGGACCCAGAAATCTGTCATTTATTTAGAACTATTGCTGTTTTTAAGTGCACTGAAGCTGATGGATTAAACCGGTGATGGGGATGAAGGAGGGCACTTGTGAGGAGCACAAGGTGTTATAGGGAAGTGTTGAATCGCTGAATTGTACACCTGAAACTAATACTACACTGTATGTCAACTAACAGGAATTTAAATAAAAACTTAAAAAAAATAAAGTTGAGAACAGCTGCAGGATCCTGAAGCCAGCTTATAGGAAACTAGTTAACTTCCCGTGGCAGCTTTGAGAATGTGCCCGGTGGACCTCCTAGGGCAGGGGGGCGGCGGTGAGCATCAGCCCCCCAGGTGTTTCTCTTGGGACAATCAACGTTCCTTGAAGGACTCCCCCCCCCCCACCAAGGGCTCTACCAAATCTTCTTGGAGGATCTGGCAGTCTAGCACGCTTCCACGGACCCCCTTCTCTCTTCTCCTTCACTCAGGTCCACTTGCTTCCGGGTCCGATGGCTCTCCTGTTCTTCCTAGTCTCCTCACGCAGACATTTTCCCTAATAAGAGTCCTTGCACACTTCACTCTCCTTGGTTCTGCATATCAAAAGACTGAAACCAACACTTGCAGTTTGAATAAGCTACGATGAACATGGCTTCCCTATTTACTAATGACACCTGGTAAATGTTTTCATCGTAAACACAGTTGGATTTCTTTAGGCTCATTGATGTAGAATATACGGTATAATTTACCAGTAATAATCAGAACACCTTATAATAATCAGAATCACCGAGTACGCGTGATGGGCCAGGCAGCATACTATGTAAGCACGTTACATCCATTACTATAATCAGGGATGCGCTGGTAACTAGCCTAAAAACAAAACACAACAAAAACCACAGCTTTTAAAATAGCATTGCTAATCTTTGTGGTATAACTTCTCCCGCCATGTGCCAATTCCAAGCTATTAACGGGATTAACAACCAAGTGGCATCATTTTTGAATATTTAACACTCGGCTCTTGAGAGTCAGTAGGAGCCTGCCTGAGCACACAAGATTAATCCACAATCCTCTTTATAATTTTTAAGGTAGGTTTTAAATCCCAGTTTTACTGTTGAAGACACTCAAGAAATTAAAGAAGTTAGACAATTTGCCCAAATCATAGGTTCGGGATTTGCACCAGGGTTGAAAGGCCATTAATCTAGCCCCTGTCTAGGTTTACCTAGGGCTTTTTTTTTTTTTTTTCCAAGTCATAGCTAATTTAAGCTGAATAAAAGAGGAGGGGAGCTTAGTGAAAAAACTCAGACACGTCTCACTGAGCGCAGACTTGGGTAGGCTTCAAAAAGTTATTCAGATCAGGGACTTTGGAAGCTGTCTGTTCTCCTCACTGCTTCTGTGGTTCACACGGCAGGTACAAATGAGGCCCCAAGCCTGTGAGATCACGTATTACATATAAAATCACCCAGAGAGACTGGTTTTCTTTCTATTCTAAGGTCAGAATCCCCAGGAAGAAACTAACTGGCCCAGCTTAGGTCATGAGTCCACCATGGTCCAATGGACTGCATTCTATCATTGAATAATGGGAGAAGTAAAATAGAAAAAGCTATAAACTACACAGACGATCCAGCTGGATCTTTACACGGCAAAGAATAGAGATTATTAAATTGTAATACAGTACTATGTATTCATGTTCATTTAAACAACATGACGTTGTTTTTTAAAAAAATGCAAACACCTAGGCAATATAATCTTTCTGGGTTATTAGTTTTTAATTTATCACTCCTAGATTACTCCTAATTTTTGTGAGTCTTAAAATCAAAATCTCTATGATTCTTTTATCCTTGGGTAAGTCCAATGTGGAGGGTAGATGGGGAGGATCCAGGCTTTGACTCTTTGAGCCAGCTACCATGGACTTCAAATCACATATGTATTCGCTTCAAGGCTTCCATTTACACCGACCTTCATTCTCATGGTAGAAACCAGATACTGGCAACTTATCCAACAAGACCCTAGTTGCTCTTCCTTATCTGCTCACGAGTAGGAGGGGGGAAGGGAGGTTAACCACAAACAAAAAACTGCATCCCTGTTCACCTGAGGATTTTTTGTGTCTCTCTATATTCTCTGTATCTTCAGCCAGCCCACATATATCTAATCCTATGGAAAATAAATCGTGTCTTTTCCATGGAGAAGGAATTTTAATGATATTTAAATAGAGAATAATAAGAGCTTTAAAATGAAGATACAATTTGTGCACAAGAAGGATACACATTAATAAAAACTTAAAAGGAAGAACTTAAGTTTTAATGTAATGAACATCAGCATTTAATGAAATGCACCAGAATTTTTAAGCCTCAGAGGAAGTTGGTTATGAAATTCAAATGCAAAAAGCAATCTTATTAAAAAAAAATCTTTCAGAATATTCCTGGCTAAAGATGAGGGACTAATTCTACCAGATAGTTAAATAAGTAATAAAGCCACAATAATGAACGCACCATGCTCCCAGCCAGGAATAGATTGCCATCAATGGAACAGAATTGACAGTTCAGAAATAGATCCAGAAACATACAGGGATTGAGCATATGATAAAACTGCACTTAAAATTGGTGGGAAAAAGAGTATTCAATAAATTATTTTGTGACAATTAGAGATCCCAGAGGAACAATCCTGTTAAATCCGTACTCTGTCCTAAGATCAAAATAAAATCCAGACGAAAAAAATACTTAAATGATAAAATGAGGCCAAGAAGTACTAGATAAAAATAAGGGCAATTTACATTTTTATTTTTCTATTTTTAAAGATTTTATTTATTTATTTGACAGAGAGAGAGCACACAAGCAGGCGGAGAGGCAGAGGGAGAAGCAGACTCCCCGCTGAGCAGGGAGCCTGATGCGATGTGGGGCTCAATCCCAGGACCCTGGGATCATGACCTGAGCTGAAGGCAGACACTTAAAGACAGCCACTCAGGCATCCCAGGGCAATTTACATTTTTAAAGATAACTTTGGAAGGGACAAAACGCTTTTTTAGAACAGGAAGCAAACTTCAGAAGACATAAAGTTTAGAAACATGGCTTATTTTTAAAAATGTTTTAAAGAAATCTCTAATTGAGAAGAAATCAACAACGAGTTAAAGAGCCAGGGACAGAGTGTTCTGAGTTGTGTCTCTTGATTCCTACTCTGAAGGGGAGATGTTCCCACATGTGACGTGATGGCAGGCTGGGCAGTCTGGGCATATTAAGTAACATTCTCTGTGGGGGTGGCCCGATCACAGGGCGGGGTCTGACACATAAACTGAGCGAGTCATCTAGGATTCCTCACCTGGAGTAGGGGCAGTCTTATTTTTGCTTGGATTTGTAGGGTTTCCCAATAGCCCTTTGTCCTCAAGGGGCTCCCTTAACTGATGTTATTATTGTCATAAAGTTGGTATTTTTAGGTAAGTTTCTTTTCTAGAATGGATTCATAACCTTCCCTTCCTCCTTTACTACAGATGCTTCTTACCTCAATATCTTAGCAGTAGATCGAAAGGAGCTCTTAAAGAGTTCTAAACTTACATGTTATAATTCTCACTCCGTAAGCCACCTTCATGCTTAAAAGTGATATATTCACAGGCATTTTAAATTGAAACAGGAATTATAACAATCTATAGTGAGTAGACGAGGAGGTTAGGGGGCCCAGTAGGGGAGCTGGTCATTTATTGACAAATCTGTCGCACAAAAGGCAGATGTGAGCAATCTCTCTTACCTTTGGTCTTTCTTATAAAAATGGGTATAAAAGCAGCATCTTAAAATGTAATTGGTTTTATGAGCATTAAATAATATAATCATGTTGGATATTTAGCAGTGTTTGGCGAACACGAAGCTCTCACCAAATGCTCAATATTCGTTTGTTTTCATTAGCAGCATTTTTTAAGCAAAATACTTTTCAAACGCTTTACCCACTACAGAGTCAGGTGATGGTGGTCTTCTGCTTCACTTCTCAAGGAGAGCTTTAATTTAATCATCAGTGTTTTTGGCCGGTGAACATAGATTGCCTTTTCCTGGAAGGATGTGAAAACAATAGCATTTCTAAATTGACAGAGTCTCGCTATATGACACTCCTTTGTAATTTGTCTTAAAAAATGTGCTAATGCCTTTTTGTCTTGATCATTAATGTTGTTTAATTACAAGTGATTTGATTTATAATCCTTGAGGTTGAATCCTCATTAGCTACCTGTGACTGCTGACTGCTTTCTAAAGGCCCGAGTCCCCATGCCACCGGGCACCAGTGTGCGGTCCATGGAAGGTCACTCTGGGCTGTAGGAATCCCAGTGTGGCTTGCTGTAGGGAAGGGCGCCCGAGGCCTCACCGCGCAGGCACTCCCACTCTGCCCGAGCCCCCGTCTTTCCTGTCTGTGTTCTGTCCTGCATTTGCTCACTTTCCTCCCTTCACCAAAACTCAGCTTGAAATCCAGGCAGTTCTCAGAGATGACATAAGAAATTCTGTGACCCTCTGGCCACGTTCCTCACCATTCCTCCCCAAGGAATCCCTGGAATCTTGACGGATCTTTCTTGGCTGAGTATCATAAACTCTTGCTGCCATCTGACAGTGAGGGTTTGGAGGATCCCGATCAAAAACAGAGTAAGTGCGGAGAGTTTTAGGGCAACTTGCAGCCTTGCCTCGCCCCCCTGCGCGGTCTGTTCCTGAAAGCTCGGCCTTTCTATGCCCGGTGCCCCACTTCTCTCCACAAGCGGGGGGTGTGGGACAGTCACATCAGCGCATCTCCCCCTCCCAGTTCGTTGCAGAAGCTGTGGGCCCGGTGAAAATGAAAACGGGAGGCCCCTTGTTCAAAAAATAGGGGAAAAACTGTAGTTAAGAGGCATTAAAATATAAAACTTTCTCTTTTATTCAGCAGTCTGTCTGGACTGGACTTGACATGGCTGTTTTTTTTTGTTCTTTTTTTTCCCTTTTTTTGCTATTTAATGTTCTAAGCGAAGAAAAATAAAATCATTAGCATGAATTTTATTCTTTATATCGTGCAATGCCAGTTTTAAATATAAATATGTCAGTTTTAAAATGCCAGTTTGAAAACATTGAACTCCTTTGCGCATCACTGAAATCGCACAATTTGTATTTGGTAGCTTGTACACACATGTGTGTCTCACTCTTGAAAGAACAGTGAAAACAGGGAACACAACTATTTCATCTGAGAGGTTTTTTCCCCCCAATTTTATTAATCGACATACAGCACCGTGTAAGTCAACGTAACACAGCATGGTGATCTACATATATTGTGAAATGAATACAAGTTTAGTTAACATCCATCACCTCACACAGATACAAAAAGAAATATTTTTTTCTTTGTGATGAGAACTTTTAGGATCTACTCTCTCAGCAGCGTTCAGATATACCACACAGCAGTGTAGACTATTGTCACCATGCTCTACATTACCAATATACCCCCAGGATGTATTTATTTTATAACTGGAAGTTTGCAACTTTTGACCCCCTTCATCCAATTACCCCACCCCCACCTTTGGTAACCATAAATCTCATCTCTTTTTCTATGACTTTGATGGTTTTTTCTTGTTGTTTTGTTTTTAGGGGGTGTTTTTTCTTTAATTCCACACGGAAGTAAGGTCACTCTTGGTCTTTCTCTATCTGACTTAATTTACTTAGCATAACGCCCTCAAGGTCCATCCATGTTGTCACAAATGGTAAGATCTCCATTTCTTAACGGCTGAATAACATTCCTCTGTGTGTGTGTATGTGTGTACATGTATCTACACCACAACTTCTTTATCCATTCATCTGTCCATGAGCACAGGTTGTTGCCATTTCTTGGCTATTGTGAATCATGCTGCAGTGATCATGGGGATGTACATATCTCTTCAACGTAGTGTTTTCATTTCCTTCAGGAATGGATGTGCAGGATCATAGGGTAGTTCTATTTTTAACTTTTTGAGGAACTTCCAGACTGTTCTCCACAGTGGCTGCACCAGTTTGCATTCTCACCAACAGGGCACAAGGGTTCCCATTTCTCTACATCCTTGCCAACGCTTGTTATCTCCTGTCTTTGTGATATTAGTCATTCCGATGGGTGTGAGGTGGTATCTCATTGTGGTTTTGATTTGCATTTCCCCTGATGGTGAGTGAGGTTGGACACCTTTTCTTGTACCTGTTGGCCACTTGTGTATCTTCTTTGGAAAAATGTCTGTTTAGTTCTTTTGTTTGTTTTTTCAGTTAGACTATTTTTTTTCCTATTTAGTTGTATGAATTCTCTATGTATCTTGAACATGAACCTTTTATCAGATACATGGTTTGCAACTTTTTCCCTATTTTGTAGGTCGTCTTTTCACTTGGTTGACAGTTTCTTTTGCTCAGCCTCATCTGTTTTTATCTCACACTTTATTCTACTAACACTGTACCTTCTGTTTACTGGTGAGTAAGACAAACAAAAAGGAAAATAAACTATCACTTGCCCTATCTTTCCCTTTTCCTCTTTATTTTCATTTTGAGCACAAGTGATGAGCTAATACAGGAAGTAACATGATTAAGAAAGGATATGATGGGTACCTTACCTTTTCTCCAACTTAGAAGCAGGCCCTGGTTCCAAGGGAAAATATTACCTCTAGGGGATGTTGGTGCCTCCATTTACTCAATCATAGATATAACATGTTTAATTTGTGCTCGCCTTGAGTCTCTTTGAACTCCCATGAACTGTGGGTCCACAGGAATTCTGTGTCCATGGAGCATCTCCATTGCTGTATGTGGAGGAGATGGCAAGGGAGAGTGGACACATACATTGTACTCATCTCCTTGGCTCACGTTCATTCTCCATTGTTCCATCACACTTCACTTTCAAAGCACAAGTTAGAAGATGAAATTGTTAAGAATTTCAAGACAGCAATAGCAGAACATTAAACCACGCATGGAGTCCTTCTGAATACAAGGTCCTGTGTAACTGCACAGGCTACTTGCCCATGAAGTTACCGCTTGTCTCTTACTCATCTTTCATGACTTAGCTCAAATGTGACAACCCTATCAATCCCCAGAATTACTCTGTTCTCTTTATCCCCCTATTAATGCATGCATACCATTATAAGTGCACATAACTCCTTGTATTCCAGCTGGTATTTTACTTATTTGCTATTTTATCCCTGAATTTGGTTGTTAGCTGCTTCATTTTTGTATCCTAGTATGGACATTACAAAAATTATTTAGTACATTGTGGATACTTAAAAATACTAAATGAATGGATAACCATAAAAATGAAAGAATCAATGAAGTTTTAAAGTAAATAAAACATGATCTTATCTAGGGTATATTATTTTTAACTGTAAAATGAAAGTTTTTGAAATGACATTAAAAAATACCATGGTGGTATCAAATGTATTTATATACTGACAGAATACTATGGATTGATGAACTACGGAGTTCTAGCATGCTAGAAATATTGTATGAAAGTGGTGTCTTGTGAAGTCCTCTCTCTATAGGAGTATCTCTATAAAGAGCAATAAGAGCGACCAATTACTGGTTGTGCACTATGGACCCATGGTCTTTTCCATGCTCTTAAAAGCATTATCTTGACAAATTTCCATAACAATCCTTTAAAATATGTGTAATAACCCTATTTTCCTGATGAAACTAAGGGTGACCCACAGAAAGTGATTTGACCAAAGCCACACAGATACTAAAGGATACATTTAGACTAAAACTAGTTCTAAACCCAACAGGCCTGAGCCAAACTCCAAGGATTTCATAGTACCTCATTATTATCCATATACATCTTCAGAAAAGAAAACAAAAAAACAAAAACAAAACATAAAAACCAAGAAACTTAACTCATATAATGTACTCTGCTCTTTTCTTTTAATTCCTCTCCCGCTTCCATTTCTTTCTAAAAATAGAGATGTGAATCTTTTCATTACAGAATTCACTACTGAGTCTTGACCCAACAGGACAAAGGCAGTCCTGGAGTTGTCCTCGCTTGGCCTGGAATGCCCTCTTCTATAAATATTATTCCTTCTTCACAGCTCTGCTTGACTTTCTCTCCAAAAAGCTTTTCATAAGCGTGACCATAATGATTTTTTTCTTTTTTTTTGTTTGTTTGTTTTAAAGATTTTATTTATTTATTTGAGAGAAAGAGAATGAGAGACAGAGAGCACATGAGAGGGGGGAGAGTCAGAGGGAGAAGCAGACTCCCCGCTGAGCAGGGAGCCTGATGCGGGACTCGATCCCGGGACTCCAGGATCATGACCTGAGTCAAAGGCAGTCGCTTAACCAACTGAGCCACCCAGGCGCCCATGATTTTTTTTTCTGACTCATGTTGTAGTTTGGCCTGAAATCCAGCAGGCACATGGCTCTGAATTAATTTATTAATTGATATATACTTATTGAGTAACTATTATGTGCCTGATACTTCTTTGTGCTTGGAGGACATTAGTGAACAAATGGATAAAAAAGAAATCTCAACTCTTATGAAGCTTATATTCCAGAGAGCATGATAAACTTTTATATTTATTTATTTCTCCTTGCTCTCTACTTGCTTTGTGTGGCATTTGACACAAGGAGCTTTACTCCTCTAGATTCCAAGTTCCTTTGAATAAGTGAAAATATTAATTTTTTGATATAATGTTTTGAATTTTAACACAGTGCTGACCATTTGGTAAATATTCAGTTGAGTAACTGAACTTTTGTTAACTGAAAGTTACCCAGGTATTGATGGACAAGGCTAATTCTACACATTGCATTTATTCACATAATAATCCTTAGCAGTAATAATTTTTGTTAAAGATTTATTTATTTATTTGAGAGAGAGAGAGAAAGAGTGTGCACGCATGTTAGCAAGGGGAAGGGCAGAGGGAGAGGAGGAATCTCAAGCAGACTCCCCATTGAGTACAGAGCCTGTCATGGGGCTGATTCCATGACCCTGAGATCACGACCTGAGCTGAAGCTAAGAGTCTGTTGCTCAACTGACTTAACCACCCAGGCTCCAGAGCAGTAACCATTTTTTATAATAAAACCCATTAAATGTTTGCGATTTTACCCTGTGCTACACACACTGGATATGTTTTTATTCAATTCTCACAACAGTCCAGTGAAATAAATAGTAATTCCCAGTTTATAAAGCAGGCTTTTGGGGGCTCATTTAGTTGTCTCAGGTTACACTTTTTATTGGCAGAACTGGGATTAAACCCAGCTAGTTCTAAATCCAGAAGGCATGCTGTTTACCAAAATAGGATAATTACCGCCCAATGAAGAAGTAATCCACTTGGCTAGGACAGGAACCAAAGCCAGTTGTAAACATCTCAAACATTTATTTGTCACCTAGCTGGGTATCATGAAATGGCTCATTTGAATTGGTAACTTCATGGAAGAAATAAGAGCTTTAATGCCCCTCACTCTGGATGTTAGATGAATACTAAATTAACTATAGAGATAGACTATACATAGGCATATAACTATAAAAACATTCAAGGAAAAGGCTCCTCGTATAACTTTTTTTGTGTCTCTTTGAAATTCAGTCAACAGCCTAAACCTCCAGGCTCCCAGGATGGTGATGCACATCCCACATTTGCCGTGTAAAGGAAGTGTTGCAATACGGACAGAGTACAGTATTCAACCATGATCCCAGCAACCCTCCTGCGCACTCTCACTTTTCATGATGTTTCTGCATGTTGGAAATTTGAAAGGTTCGAGTCTTCAGCTGGAAGGAAGTTTGACACTTGTGTAGAGAGAGGCAGTGTGGTGTTTTGGAGACATGTAAGCTCAGAGCCAGTCTGATGTACCTCGGTTCAAATCTAATCTCAGCCACTATTAGAGGCATGACTTTGGCAACGTGGCATGCCCTCTCTGACTCATGACACTGTTCAGTAAAACAGAAATAACAATGGTGATCCTCATAAGATCAAGACTTGTTGGTTAAAGTCCTTGCTTGGCCCATAATGGATGTTCAACAAATGGCGGCCACTGGTATGTCGCTCTTTCCTCTTTCTGGAAACCTACCTGCCCTTCTGACTGAAAAACTTGGTTTCATCCTTCACAGCCCAAAGGCGATATCTACCTCCCTTTGAATGCCAGAGCTGGTGACTTAGAGAGAATTAGATGCTTTGCCTCTGTTTGCCAGGATCACTTTGTGCCTGCCTTGTAATAGCATGTCCACACAGTTATTCACATATGCTCACCTTTCCCATCATCCTCACTAGACTGCCAGCTCTTGAGGGCAACAACTGTCTGACTTACACTTCCATCTAAAACTCAGGAGGCCCTAATAAGATTTCTCTGGAACGTTTGAATGGATAAGAAACTCTGGTCCCTAAAGGTGGAAAATAGGTTTGGCACTTGCTGGCAGGTAGTGGTAGAAAATCTATCTCTGAGCTTTCAATCTCCTGCGATTCTCATTGTCAGGAAACACCACCTCTGGTGAATACCCAAGAAAACAAATGAGAGTTGGGAAAGAAAATAAAAATAAACAAAATACTGTGTTCCATTTTCTTGGTGATTATTTTACTCCTGGCTTTTAGGGGCAAATCTTTGGAAGGTAATAAATATTTTAATGCAGCTGGTGACCAAAGGTCAGGTTATTGCTTCAAGGTCATCACTAAATGCCTGGAGTTCTCACTCCATCAATAACTGCCACGTGCCACATGCTGATGCCACACTGGGACAGTGAAGTCCTGGCTAAAACAAGGCAGCAGCCTGGAAGAGTCTGGTGACTTGGGCTTACATGACACAAAAGGTTACTTTCAGTAGAGTAGAACCAGTTCATGGATAAACTGATTCACAAGGAACTTCCTTGAATCATGATTGAGATTTCGTCGAATCTATAGACCGAGTTGGAAATAATAAGGTTTTAAAATACATTTCCATAACAATAACTATCATTTGATTTTTTTATTTTTGGAGATGAGCTACACAGACACATGAATGTTCTTTGACAATTAGATAAGAGAGAGGTAAAATGCCTTCAAAAAGGAAGGTTTTTTTTTCAGTGCAAACCATTTGAAATAAAACTGCATACCAGAAAGCTACACATGATAAATGGATTCGAGTTCAGCAGGCTGGGGAGAAAACAAGGCTGCAGGCATTCCGTGTAAAAGAAATAAATTGATGAGTATTTATGCCATTAATAATTGCCTGTTCCCCTGTGGCTTCATGACTTCTGCCCAGTCTCACTCATGACACTAAGTCACAGTGCCCGAGCTCGTGAAGGAGGCTAGCTTAAGGATAAAAGAAAGCCTTTGGGTGAGAAGTAGTAGTGATGCCCATTTGGCTTCAGGACAAATGCGCTTGCTAGAGATTTGGTTTCCAACCTTGGTGTCTATCTCACATTTACGTTGTCTCTGTTCAATGAAAGATGTTCGTTCACAAGAGACGTCGTGAAAAATTCAAGAGATTCCGATACAAGTTCCCCGAGACCGTTTAGGCGATACTTGCCAAGGAAATGTGGTTTTTCCACAGAGCATATTTCAAAAAGGTAAATGGTCTTTCTGCTCTGGCCAGGACCCTGGAAAAACATCTGCCTGACAGCTGTGGAGGGTCATGCTTCTGGTCTACACCATGGTTTTGTAGATGCCTGCGATAGGTATATATTTAAAAAGTACATATGCATGTCCTATCATACTGTCACTTTATGTAAAGTTAAAAATTTACATTACAGAATTTAAAATGATGAGTTCTAAAGCAAATACAAATAGAAATATGGAATTAAATGCCAAGAAAAATAACTAAGAAGAACACAGACTGCTTGTTTTGGCAGCAGAACTGGATGATAGACAGGAGGTGAAGATTACTGACATTTTCATGAGAGCTTTTTTGAACTGTTTGACTTTTAAAACAATACAGGGTGTTGCTTTAACAAAAAGTGTGTCTAAAATCCTAATGCATTTTCTCTGCACCATAACTATATTCCCTGAACACCTCCCGATATACAAGCAATTCACTTTGGAGATCACTGGTCTAAACTACTTTGCTATTTCTCCTTTTATTTGAAGTATATTAAATTACATTTTATGTTGGATAAAGTATTTGCAAAATAAAAAAATAAAATGTAAATAATTAAGGATTCTGAGATTTATTTCATTTTTATTTATTATTTATTCATTAATAAAATAAACACTTGATTGGACTGCTATTTGCCAGGCATTGAGCAAGGTATTGTAGGCTCAGAAGTCTAGTCAGCCATAAGTGGGGCTGAAAATGGAAAGATCTGACTCTTGGTTCTGCCTGTGCTATTAAAATATTTTATTACATTAGATAAACTGCTTCATCTTAAACTTTCTATTTCTAAATATGTAGGAAGAAAAGGCACAATTGAGGTGCCAGATCCACAGAATTGCTTTGAGGATCATACAGGCATGTTTCAGTTATGGGAGCAGCTTTGGGGTTAAGTGTTCTATGCTTTTCCCTGAATGTGAGGAAAAGGGACCTCATGGAGGATGAGTGTAGGTAACCTGATGAAGGGCAGGTAAAGATAAGAAACAATGACTACAGTGAACGTACTAACATAAGAATAGCAGCAGAACAATCCTGGAAAAGAAAAATGGGGAAATAAAAATGAAGCATAAAACCAAACCCCAGGGGTGAAATGCCTGGCGTTACTCACCACGTCAACGGCAAATCGTCATGGGCTAGTGTGGTTCAGGGAGAGTGACGGTTATCCCATTATCACCCAAATGCCTCATACCTTATAATTATTTGACAGTTGACGATTTTGCACATAAAACTTATGATTCTTATACTATTTTCAGCATCCAACTAGCAGTTAATATTATCTGAGTTGATATTGTAGATTCTCATCTTTGGATCTGATGATCAGGAAGAATCCTGATTTCATTGCTGCTGTGGGTTGAGAGTTGCAAGTGTGCCGTGGGGCTTGGCTTTCAGAGAAGATGCCCAAACAAGTCACCAATCCCTCTGCATGCTTGATCTCCTACGGAAACACCTCCGCTGCACGGAGAGCAGGCAGGTGTGGGGTTGGAGGGCGACTGTTCAGTGTAAGAGGAGCAGGCTATAAAATTATACAACTCCAGGACCCAATTTCTAAATATTCTCCGAAAAAAGGATTTTAAGACTATATATTTAAAAAATGGACTATTACTATTGGACTTGGGGTCATGAAGGTAACAGATAGTAATAACTTCAAAACAGAACTGGGCGGGGCCCCTCCTCTCTTCTGAATCTTCTTTGCTGTGTCATTAAGCATTCCGTATCACTGTGTTTATCCAGTTGCACAACCAATCAATAGCACATCAAGCTTTCTACCCACTTTAATATTTCTTACATCGACTTTTATTGAACAGTGGTAAAACTTCAAGATAAACAATTTTGGGGGCTTGCTTTATGTGGATATGAGGATCTAAAAGAGAATCAAAAGTTAACTCAAAGTCTGAGAAGGAAAAATGGAGCTCAAGATTATTAATGCGACTCAGTTCCACAAGTAATTCTGAATACCTATTCTGCACTTGACATTTTCATCGTTGCTTGAAGGAATGCAAAGACAGGAACATTCAATTTAATATGATTCAGCAAATGTTTACTTAATGACTACCTACTTTGTACCAGGTACTCTTTTGGATATACGAGATGCAGAGGTGAGTAAGAAATAATCTTTGTGTTCAAAATCTTACAGTTTATTTGCAATGAATGTAAGTATGTGGAGGTTGTTATGATATAGTTGAAAAATACCCATAATCAGATTAAATATATTAAGTGGCATTAAAGAAGAAAAACCAAATATTTAGCAATTTTAAAGAAAGACCGTTAGATCCAATGAGGTGATTATTAGGTTGAACAGAGGATGAAGACAAAGGTTGAAGGGGTACAGATCTTTCACATCAAATACACAGATCGCTGGAGGGTAAGAAAGGTTAAGGAAAGAAATTAGAGGCAGGAAGTAGGATGATTTTTTTCTGTGTAAGCTGAGATGACCGGTACCCTGCTGATACTCCCCTGCAGTTACTCCCATAAAACTATCATGCTTGCTGAAAATGAATACCTGTGATTCTACACCTGAGGGATTTTGTTCTGACCAGTGGAGACACTATGTTTACAGGTGGGACAGTCCAGAAGCACCAGAGAGCTGGAATCCTGGAAGCAATTCTTGGCCAGTGGTGGACAGTAACAAGTCTCCCAGCGGCAGAGCTTTGAGCAGTACACCTCATTATCAACATGGTGGAAGAGACAGATGGTCTGGATCAAGATACTCTATAGACAGACTCGTGCCCACCGGCCTCACTAGTTATTCAGGGTCTAAGATGGAGCAAGATTAGAAGACCAAAGACAAAGTCATCTGGGAAAGGAGCCTATGACTGGATCTACAGGAGCGGACGAAAAGTGTGTTAATCTTTATTTCTCATGTAAAGTCCACCAACAAACATCCAGTGTAGAGAAGGTATTAAACAACTACTGGAACAAGATGACCAGTCTGGTGGAGTTCAGCAAGGCTTTGCCTTTGGCCACCTCATTATTTTCACTACTGGGCTGAGGAACATGGTAGGCATGGTGATACAGATGGAGAGGAGGCATGGTCCAATATCACAGCTCCCTCCAACCAAGTTTGATGTAGCTAGTGACACGACTGAATGTCCAAACAATTAGCAACATAAACTGACACTGAGCTCCAGATGTTGTACCATTCTCTAAGACATTCACCACTAGCAAGCTGATGATAAGAATTACCATTATAGGATCTCACATAACATGTTTCATACCCACTGACAATATTTAAATAATCATGAAATCTACTAGTTATACCATACACCATTCCACCCAGAGGTTTCCAGCCTGGTAAGATGTTGGAATACCTTTTATAGGCACAGTTTAAGTGGCATCTTGATGATCACGCCCTGTAGAATGGGGGCAGACAATGGTGTTTTCTACCTGATAGTTAGCATACATGGTGAAGAAACCCAGGGGAGGAACTAGGTGTGCCATTTCTCATCATTATTCTAGGTGACCCACTCAGAAATTCGTGCTTCTGATTCCCACAACTTTAGGCTCCCCAGGATTAGAGCTTCTGGTTCCACTATAAGGGGATAGACAAAATCAGGGTTCCATTAAACCTAAAGCCATGACTATCACCAGTTTACTCTAGATTCTTCAAACTAATGGGCAAGGAAATCAGTTAATATACTGGTAGGGTTAATTGACCCTGTGTGATAGTTAATTTCAGGTGTCAAGTTGACTGAACTACAGGTTGCCCAGATACTTGGTCAAACATTATTTTGGGTATGTCTATAAGGACATTTCTGGATGAGATTTCTATTTCAATCTATAGACTGAGTAAAGGAGAATGCCCTTTCTAGTGTGGGTCAATCTCATCTATCAGTCGAAGACCTGAATATAACAAAAAAGCTGACCTTTCCACAAATAAAAGGGAACACCTCCCGTGGAGCTGGTCTTTTCCTGCATTTGGACTTGAACTGAAGAACTGGTTCTTCCAGGGCTTTGAGCCTGCTGGCTTTTGGACCAGAACTTATAGTGAAGAAGAACCTGTATAATTATAAATTATACACATGTTTATTTCACTTAACTACTATGAAGTTGATTATAAAGTGGTTAGAACTACTTTACATTCCTACTAGCTGTGCATGAAGGTTCCTGTGACTCTATATCGTAGTCAACATTTGATACTGATCTTTTAAATGTTCTATTCTAGAGAATTTAAGTGGTACATCTTCATTGTAATTTGTATTTTTCTGATGGCTGAGATTGAAAAATCTCTTCATGTACTATCTGGCCATTTCTGAATCTCTTTGTGAATTTTTAAAAAAATTTTATTTAAATTCTAGTTAGTTAACATATAGTACAATATTGGTTTCAGCAGTTGAATTCAGTGATTCATCACTTATACACAACACCCAGTGCTCATCACAAGTGCCCTCCTTCATGCCCATCCCGCCTCTAGGCCACCCTCATCCTCACCTCCCTGCATCAACCCTCAGTTTGTTCTTTATTGTTAGGAGTCTCTTATGGTTTGATTTTCTCTCTTCTTTTTTTTCTTTCATCCCTTCCCTTATGTTCACCTGTTTTGTTTCTTAAATTCCACATATGGGTGAGACCAAATGGTATCTGTCTTTCTCTGACTTATTTCATTTAGCATAATACTCTTTATGTCCTTGCAAATGACAGTATTTCATTATTTTTGATGGCCGAGTAATATTCCATTGTGTGGTTTATATATCACATCTTCTTTATCCATTCATCAGTCAATGGGCTCTTTTTGTGAATTTCTTGAACATTAACCTTGTTTTTTTTTTTTTTTCTATTGGGCCCTTTGTCTAACTCACTGGAGTAGAGCAGTTTTATTTTAGATAGTACAATTTTCAGCAAGTTTAACTGTTGCAAATATTTTCATTGACTGTTCCTCATATCTTTGTCTGTGATGTCCTCTATTTAAGGGAATTTCTTAATTTTAATAAAGAAAAATCTATCAATTTTAATGTTTTTTTCCCCCATTTTTTTCGGTCTTATTTAAGGTGTGATTTTCTACCATGGTTAAGAGAATATCATTTAGATTTTCTTCATTAATTTCATAGCTTTATCTTTCACACTTAGGCCTTTAATTCATCTAGAGTTTTTTATTGTATATAGTGTGAATTGGATCCTGCTTAGTGTCCAGAATATCATCTAGTAAATAAATATTCTTTCTCAGTGATCTGTGATAAAACTATGATCAGTAAAATTGGTCTAAGTATTTATAAAATTTTGTTCCCTTATTCAAAACTCAAAATCACTTTTTAAAGTTTCCTCATGAAACCCCATTGGAATTTTGTTGGCTGTTGTATTTAATTTATCTTTATTTCTTTATAAAAATTGAAGAAGAGTTAGCAAACCAGTGTTTACAAAGGACCTACTATATGTTGTGGGCTATAATTTTACTGGAACAAAATAAAAATGGGATACTATAAATGGAAAACATTAGTGAGGTCAGAAAGGTGGCAGAGTAGAAGGATCCTGAGCTCACTTTGCCCCCTACACACATCAAGATAGCAGCTACATCTGTACAACTAATTCTGAAAACAACGCAAAGCCTGCAGAACAAACTTTCCACAATTAATCATAGAGAGGAGGCCACATCAGTAAGGGTAGGAGGTGCAGAGACAGGATTGGGAACCCAATACCCAGAAAGAATAACCACATGTGGGAGGGACATCACATGGAGAAATGAGAAAATCAGACCCCACACTAGGAATGCCAAGCATGAGGGACCCGCACTGGTAGGATGAGTCCCCATAACATCTGGCTTTGAAAATCAGTGGGGCATAACTGCAAATTTTTAGAGTCAGCAAGACTTACTTCTGGGTACTTTAAAAATCAGTGGGCTTAGCTCTGGGGGAGTTGGAAGGCAACAGGAAACTGAGTTCCCCTGTTTAAAGAGATAGCGTAATAAACAATCCTGTAGAAACAGAGCATAGACACAACAGTTTGAAAAGTGCCTGGGGTATATGTGAAAGAGATTTATTCACGAATCTCAGAACATGTGCTCAGGGGCAGGGATCTTTAGGAGACTCCTCCAAGAATAAAAGGGCTGGTAGGTGCCATTTCTCTTCCCCTGTCCCAGCGTAGATAGTCAGACACTTGTGAGAACCAGTGTGAATGCTCTCCACCTATATTGCTAGCACCATGTGCCCCACCCCTGCACTCCCCTGTGTATCTGCCCCATCCAACCCACCCACATAGCGGGCATGCCTCCAAAGCAGCTTCTTCCCCAAGACACCATATAAGCAACTCCAGCAGGGGCTGCCACCACTCCGAAGTGACACCTGCTCTGAGGAGAGGGAAAGATGATCATGCACATCAATGCGCTTACAGCCCCAGCAGCTGAGCCTTGTACCTGCCCACACAAGGAGAGCACCTGTGAATCAGTACAACTGCAGCCCTGGCAGACAGATTGAGGGCAGGCATCTGGTCTGAGTGTCAGCCCCACCAACTGGTGGAAGCCTCTGAGGGGGGCAGCACAGGGAGAGCACCCTGCCTATTAGTGTGACTGCAGCCCCAGCAGACTGACTGAGGGCAGGCATCTGGTCTGACTGCTGACACTGCCCAACAACAAGTTCCTGGTAGCCTCAGATAGGCACCTTACCAGAATAGGGGCTAAACCACACCTAGTGCACCCACAACAGGCAAAGTGGGCCACTGCAGCCGACTAGACTGAAGACAAACACAGCTCAGCCACAGTGGGACACATGCAACACTCACAGAAAACCACATTGTAGCACACGGTTCTAATGAACAGGGGACATTGCACTACAGGGCACTACAGAACCTCTTCTTCTATGGCCACTACTTTCAAGATCAGGAGACCTAGATGACTTTCCTAATAGATGGAAAGAAACATAAAGAGTTAGACAAAATGAGGTGACAGAGGTATATGCCCCAAATGAAAGAACAGAACAAAATCACAGCAAAAGAGCTAAATGAAATGAAAAGTAATATGCCTGATGAAGAATTCAAAGTAATGGTCAATGAGATACTCACTAGACTGGAGAAAAGAGAAGAGGACCTCCGTGAGACATGCAACAAAGAGATAGAAAATACAAAAACAAACTACTCAGAGATGAAAAATTCAATAACTGAAATAAGAAATACACTAGAGGGAATCAATAGCAGATTAGAAGAGGCAGAACAATGTATCAGTGATCTGAAAGACAGGGTAATGGAAAGCAACCAAGCTAAATGGCAAAAAGAAAAAAAAAAGAATAAAAGAAATGAGAATAAGTTAAGGGAACTTAGTGACATCATTAAGTGTAATAATACTGACAATATAGGGGTCCCAGAGGGAGGAGAGAGAGAAAGGGGAAGAAAATTTATTTGAAGAAATGACAGCTGAAAGCTTCCCTAATCTGAGGAAGGAAACAGACTTCCAGATCCAAGAGGCACAGAGAACCCCAACACAATCAAACCAAGGAGGTTCACACCACATAATTAAAAGGGCATAAAAACTAGTAAGAAAGACAGAATTTTTAGAGTAGCAAGAGAAAAGCAAGCAGTTACATACAAGGGAAACTACATAAGGTTGTAGGCTGATTTGTCAGCAGATATTTGCAGGCAAAGGATTGGCATGATATATTCAAAATGCGAAGAGGAGAAAAACCTGCAACCAAGAATATTCAAGGTTATCATTAAGAATAGAAATGAGGTAAAGAGTGCCCCTGAGAAATAAAAGTTAAAGGATTTCATCACCACTAAATCAGTCTTACAAGGAATGTTAATGGGAATTCTCTGAGTGGAAAAAAAAGGGCTACAACTAGAAGTAAGAAAATTATGACAGAAAAAATTTTCATAGGTAAGTGAAAACATAGAAGAGGTAGTAGATTAATCACTTATAAAATCATATAAAGGTTTAAAGCAGAGAAGCAGTAAAATCAATTATATCTACAAAACTCAATCAAGGGATTAAAAAAAATGAAAAAGTGTAAATTATGACATTAGATCCATAAAAAATGGAGGGAGTAAAAATGTAAAGCTTTTAGAATGTGTTCAAACTTAAACAGCCATCAACTTAAATATAAACTTCTATATGCATAAGAAGTTATATATAAAGTTAATGGTAACCACAAATCAAAAATGTATAATAGATACATACACAAAAACAGATACAGGAATCCAAGCTTAATAATTAAAAAAAAAAAATCAATCCACAAAGGAAGAGGGCAAGAGAAGAAGTACCAATACAACCACGAACAAGTAACAAAATGGCAATAAGTACACACTTATCAATAACTGATTTAAAAATACATGGACTAAATGCTCCAGTTGAAAGACATAGGGTGCCTAAAGCAAGACCCATCTATATGCTGCCTACAAAAGACTCTCTTCTGACCTAAAGACTCCTGCAGATTGAAAGTGAAGGGATGGAAAATATTTACCCTGCAAATAAAAGCAAAAAGAAAAAAGAAAAAAAAAAAAGCAAAAGAAAGCTAAGATAGCTGTATTATATCAGACAGAATAGACTTTAAAACAGAGTGTTACAAGAGACACAAAAGGGCACTACATAATGATAAAGGGCACAATCCAATAAAAGAATATAATCATTGTAAATATCTATGTATCCAATATGAGGGCATGTAATACATAAAGCAACTATTAACAGTAATAAAGGGAGAAATTGACAGTGATACAATAATAGTAGGAGGGGCGCCTGGGTGGCACAGATGGTTAAGCGTCCAATGCTTGGTTTCAGCTCATGTTGTGATCTTGGGGTCATGAGACTGAGCCCACATTGGGCTCTGTGCTCAGCATAGAGTCTGTTTGAGATTCTCTCTCCTTCTCCCTCTGCCCCTCCCACTCATGCTCTCTCTCTCTAAAATAAATAAACAAATCTTTAAAAAAAATAATAGTAGGAGACTTTAATATCCCACTTAAATCACTGGATAAATAATCCAGACAGAAAATCTATAAGAAAACATAGGCTTTGGATGACATATTAGACCAGATGGACCTAACAGATATGTTCTAAACATTCTATACAAAAACAGCAGAATACACATTATTTTCAAGTGCACACTGAATATTCTCCAGGATAGATCATATGTTAGGCCTTAAGACAAGTTTCAATAAATTAAAAAATACTGAAACCATACCATGCATCTTCTCTGACCATAACAGTCTGAAACTAGAAATCAATCACAAGAAAAAAATTGGAAAAGAACACAAACACATGCAGACTAAATACCATACTACTAAACATTAAGTAGGTCAACCAAGAAATCAAAGAGGAAATTAAAAAAGGACATGGAAAAAAATGGAAATGAAAACACAATGTTCCAAAATCTTTGGGATGCAATAAAAAGGTGCAATAAAAACTTCTAAGAGAGAAGTTTAAAGTAATAAGTCCTACCTTAAGACACAAACAGACAAAAATCTCAAACAAAGAACAAACAAATCCCAAACCCAGTAGATGGAAGGAAATGATAAAGATTAGAGCAGAAATAAATTAAATAGAATAGATCAATGAAAGCAGAGGCTGATTCTTTGAAAAGATAAACAAAATTGATAAAGCTTTACCCAGACTCACCAATAAAAAAAGAGTGAGAACTCAAAAAACTAAAACAAAAAAAGGAGGAGAAATAATAGCTGAACCCATAGAAATACAAAGGATTATAAAAGAATATTATGAAAAATTATGGCAAACAAATTGCACAATCTAGAAGAAATGGATAAATACCTAAAAACACATACCCTTCCAAAACTGAATCAGGAAGAAATGGAAAATTTGAACAGACCAATTATTCACAATAAAATTGAATCAGTAATCAAAAACTCCCAGCATACAAAAGCACAGGACCAGATGGCTTCACATGTGAATTGTACCAAACATTTCAAGAAGAGTTAATACCTATTCTTCTCAAACTATTCCAAAAAATAGAAGAGGAAAAAAGCTTGCAAATTCATTCTATGAATTTGAGGGCCAGTATTACCCTGATGCCAAAACCAAAAAAAGATACTACAAAAAATATAACTACCAATATCTCTGATGAGCATGGATGCAAAAATCCTCAACAAAATATTAGCAATCCAAAATCAACAATACATTAAAAAGTAATTCACATGATCAAGTGAGATTTATTCCACAGATGCAAGGATGATTCAATATTCAAAAATCAATCAACACGATATATCACATTAACAAGAGTAAAAATAAAATCATATTATCATCTCAATAGGTGTAGAAAAAGCATTTTACAAAGTACAACATCATTTCATCATAAAAACTCTCAACTAACTATGTTTAGAGGGCACATACCTCAACATAATAAAGGTCATATATGAAAAACACACAGCTAACATCATACTCAATGGGGAAAAATCGAGAGCTTTTCCTCTAATATCAGGAACAAGACAAGGGTGTCTGCTCTCACCACTTTTATTCAATATAACACTAGAAGTCCTAGCTGCATCAATCAGAAAAGAAAAAGAAATGAAAGGCATCTAAATTGGTAGGAAAGAAGTAAAACTGTCACTATTTGTAGATGATATGACACTATATAGAGAAAACCCTAAAGTCTCCACCAAAAAACTACTAGAAATGATAAGTGAATTCAGTAAGGCCACGGGATATGAAATTAATATAGAGCAATCTTTTGCATTCCTATACACTGATAATGAAGGAGCAGAAAGAGAAATTAAGAAAACATTCCTGTTTACAACCTTACCAAAAATAACAAAATATCTAGTAATAAACTTAACCAAGGAGGTGAAAAACATGTACTCTGAAAACTATAAAACACTGATGAAAGAAATTGAAGATGACAGAAACAAATGGAAAGATAGTCCATGCTCATGAACTGGAAAAACCAATACTGTTAAAATGTTCACACTACCCAAAGCAATATATGGATTTAACACAATCCCCTCAAAACACTAACAGCATCTTTCACAGAACTCGAATGAACAATACTAAAATTTGTATGGAACCACAAAAGACCTTGAATATCCAAAGCAATCTTGAGAAAGAACAAGGCTGGAGGTATCAGAATCCCAGATTTTAAAATACACTACAAAGCTATAGTAGTAAAAACAGCATGGTACGGGCACAAAAGTAGATGCATTAGTCAATGAAATAGAATAGAGAATTCAAAAATAAAAAGGTCAGTTAATTTCTGACAAAGGAGGCAAGAAAATACAATGGGGAAAAAGAGTATCTCTTCAACAAATGGTGCTGAGAAAATGGGACAGCTACATGCAGAAGAATGAAACTGGGCCACTTTCTTACACCACACACAAAAATAAAATGGATTAAAGACACAAACATGAGACCTGAAAGCATAAAGATCCTAGAAGAGAACACAGACAGTAGTTTCTCTGACATTACTTATAAGAACAATCTTCTAGGTATGTCTCCTCAGGCAAGAGAAACCAAAGAAAAATAAACTATTGGAACTACACCAAAATAATAAGCTTCTGCACAGTGAAAGAAACAAAACAAGGCAACATATTGAATGGGAGAAATTATTTACAAATGATATATCCAATAAGGGGTTAATATTCAAAATATATAAAGAATTTATACAACTCAACACCAACCCCACCCCCCAAGTAATCTAATTAAAAATGAGCAGAGGACCTGAGTGGACATTTTTCCCAAGAAGACACACAGATGGCCAACAGACACATGAAAGGATGCTCAACATCACTCATCATCAAGGAAATGCCAATCAAAACCACGTGAGGCATCACCTCACACGCGTCAGAATGGCCAGAATCGAAAAGACAACAAATAACACGTGTTGGCAAAGATGTGTAGAGAAAGAAAGCTTCATGCACTGTGGCTGGGAATGCGAGTTGGTATAGTCACTAAGGAAAACGGTTTGGAGGTTGCTCAAAAACTTAAAAAATAGAAACACCATATAATATAATAATTCCACTACTGCGTATTTACCCAAAGAAAACAAAAGCAATAACTTGAAAGGACATATTCACCCCTGTATTTATTGCAGCATTATTTATAATAGCCAAGATATAGAAGCAGCCCAAGTGTCCACTGATAGACGAGTGGATAAAGAAGATACGGTGTGTCTATATGTGTGTGTGTATGCACACACGTGTACTTACAATGTAATGTTATTCAGACATGAAAGAAATGAGATCTTACATTTGCAACAACATGGATGTACCTAGAGAGTATAATGCCGAGTGAAATAAGTCGGACAGAGAAAGACAAATACCATATTATATCACTCATATTTGGAATTTAAGAAACAAAAGAAATGAAGAAACCAAGAAAAACGAGGCAAACATAAAAACAGACTCTTAGACACAAAGAACAAACTAGATACGAGAGTGGAGGTGGTGAGAGGGTAGGTAAAGTAAAGGGGATAGAGACACAAACTTCCAGTTATGAAATAAATAAGTCACGGAGATAAAAAGTACAGCAACAGGCAAATAGTCAATAAGATGGAAATAGTGTTGTTTGGGACCACACCTACTATGATGAGCACTTAGTTACCACATAGAGAATTGTTGAATCATTATATTATACACATAAAACGAACACAGCACTGCATGTTAATTATACTTAAAAAATAAAAGAAAAAAGAATAGAAAAAAGAATGTCCACCCTTACTAGAAATGAATGATAGATATATGAAAGTTACATATAAATCATTTTTGCTTTTGAAATCCAAAGTGATAATACTAATAATTAGTGTCTAAGAGAGGGTGGTAAGACAAATTTTTATAATACTGGTGGGAGTGTCATTTCACAGCCTTACTAGAAAATTCTTTGCCAATACTTTTAAAATATTAAACAAGAACAGACATCTTCTTCCAAAAATTTATCCTAAGGAAATAGTCATACAAGAAAGCAAAGATTTATATATTAATGTATTCGGTGAAGAGTTGTTTATAACTGTAAAAACCCAGTAAATACTGTTAGCATTGTGCTATAGAACATTCTCAATTCCATTGTGGTTCATCCACATAATGCACTATACTCAGTCACTAAAATTTATGTGATAGGTGGCGATGGAAGCCTGACATTAAGCTTCTGATTGTTGAGACATCCATCTCAGAGACCTCCATCCGGAACAAACCCGTGACAGGCTCTGGGACATGGCGACCAGCAAAACAACTAGATAAGAAACCAGGCCACAACCACCTAGTATTTCCCCCTCTGCAACATGGAAGGGAACTGAGACCACTGACCACTTGAGTGATCTCAGTTTTCCCCTCCTGCACCCTAATTCCCATTCTCATGTTTTTAATGAGCCAGTCAACACCCCTAGACACCCCACTCTGGACCCTAATAAAGGCGGAGCCCCAGGAGTGCCCTGTCCGCCTCTCTCCCTCCACCTGCAGCAGGCTTGCGGTGTGGCCGCTGAGCATGCTGTGCACCCGCCAAGACAGGTGAGGCATGGATCCGGATTTTTCAAAGCTACCTGTGATGGTTGTGTGCAGTCAGAGGAAGCACAGGGCCAGCCAGCAACAAGGCGGTCGGGCTGGGGAAGTCCCTGTGGGGCTCGCCACAAGTAGTATGAGTGTGGGTGAGTCATCAATAGTGCTCCCATGAGGGGAAGACCAATACAACACACGTCTCTTAACTTCTGTGGACAATGTCGTAAAGGAAGAAGCAGTTTACAGATAAACACGCATAATACAAGTACATTCTCTTAAAACCAGAGCGAGAGAGAAAGTATATGAATATGTACGTCTATGTGTGTGTGTGTGTGTGTGTGTGTGTGTGTGTGTGTGTACGCTTTATTATCAAAACAGCAGCAGTGATTACCTACAGGTGAAAGAACTAAAAGTGACTTCTTTGCTGAACAGTATTCCTTTTTTTCCAACATGGGCATGAATACGTTATATATTTCAAATTGTTAAAAAAAACATAAATGAATTAGACATACCTCTTCAGACAATTTGCTCTAATTCCATTCTATATAAACACTGTCTGACTTTGAGTTTCCATAGCATTTACACTTAAAATATCTCGCGGTTGGTTCATGTTGTGTATTTTGCTTTCTTGTTTAAATTGTAAATACCAAGGAAAGCCCTAATTCTTGAGTATCACTCATGTTACCAGGAAGGAATACTAGAAATATCTACTAGATCATCCCAATTTAACTGTAAAATAAACAAATATTCTGATTTATGCATCAGCCTCTTGTAAAGTTGGTGTGAGTGACCTTCCAAGGTCCGGCGGCCCTGTGGATGAAGTCATGTTTGTAGACTGGCAAACATGAGGACAAGGTCCCAGGTACTACCTAGACAATACCATCCTGTTAGGCTCAGGCTAATTATTAACATTCTTTGTTTTTGTAATGCTTTTTTTTTAATTTTATGTTTAAATAATTATAAATTTGGGATGCCTGAGTGGCTCAGTCAGTTAAGCAACTGCCTTCAGCTCAGGTCATGATCTCAGGGTCCTGGGATTGAGTCCCATGGGTGGGCTCTCTGCTCAGCAGGGAGTCTGCTTCTCCCTCTCCCTCTGGCTGCTTCCTCAGCTCGTGCTCTCTCTCTCTCTCAAATAAATATATAAAATCTTTAAAAGTAATAATAATAAACAAATAATTATAATTTTAAAGGGTATATTTCTTTCTTATTCCTGAACTCCGGCTGTGTAGGTAGAACATTTGAACAGTGGTCATGACATGCACATTCCATGAATAGAAGTAGAAAAACATCCTGTGAACATTAAATGGAAAAATGATTTACCTATACATTTTTTAGTATTATAGAATTGGAGGGAGGGGGCGGAGCAAGATGGCAGAGGAGTAGGAGACCTAGATTTCGTCTGGTCTCAGGAATTCAGCTGAATAGGGATCAAACCATTCTGAACACCTACGAACTCAACAGGAGATCGAACAGGAGAGTAGCAATAACTCTCTGAACAGAGAAGCGACCACTTACTGGAAGGTAGGACGTGCGGAGAAGTGAATCCGAGGCGATATTCGGGAGGATAGACGGCGGGGGAGGGGGCCTCCGTCGGCCGCTTCTGGCAAGTGCTAGAGCCGCGGAGCACAAAATCGGACCTTTTAGAAGTCGGCTCCGCGGAGGGACGTCGCTGCAGTGGCTAAGCGGGGGGTGGAACCCTCGCGGGACAGTGTGGTCTCAGGACCCTCGGGGTCACAGAGAGACCGGGGGAGCCTGAGTGCGGCAGAGCTCCCAGGGATCGGAGCGGGGAAGCCGGCTGCAGAGACGGAGCCGAGGCGCGGGCTCTCAGCTCGGGGTGGCCATAAACTGTGATCCGCGGCCCAGTCGGGCCACTGCTCCTCCAGCAGGGACCCAACAAGCAGCAGATCCGGGGAGACTCCCCTTCCTCCCCCGGGAGGAGCGGCGCGGGAGCGCACCGCAGGGATCTGCTGGGTTTGGAGACTCCGCACGGGGTCGGGTGGCAGAGATAGAAACGCTCGGTCACAGGCCGGGTGAGCACGGAGTGCGGCCGGAGACCGGGGACACGGGAGTGACTGCTTTTCTCTGGGGGCGCACTGAGGAGCGGGCCCCAAGTTCTCGGCTCCTCCGGGCGGAGATTGGGAAGCCACCATTTCTGCCCTGGTCCTCCAAAGCTGTACCGAGAGCTTGCAGGGAACAAAAGCTCCTGAGAGCAAACCGGAACAACTTGCTTAGCCCGGACCGACAAGGGCGGGGCAATTCCGCCTCCGGCAAAGGCATTTGGAAACCACAGCAACAGGCCCCTCCCCAGATCAGCACAAACAGCCAGCAAGCCAAGACCAAGTTGATCCATCAAGGAGAACGGGAGAACTCCAGCGCTAGGGGAATACTGCACGTAGATTCATGGCTTTTTTTTTTTTTTTACCATGATTCATTATTTCATCAAAGTTAATTTTTGTTGACTGTTATTTTTTATTTTTCTTTTTCCCTTTTTCAACCAACATCTTATCAATCCCTTTTTAAAAAAAAAAACATTTTTTATTTTTCATTTTTAGAGTCATATTTTATCCCTTCATAGTAGTTACCCTTATTTTTGGCATATATATATAAGTTGTTCTCTCTTTAAAATTTTGAGGTACAGTTTCTTCTAACAGATCAAAATATACCCTAAATCACTAGTGTATGGCTTTGTTCTAGTCTCCTGCCTGATCACATTCTCTCCCTTTTTCCTTTTTTTTTCTTTTTTTTCTTAAATCTTCTTTCTTTTTTCAAACAACTTATCTTCCCAAGTCCTTTTATAAAATCTTTTATAATTTTCATCTTTACAGTCATCTTCCATCCCTTCATTGTATCAACCCTTATTTTGTACATATATGTCTTTCTTCCTTTAAAATTTTAGGAGGCACTTTTTTCTAACAGACCAAAATACGCCCAAAATCTAGTGTGTGGCACTGATCTATGCACTAGCCTGATCATATTTGATCATATTCTGCTTTTTTTGTATTGTTTGGTTTTTGTTTTTCTTTGTTTTTCTTTTTTTTTTCTTTTTCTCTTTCTTTTTTCTTTCTTTCCCTTTCTTTTCCCCTGGTTTCAGGTCTTTTCTGATTTGTATACAGTATATTTGCTGGGGACGTTGTAAACCCGTTAGCATTTTGTTCTCTCATTCATCTATTCTCCTCTGGACAAAATGACAAGACGAAAAAAATCACCTCAGCAAAAAGAACAAGAGGTAGTACCATCAGCCAGGGACTTACTCAATACGGACATTAGTACGATGTCAGACCTAGAGTTCAGAATCATGACTTTAAAGACACTAGCTGGGCTTGAAAAAAGCGTGGAAGTTATTAGAGAAACCCTTTCTGGAGAAATAAAAGAACTAAAATCTAACCAAATCAAAATCAAAAAGGCTATTGATGAGGTGCAATCAAAAATGGGGGCACTAAATGCTAGGATAAATGAGGCAGAAGAGAGAATCAGCGATATAGAAGACCAAATGATGGAAAATAAAGAGGCTGAGAAAAAGAGAGAGAAACAACTACAGGATCACGAGGGCAGAATTCGAGAGATAAGCGATATGATAAGACGAAACAACATTAGAATAATTGGGATCCCAGAAGAAGAAGAGAGAGAGAGAGGGGCAGAAGGTATATTGGAGCAAATTATAGCAGAGAACTTCCCTAATGTGAGGAAGGAAACAGGCATCAAAATCCAGGAGGCACAGAGAACCCCTCTCAAAATCAATAATAATAGGTCAACACCCCGACATCTAATAGTAAAACTTACGAGTCTCAGAGACAAAGAGAAAATCCTGAAAGCAGCTCGGGAGAAGAGATATGTAACCTACAATGGTAGAAACATTAGATTGGCAACAGACCTATCCACAGAGACCTGGCAGGCCAGAAAGGACTGGCAAGATATCTTCAGAGCACTAAACGAGAAAAATATGCAGCCAAGAATTCTATATCCAGCTAGGCTGTCATTGAAAATAGAAGGAGAGATAAAAAGCTTCCAGAACAAACAAAAACTAAAGGAATTTGCAAACACGAAACCAGCCCTCCAAGAAATATTGAGAGGGGTCCTCTAAGCAAAGAGAGAACCTAAAAGCAGCAAAGAGCAGAAACGAACACAGACAACAGACAGTTAACAGTCACCTTACAGGTAATACAATGGCACTAAATTCATACCTTTCAATAGTTACCCTGAATGTAAATGGGCTCAATGCCCCAATCAAAAGACACAGGCTATCAGATTGGATTAAAAAACAAGACCCATCCATATGCTGTCTGCAAGAGACTCATTTTAGACCCAAAGACACCTCCAGATTGAAAGTGAGGGGGTGGAAAACCATTTACCATGCTAATGGACACCAAAAGAAAGCTGGGGTGGCAATCCTTATATCAGACAAACTAGATTTTAAAACAAAGACTGTAATAAGAGATGAGGAAGGACACTATATCCTACTTAAAGGGTCTATCCAACAAGAAGATCTAACAATTGTAAATATCTATGCCCCGAACATGGGAGCAGCCAATTATATAAGGCAATTAATAACAAAAGCAAAGAAACACATTGACAACAATACAATAATAGTGGGGGATTTTAACACCCCCCCTGACAAAACTGGACAGATCATCTAAGCAAAAGGTCAACAAGGAAATAAAGACTTTAAATGACACACTGGACCAAATGGACTTCACAGACATATTCAGAACATTCCATCCCAAAGCAACGGAATACACATTCTTCTCTAGTGCCCATGGAACATTCTCCAGAATTGATCACATCCTAGGTCACAAATCAGGTCTCAATCGGTACCAAAAGATTGGGATCATTCCCTGCATATTTTCAGACCACAATGCTTTGCAACTAGAACTCAACCACAAGAGGAAAGTCAGAAAGAACTCAAATACATGGAGGCTAAAGAGCATCCTACTAAAGAATGATTGGGTCAACCAAGAAATTAAAGAAGAATTAAAAAAATTCATGGAAACCAATGAAAATGAAAACAGAACTGTTCAAAATCTTTGGGATAAAGCAAAGGCAGTCCTGAGAGGAAAGTATATAGCAATACAAGCCTTTCTCAAGAAACAAGAAAGGTCTCAAATACACAACCTAACCCTACACCTAAAGGAGCTGGAGAAAGAACAGCAAATAAAGCCTAAACCCAGCAGGAGAAGAGAAATAAAGATCAGAGCAGAAATCAATGAACTAGAAACCAAAAGAACAGTAGAACAGATCAACGAAACTAGGAGCTGGTTCTTTGAAAGAATTAACAAGATTGATAAACCCCTGGCCAGACTGATCAAAAAGAAAAGAGAAATGACCCAAATCAACAAAATCATGAATGAAAGAGGAGAGATCACAAGCAACACCAAAGAAATACAAACAATTATAAGAACATATTATGAGCAACTCTATGCCACCAAATTAGATAACCTGGAAGAAATGGGTGCATTCCTAGAGATGTATCAACTACCAAAACTGAACCAGAAAGAAATAGAAAACCTGAACAGACCTGTAACCACTAAGGAAATTGAAACAGTCATCAAAAATCTCCCAAGAAACAAAAGCCCAGGGCCAGATGGCTTCCCAGGGGAATTCTATCAGACATTTCAAGAAGAATTAATACCTATTCTCCTGAAACTGTTCCAAAAAATAGAAATGGAAGGGAAACTTCCAAACTCATTTTATTGACACTTAAAATTGCCCTCAGCATTCTGGGATCATTCATAAAGGGTATGAAAGTGGTTTGTGCTATTTATGATAACTCGGAACTGAGGGGGGTTTGTGCCATAAAGTGTGATAATCCTGCTGTGAACGATGTATGTAGTGGGAGCAAATGCAGAGTAGGTTTTCCTCTTCATATAGGAGATCTGGCTTTTATGGAATACTGGAATCATTTCAGAATGTGCATACATATGGAGAACAGGTTGGTTTGATACAGAACATAGGTTAGAAGAGTTCCTTTTATCATGGTTGGGGCTTTTATTGTATTGATTTTACTTGGACTAAAGTAGATTGGAAGAGTGGGCAAAGTTCAGAATGATCGAGAGTAAAAGAAATAGAGCTTCTCTTTGTGTCAAGCTCAGGCAAGGCAAGCAGGGTAGATCAAAGAACCACTTTCATGGCTCACTGCAGCCAAAGTTCAAATAAAATCACAGCAGCAGCCAAAATACCGGAGCAGGCTACAGTTGCTCGTGAGGACACGGCCTTCTGAGATAAGGCGCAGGAAGAACATGATTGAATCTAAGGGAGGGATATGATCCAATAGCGCACGTCAGCAAGTAGCAGCTCTGAAGGAGACCAAGCGAGGTCAGGGTTTAAACAAAGGCATTGCTCGTTCAACAACCACAGCAGATGTTTTCGCCAAGTTGTAGCTCTGCTGCGCTCTTGGGCTGAATCATGATTTTGAGGGGCATTGGAGAGAAGAATTGCCTTTACAATCTCTTCCAGCACAAATGCTCCACTCTTTTGTCTACCTGTAGCTGTGTCCTTCATGCAGGCTTCACTTCTATTAAACGTAATGCAGGTAATCCAAGATGTGCTGAGAGGAAGCATGGGTCTGACTCAAAGCTGAGAGAGAGAGTCCCTGCCTTCGAGCAGCTCACGTGTCTAGAGCTCAGCACCCACTGTCATGGGGAGGAATTTAAATGTGATATTGCATTTGTGGACTGAAATACTCATTGATGGGAAAAGTGTAGGAAGCACCCTTTTCGAGGGTGAAAGTCTTCTTCTAGTAGCTCAAGATCTAAAGAGCAGATAGGCTCTTAACGGACTTAATGCTCACATAACCATTAAATTACAGATAAATTGCAACGAAGTAAGCCCCTGACCCTCACAAAACTCTTGTACTGTTGTGCTTGTTCAGGGAGAGGAACAGAACCTAAATCCTGCAATAACCTCACTGGAGGCAGAACTCTTTATTTCTAGACTCTAGTTACTAATCATTATTCAATCTAAAGACTAGCTGTGTGTCCTTGGGCACTCCAGTCCCTGAGAACTTGATGGTTCTCATCAAGGGTAAAACCAAATGATGTGGTCATGGGGAAAGACGACCATTAAGACCCTACTAAGTTTAAAGATTTCATGGTCTCTAAAGCGGCTTTATGCACTAAGCAAGAAATAACATGGCAACCTCCGGAACGGGAAAGTGAGGGAAAGAACCTTTCTGTGTTAAAAGAACTGCCTACCAGAATGCATCAGGCAAAATCTTTCAAGAGAAATGCAAAATAGGGGTAAGATCCAAGCTTTTCTTAAGTGATGTGTAGAGAGCAAAGAAATGAGGAAAACAGTGATATATACTCATGAGAATGTAAACGTATCATCATGATAAAATTCTATTTAACACTAGGAATGATGAAGTCCAATTTAGCCTTGATATGTACATGACCTCTCAGTTGATATGTATGTAGCACTGTACATGACTCAGACAAATCACAGGAAATTATATGCTTCTCAAAATGTTTACTCCATCACAAAATAAATATAAGAAGACATTTTCTTCTTCAGGGGCAAGCGTTCATAAAGAGAAAGAACTTTTCCACTGTTGTGAAAGAGAAACAACTGAACAAGAAGTGCAGATCTTTTCTGTGAGGTGTATGGCAAATGGTAGGGGTGTGCAGAGACGCCTTCCTCACAGGTGAATTCCTCACTGCCTGGTTCATTCACAGACATCAAACAACTTAACGTTTTTCTTAGAAATTCAACCCCAAATCTCTGGGCTCATTTTCAGATGACGCAAAAGTGAATAAATATAATAACTCTAGCAAATTAAGTCAACAAAGATACCAAAACATAGTACGGACACACTTGAGGAAAAGAAAATACCTCTCAAATATATAAAATGACATAGAAGATGCAAGTCACCTTTTCCTTCCTATACTGTTTTCCCTGAAGGTAACTACCATAACTTTGGTGCTATAACAATAAATCTGAAAATAAAAGTTACTTCCTTTTCAATAAAATACTTAATTCATCTACAGATGACATAAAATGGTTTATATTTAAGCTTGGGGAGATGCCCTTGTTTCTGTTGCTCCAACAAAGAACTGATATTATTGATAAGCATCTTGTATATTGCTTATACTATTATAGCTCTATAACCAGGAAGAACTGGCTTGCAAATGGCTACACAGACTGATAGGATCCTGACCAGTTTCTGGATTCTCTCTTACTCTTTTGTTTTCTGGATTGAGTCCCGTTTCCCGAATTGCTCCACCACCCTCTGCTCCCTTTATGGTTATAATGGGAGTCATCTGCAAGTGTGGCTCATTTTCCAGAGAACAAAGATTAGCCTATTTTGCAGATTTTACTGTATAGATATCACTTTGGGGTTTGGGATTATGAGAATCACTGTGGCCATATTTACAGGGAATTTTAAGACCCTTTAAAACAAAATGTAGTAAAATAAAATAGAAGTCTTCTCTATCCTCTAAGAGAAGTCAGTAATGCACACCACTCACCCTTTTCCCTGGAGAGAAAACTGTCATCCCCTTGGGCACTCTGAGCAGCTGGGCGTATTGGTTCATACAGCTTTCACTCCACTAACTATTGTCAGCATGCCATACCTGGGTTTTCAACGAGGCTTTCCCTAAAGACTCAGGAAAGAGGAAATGGCATTGCCTTTTAAAGATAAACTGAGAGGGGCACCTGCGTGGCTCAGTTGGTTAAGCAGCCGACTCTTGATTTCAACTCAGGTCATGATCTCAGGGTGGTGAGATTGAGCCCCACGTTGAGCTTTGTGCTCAGCGCAGAGTCTGCTTAAGATTCTCTCTCTGCCCTTCCCCCCCAACTTGTGTGTGCTCTCTCTCTAAAAAAAAAAAAAAAAAGAGAGAGAGAGAGAAAGAAAAGAAAAACTGAGAAAGCAGGACTTAGTGGATCAAAGATAGATGCAAAGTAACTTGAGGAGGGTCAGAATTGGTTCAAGAACTGCAGTGAATTATTTGTAATTGAACTTATTATTATAATCATACAATAGATACTTTTTTAAAATTATAGTCGACTACATAGTAAACATGAACACATATAACGTGTGTACGTGTGTATGTGTGTGTATATACACACACACACACACACACATATATATATACATATATATATATATATATACATTTCTCTCTCTTTTTGCTACACAGTTCAAAGAGCAGTTCCTGAGTGACAGAACCAGGTCTCAAACTCAAGTCAAAGTCAGCCAGCTGTGCTATTTATCCAGATAAACAAGATGCCAATGAGAAGGAACACGTGTTGCTCCCTGGAGCACGTATGTACACAGCTCTTGAAAACACACTGGATCTTAGCCACATAGTGCCTGCAGTATTGTACAGGGGGGAGGCAGGGTACCAAATACTTGGCGCATTGCCATTTCTGAGTACGAATGGAGAATAAAATAGTCAAGCCCCTCCAAATACTCACAAGGGGAAAACAAACAAACAAAAAGCATTAGCTTATGAAATATGATCATCCCCCCAAACTGACAAAACTACCAGATTGTAAAAGTAATGTCATATTGTCTCAATACCCCCAATATGTGAATCCATTCTAAATCTCCTGACTCCCCAAACAAGCTCCTAAATTTGATTGGCCACCTTTATAAGTCTACCAGTAGGAAAAAATTATGGCGTTCACACTTGTAGAAGTCTACAGGCCCATGTGACAGTTTCCATCATAAACTAGTCAGTTAAACCGGCATTTACATGTCGCTTATGTGGTTTGGTTAATTGGGAGGAGGGGGTGTCTCCGAGGAGCTGAGCTCTCCTTAGTGTGTTGTCCAGAGTGAGATTCTCAGCTTTACCATGGCAAGGGGTCCATCCAGGTCCATTTAAGAAGGAGCTTACCAGGGCGCCTGGATGACTCAGTTGGTTAAGTGTCTGGCTCTTGGTTTTGGCTCAGGTCATTATCTCTGGGTTGGGAGATGAGCCCAGCAGCAGGCTCCCTGCTCAGCGGGGAGTTTGCATCCCCTCTCTCTTCCTCTGCTCCTCCCCCGCTCACACACTTTCTCTTTCTCTGAAATAAATACATAAATCTTAAAAAAAACAAAGAAGGATCCCACCAACCTTCTTTTGCACAGACATCCCCTCTGCAGCCTCACCCTCAGCACCCTACACCAGCCGATCCAGGGCGTTGTGGTGTGGCACAGGGCCGTCCCCCACCCCGGCCCTGGCGCCCACATGGGCCACGCCTACTCACAGTGGTCTTCCATCGACCTTCCAATTCTGTATGTCTTATTTAGCTTTTGAACACATCCCAGGCATTTCCTCCTCCATGACAATGTCTTTGACCTCCTATTTACATTAAAACTTCCCCATGTGTTTTCAGTCACTCTGTACGATGGTGTTATCAGACACAACTCTATGTTGTCATTTAGTGGGTAACCAAAACATTTTTGTTGAATACACTATTAATTGGGAACCTTTGGATCCTGGCATAAGATTATAAACAGTATCTTGCTCACGGCAGAATCCCCAGAGCCTAACGATTTATTGAATTCTTAATAAATATTTATTAAATAAATAATCAGAGATGCCTTATTCATGTTGAATCAAAAGCAAATAATAAAGGATTTTTGTTTTCTATAAGCCTTGGGTCAGCATGGTCAGCATTCTTGATCTCCAGTTATTATTAGAACAAAACACTATTTGAATTGTTGCTTCTTACTGTCTGTCCCTAGAGAAAAATGACATATTATTTTCTAAAACAATGAAACATACGCAGGTTTGTTCCAGAGTTATAACAAAATCAACATCATTGCATGATTGAAATGGAAAACCAGAACTGAATATAGAGACAGAAGATTGAATAAAAATATGGCAAGATGCCCAGACAAATCTCAATTTACAGCAGCAGAGATGGACTGACAATTAGATTCCTGAATCACATCTTTGAGTTGATCTGTTTTTCTTTCTCATGTGTGTCTCGATGGCATGTGGGAGCATGTGTAAATAGGTTGCTTTGCACTCTCTGGAGTGAGATCGTTCAATTATTTAGGTGGTCTGATGCGAAGTAATTGTTTATAAATGCCAACAACACAAATGAGTGCCTTGTAAGCATATGTCGATGCAGATGTAGATAAAAGGCATTGCTAATATCTAAAGAAAGGAAAATAATTAGCAAATTCTTAAGGGTTACTCTTATAATTCTAATGTTAAGACTAATCCTTTGTTCACTTTAAGATTTCCCCTAATGGGTTTACCATGTGTTTTCAATGGTACAGGATGATATGCTTCGATTTATCAAGCAGGAAAGGAAAGAAGTGGGAGCCTATGCACAGCAAGGGAGGGTGTCTGGTGGTGCCCTTACTGTTCGCGTGCTGTTGAACGGTGCCCTGGTACCCACGTCCCGCACCACTGCTGTTCAGGTCTTCCCCGAACCTTCATTCAAATCTTGTAGAGGCCGGTGCTGTGAAGGTTTTACTCTTATGCTGACTCATATTGAGCTCTTCAGCCTAATTCTGAAACTCCTATTAAACCCTTCTCGAGCTCTTCTGGGTGATGCTCATGTGACCAGATTACTGCAACATGTTCCGCGGCCACATCCTTGATAGGAAAGTGATCCAGTTCCAAAAGGTAATCTTCAAATTGCATTTTTACTGCCTCTCCCCTGCCTCTGTTGGCCCCTAAGAGGCTTTTTCTTCTTACAATTGACCCTTGAGAAGATGACAGAATTTGGTAGGAACATGTCATGCAGGTTTCTGGGATTTTGTGAGGCTCAGAATCTCAGATACTAACATTTATGGGCTTTAGCTACATATTTCTAAAAGTATTAGCCCTCACTGCGGATCTTTCTAGTCCAGAGCACTAAGCGTCTGCATAAATGTCTGCTGCGTACAGCACCATCACTACTAACTACTGTTAACAGTGATTAGCTGCTCATCATATTCCAGGCACTGTGCTAACCTACTGACATGAGTTACCTCTTCTAATCCAGACAACCAAGCTTGTAGTAAGTACCATTATTACCCCCATTTTACACACTTGAAAACAGGCTTACAGAGGTTAAGAGAGTAGTAGGTCAGAGCTAACCAGCATCGCTGTGATTTGAATCCAGAATACTTGACATAAGATCCCAACGTCTGAACCCCTAGGATACAGGGTTCCTTTTTTTTTGGTTCAGTCACCACTGTGAATCCTTTTCCTATGATGTTTGTTACATAAATTGCACAACGGGGACCAGGTTCAATCATTAATGTAATTGACCCATATATAATATTGGTGATTTCTTAAAAACAAACAAAAAATATACAATTAGTCTTATATAGAAAAATAGAAATGTGACTTTTTTCCTCTTCCTTTCATGCTGTGATGATGGGCCACTTCACATAAATATATGTGTGTACACACACACACACACACACACACACACACAGAATATGAGTTCTTTTATGGGGAAAAACTACTTTTAAATCATCATTGATTTATGCCTACATTTTTATGCTTACATATTGTTTGTAAGCATAAAAAATAGTTCATTAGCATGAAGGAAGAGTCTATGTTCTCAAAGAATGCTACAGCTTCGTAACCGTTTCTCCTATATAGGAAAACAGCTCTGCCTCCAGGAGACTTTCTGAAAAGAACCTATTAGGGAAGGTACAGCACTGGAGAATCTGACTATAGTTAATCCTATTTGAACTAAGTATTAAAGACACTAGTTTTATGAGATTAGTTTTGGGGAATATATATCAGAATGAGGCTTATTTATGAGTAACAAAAAATAAAAATAAAAAATAACATTGGCATAAATAACATAAATAAGATAGAAGTTTTTCTTTCACGTAAAAGAAGTCCAAAGGTAGGAGTCCAGCTGAAATGCCACAATGTGCCAAATTCCTATAATTTGTATTGGCATTTGGCTTTCCCAAAATTGATCGAGATGGCTACTTGAGCTCTATCCATCATGCCCATCTTAGTACACAGAAAGCCAATCAAATTAAAGTCCAAATTAAGAAGAAGGCCTTAAAATTGTGATGGGAAGACTGCTGTCTGTCTGTCTGACTGTCTATCTATCTAAATGGCTTCTAGAATCATGAGCCTCACGTTAGTTTATTTGGGGTGGTATACAAGTTCTTTTAAATGACGTGAGTGGTTCTCTATTCTTCTTCAGGGCAGTTTCCCCAGAGAGTAATCCCCCAAACATCTGCCCAAAGAGTAAGAGCAGAGGGGACCAGAGCTGTGGGAGGCAGGCAGCATGAAGGCAGGACCCTCAGCGTGCAGTGTGCCAGCAGTCACCTTATCCCAGCGTTCAGGAGCATGCCTCATCCTTGACCTCAGCTGCTCAGCGTCTCTGTGATTCAACATCTCCTGAGAATCAACCTCTTTTCTATTGCAGAGCTCAAGGAAGGGCAACTGCCTATACGCGTGGGCTGACGGAAAACATCTGGGAAGCTACCTACCAGTAAAGACAAACTTTTAACAAATCTTTTGCTTCTTTTAGTGCCACTTTTAGTACCACTTCACACTCAGAGTTACTTGCACTCTCAGAGGTTGCTTGAACCGCCAATTCTTGAAACTTTTCATGGTTCTTCAGCACAAATGAGTGTGCTTTTTATTAGCATCCTCTATTGGCTGTCGTGTTCGGGGTTTTTCACATAGAGTCACTTACTGTCCATGTATGTGCTTTCCATGTTCCAAAATTAACCATGTAGTGTACTGTCATCTCACTGTTCCTTTGTCTTTTTGGTCTTCTATTTTAAAAGTTACTTAATGTCTTTTTTTACTTGGATTTTCTGCAGGACCAGAAATGCGTGGTGTCAGCTCACCATTTATAAATAAAAGTCCTCACTTATTTTCCAACAATGTTTTCTATCTGTTTTATTATAGTGAAAGTTCTCTTCAGAAGTCAACAATAATGGTTCTTTTGTCAGAGCCAATGAATTCTACGCAGTGACACTACCTTGATGACACACCCCACTTTCCAAAAATTTTGCCTTGATTGATTTTTCTGAGCCTTCTCTCTCTTTAAAAACCTCTCATTGTCCAGCTCTTTCTTACCTTCAGTTTTTTGTCTCCTGTCTGTGTCCTAGGTTCTTCATCTTCCCACCTCTTTGATGTGCACTGAAATTCTGACTTCAATCAGTCCTAATCTCACTACATCTTAAGTCATCCCATCTCTCTATTTTCACTGCCACTGCATACTGGGGACTACCAAGTCTGAATCTTCATCCCTGACTGAATTCCCAAGCTTTGGATGCATATCCACCCCCCCCCCCCAAGGTGACAGACACTTCAGTCCTGCTACCCACTCAATATGGATATCCTCTGAGCAAGTCGAATTCCACGTCTACTAATGAGCTCACCGTCTCCTCTATCATGCATGTTCCCTCGCACGGGGATTGCGGTTCAGGTGATGGCCCCACTCATTGTTCCAGTTAAAAAATAAAAGGAGGATAATAGCATTTCTCACAGAACTAGAACAAATAATACTAAAATTTGTATGGAACCACAAAAAACCCCAAATAGCCAAAGCAATCTTGAGAAAGAAGAAGGCTGGAGGCGTCGTAATCCCAAACTTCAGGACATACTATCTAAAGCTGCAATAATCAGAACAGTATGGTACTAGCCAAAAAATAGATACATAGATCAATGAAACAGAATAGAGAGCCCAGAAAGAAACACACGCTTTTATGGTCAATTAGTCTATGGCAAAGGACACAGGGATAGTCAATGGGGAAAAGATGATGTCTTCAACACAGTGCTGGGACAGCTGGACAGCTACAGGCAAAAGAATGAAACTGGACCATTTTCTTACACCATACACAAAAATAAACTCGAAATGGATTAAGGATCTAAATCTGACAGTGGAAATCATAAAACTTCTAGAAGAAAACATTAGGCACTAATCTCTTGAAGGTCTCCCTTAGCAAGATTTTTTCTGGATACATCTCCTGAGACAAGAGAAACAAAGGAAAAATAAACTATTGGGACTACCCCAAAATAAAAACTTTACAGAGTGAATGAAACCATTAACAAAATGAAAAGGCAACTCAGTGAAGGGGAGAAGATATTTGTAAATGATATATATGATAAGGAATTAATATCCAAAATATATAAAGAGGTCATACAACTGAACACCACCCCCCCAACAAATAATCTGATTAAAATGGCAGAGGACCTGAACAGACATTTTTTCCAAGGAAGACATCCAAATGGCCAACAGACACATGAAAAGATGCTCAACATCACTCATCATCAGGGAAATACTAAATAAAACTACAGTGAGATATCCCCTTATACTCGTCAGAATGGCCAGAATCAAAAAGACAAGAAATAATAAGCGTTGGTGAGGATGTGGAGAAAAAGGAAACCTCATGCGCTGCTGTGGGAACGCAGGCTGGTGCA
Organism: Eumetopias jubatus; assembly: GCF_037043125.1. NCBI lineage: Eukaryota > Metazoa > Chordata > Mammalia > Carnivora > Otariidae > Eumetopias > Eumetopias jubatus. Next base: position 110,881,612 of record NW_028274819.1, read on the forward strand.
GCCACTGTGGAGAACAGTATGGAGGGTCCTCAAAAAGTTAAAAATAGAGCTACCATATGATCCAGTAATTCCACTACTAGGTATTTACTCAAAGAAAATGAAAACACTAATTCCAAGTGATACATGCATCCCTATGTTTACTGCAGCTTTATCTACAAAAGCCAAAATATGGAAGCAACTGAGTGTCCATCGATAGGTGGATAAAGAAGATGTGATACACACACACACACCTATGTATGCACACAAAATGGAATATTATTCATCCACAAATGGATGAGATCTTGCCATCTGTGACAACATGTATGGACCTAGAGGGCATTATGCTAAGTGAGAGAAGTCAGACAAAGAAAGACAAATATCACAGAATTTCACTTATATGTGAAATCTAAAAAAAAAAAAAAAGAATAAATAAATAAGCAAACAAAAAGCAGAAACAGACCCTAAAACACAGAGATCAAACTGATGATTGCCAGAGAAGAGGGGCACAGGAGGATGGGTAAAGTGGGTGAAGGGGAGTGGGAGATACAGGTTTCCAGTTACGGAATGAATAGTTCACTGGAATAAAATGCATAGCATGAGTAATATGGCCAATGAAACGGTAATAGTGTTGGATGGTGACAGATGGCAGCTACACTTGGGGTGAGCACAGCATGATGTACAGACTTGTGGAATCACTATGTTGTGCGCCTGAAACTAGTGTAACAGTGTCTGTCAAGTATACTTCAATAAAACAAAACAAAACAAAACAAAACAAAACAAAAAGCATGCTATGGAATAATATTTTTTCTGAATAAAAATATTTGGATTTGCATCACAAAAAGGCAAATAATCCAGATTTTCCCCTTTCCCTCTTACTATCTTGTCCATTAAATTATTTGCAACTTAGTATTTGACTTATTTCTGGTTTTCCTCCTTGCTTTAAGATCATTCCTTCTGATCTAGATTTTTAGGTTTATCTGACACTGTCTCTTTCCCTTTGAGTTCATCTTGATTACTACTGTTAGAACGAACTATCTAAAATTTAAACTGTCAATTTTACTACCTTATTCTAAATATCAGTGCTACCCATCACTTGCACTCCAAAGACCACATTTCCTAGAATAGTATCAAAGAACCATGATTACTAGCCACCACCTCTGCAGGGTCATCTTCCGTAATTCTTCCCTGATTTAACTCCAGTAGATACAAATTTACTTGTGTTTTTCTGTAAATTTGATACTGTTTCATAATTCAGTGGATTTTTAAAATATATTTGCCAAGAATGTCCTCCTGCTTTTCTTTGGCTAACTCCTATTCATCTGGATTCAAAACAGCTTTCACCTCTAGACTGACTTCCCGACTCTCCCCGGGATGGAATGACTGGGTCTTTCATTCTGCATTCAGAGCACCTTCTATCTCTGTCTGCTTACAGAATAGCTTGCTCATCACTGTACACTGTATCATATGATGTTTTATGATTTTAAAGACAGAACAGTCTTATTATTGGGAGAGCCTCAGAATCTAATATGGTACCAGGAAAATAGTTGGCAAAAAATAAAGCTATGTTGCATTACCAAGAAATTTTTCGACAACTTTGCATTAGTTTGCTTATGTGTTCTTTCTCTTCTTTCAAATATTTTGCTCTCATGTATATTTCAAGTAGAGAATTTCTTTTTTGCAAATACACGTTTTCACAGTCATGGAAAATGCTACGATACTCTAACTCATGATGAAGTTATAACTTAATGCTAATTTAAATAAGGTAGATTCTATTTTAGAACTTGAATTTGGAGATATTAACTCAGCCCTCCAGCTCTCCAGTTTATTTATTTGTTAAATGAAGAAATTGTACTAGATGAGAATTAAAGTTCTTCTAAGAAGTTCCAAGGATTTGTTAGCTGCTATTTGAAAAAAAAAAAAAGTCTTCTAGAAGCTTATAAGCAAATAGGCAGACCTGGGTATCAGTAGCAAAAGAGGATTCCTCTTTTTCCTGAAGAGCTAAGAGACAGGCATCTGGTCCCCAGAGACAGAAGAGAGCTAGGCTGAACGTTTGACTGATTTCCCATTTTCTATGAATGTGCCTTTAATTATGACCCAATAATAAGAAGGCATACATGAGATAATTTGCTTTCCTTTTATCTTCTGTTTTGAGTTATGACCAAAATAATATAAAATAAGAATAATGTCATATTTTTATTGAAAGAAATGGTATCAAGGGCTTCCCTTTAGTATAAGCAATACTATTTGGTTACTTGGGAAAATCACAAGGTAAAATCTAGAACTAATGAGGCTTATTTCCCAAACTAAAGCAGTTTCAGTAATTTATGAGTCACCATGACACGTTTTCTCTTGTGACCAATTCACAATTTAGCTCTGCTGCAATCTATCAGAGATAAAAACAATTTCCTAGGGTTTTAATTCTTCCTGCATATTCTAATTGCTTCCAGCTGTAGCCAAGCTGATTCTGGATGAACCTGCACACAGCATTAAATGGAAAAATAAGAGCTACAATTGTATCCCATTTAAAAATATAATCTGGATGCTACAATGTTTTATCAGGCTCACATAAAACTTAGCAGCAACCCTCTCAACTATCTTGAAAGTAGCTGGTGAACCAAAGAAAATACAAGAACCTATTCTCATTCCCACCTTTACAGTTTCAAGTATCATTTATCATCATGGAGTTTTGTATAGCATTAGAGATGTTCTTACTCCTTTCCAAGCAGAAATGTACAAAGCGACTTACGTTACAGCAGAGAATGCATGCATCATTCATAGATGAGCTTTCGGACTTAACAGAGCACAGAGGTCTTCAATAAGTTGCCATTTTAAGGGGATAACTATCAAATGGTTCAAAGATGATGCAATGATGTCCACATTTAGATTACAGATGGCTTCTCAATCTCTCTTCCATTGTCTTGGGATTTTATTTACTTCTGGTGTGTGTTCACAGGTGTGTGTGTGTGTGTGTGTGTGTGTGTGTGTGTGTGTGTGTATTAGGAATGGGACCTCCAGAAATAGGGAATCCTTTTGATGGGAATGTGGACAGGAATAAAAAAGGTATTAACATCAGCATACAGCAGTTTCCATATAATCTTGCTTTTTTGCCTTTTGCTTTATAACTCATCACTACAGAGGTGGTGTAATGTATCGGTTTTTCCCAGGACTGCTGTAACAAATAATCACAAACTTGATGACTGAAGACAAAATAAATTTATTCTATCACGGTTCTGAAAATCAGAAGTAGAAAATCCAGGTGTTGGTGGAGTCATGCTCCCTCTGAAGGCTCTAGGGTAGACTCCTTTCTTGCCTCCTCCAGCTTCTGGGGGCTCCCAGTGTCCCTTAGCTTGTGACTGAAAATTTCCAGTCTCTGCTTCCAGCTTCTCATGACCTTCTCCTCCTCTATTCTGTATCTTCTCCTCTTCTCTTAGAAGGATATTTGCCATTGGATTTAAAGACCTACCAGAGGAAACCAGGATAATTTCATCTCAAAATCATTAACTTATTTATAAAGACCCCCCCTTTTTTGTTTTACAAATAAGGTCACATTTACAGTTTCCAGGGATTAGGATGTGGACATGTGTTTTTTGAGTATGGCAGCCATTCAGTCCATTACTAAATTGTCCGAGTCACCAAGGTTATAGCTACAGGGAAATATGATCTCCTTCTTTGGATCTGGCAACCAAGTTCCTTCTGAGTGTCCTTATATGGAGAGGACTTGGAGAATTTCCTGATTGCTCAGGAAAATCTTAATTAAAAAAATGTGATTGGCTGCTGCATATCTCCAAACTATAGAATGAGGAGAAAAGATGTGCAAAGGAAAGCAAAAGGCAGAATCATCCTGCAAACCTCTTCCACGTGATCTGAAGAATTCCACGAGGGACGGGCAAGGTCATAAATTAATGCATTTCGATCTTTAGTGTCAAGTTTATATAGAGATTTTTTTCCCATTCCTACAAAAATTTACTGAGTACCTACTATATACTAACTACTCTTTAGTATGCTAAATCTGTTACAGACACAGAGAAGCCACCGTGTTGTAAGCCAGACAAGAATGCGCTAACACTCAGGTCTGCAAACTCCCGGTTCCCCATTTACACACAGAGAGGATATGGCACATGCTGGAAAAAACAAAATAAAAAGTAAAAAAAAAAAATCCAAAAAACTAGGCAAATGTAAAATTCTAGACAGATTTGTAAATGTCAAGTTGTACTAAATGGAAAATCCTTTATACTTGAATGGTTCTGGATGTTTGAAAATCACTTCAATGTCCAACTGTGCCTATACTCTCTTTAGAACAGTTCTTTGTTCAGTGTGCTTTTAATAAAGATGGGGTAACAGCAATAATGCTGTTGGGGATCAGTAAACAGAACTTAGGATCAGAATATAATATTGTTGCGTTCTCATGACTGCAATATGGGAAAAGAAAGAATGATATGATTAATACATATGCTTTCTTTTGCCATGGCTGTGAGGTAAAGATGATTGTCAGCATTTATGGAAGCTGTAACAAGATAAAATGCTTCTCAACAGTACTCACTCACATTCCAAATATGCGCTAGCATGACAGGTAGCTTGAGCGTAACTCTTCATGTTTTTGTTTTTATATTTTAGCTCAAATGATATGCACGTAAATGTTGACATTTTTCTAGAGAGGAGCAAATTTTCAGAACAAGGGTGGGTGTACACATTTTTTCATTGTTGCCTTTTCTCTGTTCCTTGGACCCTTGTTCTGGTTTAAAGTCATGGCAATCTCCCACCTTGCTGACATGTCAAACAAAAGAACACAGGAATTTTCCAGTAAATGCTTTTGTGCTGTCTCTTAAATTCTTCTTTCAACACCAGGCTCTTCCCTTCTGCACATTTAATTAAGTTTGTAAGGCAATTAACTTCCCTAATCTCTACAGCCATAACTGTAAGTGTTCTGATTTTAAATCATAGTTCTTTGGAAACTTACTAGCTATTTCTTCATAATCCTGTACATGAGCGTCAGATGGGTCGTCATCAAAAGCCAGTTTTATTTCAAAAGTAATTTCAAAGTCAACCAGCATCACAACAACACAATTTGGTTCCCCTTCCTTTTCTGCTCAAAAGAGTCAGAAAACCACAACTGGTAACATTGGTACGATTAAATCAAGTGATCTCCAGGAAGCGTAATGAATGAGTTCCTATAATGCCAGGATCCTGACAAGAGTTTCTTGCTCATCAGCCTCTGTTTCTCTTGCTTAGAAGCTGCAGAAGTATGTTTCTATAATGCGTACTTCCCTAATGACCTTGTCCGGTTGCCTTCAAATCATTCCCCTGCACTAGGGAGACATCTTTTCTGCTGGAAAGGCCTTCTTTTTTACATGAAAAATAAGTCCGAGTGTTTTGACTCTGTGAAGAGCTTTAGGCAGATTACCGAATCATGATAAGCGAATAAAGAGAAACATAATTTGTATTTTTGGAAACATGTTTATTTCTTAAAATAAGCTAAAAATATTGCATCATTTTCTATTTCCATATGGCTAACTGGAATCTCAATATTTTCCATTGTCTGCTGGAGAATGAACTTCTTTAGCTCTTTTTAAGTTTCCAAGCTATTTCTGGATCTCAGTTAAAATGCACAGGCTGAATCATTCACATTCTTTCTGAGACTCAGGTTGGCTCAAGGCCAAGGAATTCAGAGGAATTTCCATGAATCTTATTTTAGTCCTATCTTTGTAAAAGGCCATGAATTATCTTAATAGAATATCTGTTAAGCAATAGTTAAGTAAGATCATAGCTCTTACTTCAATAACTCATCTGAAGGAAAATACAAAAATGTCAAAAAAAAAAATCTTTGTGAGTAGTTAAGATGACAGGCTCTGGACTCATTCAGTCCTGAGTTTGAATTCTGTCCATTGGCAGTTGTGTGACTTTAATAAACCTTTCTTACTTTGCCCACAGCTTAATCTTTTCATCTCTAACATTAAGATCTGGGAGCTCAAAATCTCCCATGATTATTTCAGTAATTAAAAAAGATAACATCTATGGAGCCCTTAAGTAAAATGCCTAATACAGTATATACATAAATATTATTTTTAAAATCTACATACAATAAATCATACAAGCATAATATTTTGAGAACATAAATCTTTAGTCCTTCACAAAAAAAGCTATCTGTATACCTACAGGCAACTAATAATAATAGACTAAGAAATGAAAGTACAGTTGTCAGACAAGGATAAACACAGAACTTCTGTTCAATCAGAAGGATTCTGCCAGTAACTTCTTTAGAAGAACACTTTGGCTCAGCTATTATCTTATATTTTTATTATAAATATTGCTTATTTGACTTTTAAAACAAGCACACTTTCAAGACATTTTAGAAGAGAACAAAACTAGAGATCCGGGTGAAGTGAAAGTGACTTTAATAACTAATTGTTTTAAAACCTATAAGGAAATGAGTATCATTTTGCTAATATCTCTCTGAATGTGTTCTTGACCTACCTTTTCTGCCCATTTTCTTCTAACAAGGTTACTCCGGGCAGACAGCATATGATAAATGTGTACTGTGAGTAATTTACTGTTTGTAGGACTCACTGAACAAAGACAAAGGACTTAAAAAAAAAAAGTAATCAGCTGCTTCTGGGGTGTTTCATTGCCCTAAACTTGAAATATTAATTAATACTTTAAAGAGCTACAGTTTAGTTTTACTTTTACGTAAGTACAGAAGCAATACAACTCTGGGACTACAGAAACTGCTTTTCAGCAATGGTTTCATTTTGTTCATGTACTCGTGTCTGTCACACTTTATGGAATTTGCTAGTGAATGCATTATCATCTATTTTATTAGGTCCCTTGCAGGGCATTATTCTAGAGGTGCACAGGTGAGCTGCGGTTTCCCAAAGAATAAAAGGAAGGCATGTGCCCACTGGCCGAAAATTAGTTATGTGAATGTCAGTAAGCAGGTTTAACTATGTAACGTTTATAAAATGGACTAGGAGATTCATTACCGAGACCATTAGAATAATTTTGAAAGTCACAAAGTGTCATAGTCCTCCCTTTAAACATGTCATGCCATCCCATGTGGTATATATTTACATAATTGCCTTGCAGGTTTTTTGGCTTGATCTGAGCAGAAAGATCCTGAGATGTACTTGGGTCCACACATGGTTGAAATGAGAGAACCATGTCCGAGGCAAAGTTTAAAAGTAGGTTCTCATAAGTTCTCGTAAACCTATGCATCCAGGTAGAAGGTTTTGTGGCCAAGAACTTAAAAGCATGTTTTATATAGATGAATAGATTGATAGAGAAAATACTGACCAGATAATCAGATTATACTAGAAAATTTTACTCACATTCAGACGTAATTCCCTGGGGTAAATTAATGTTTCAGATGTATATGGAAATACATAAACATTATTTAATCAATCAACCAGTCAGTTAATTAATTAATGTATTTTATGCTTGACTAGAGAGATCAATAAATAAATCACTTCCATTAAAATACATATCTCCAGTTTAGAAGGACTAAGAAAGGGCTAAGACAACATTTAAGGCATTGAAAGGAATTCACCCTTTCTCCTATTTTAACGTTTGGGCTGTGTATTGAATCCAAAATATATCTATGGAATCATCAGGCTGATTTCAAAACTTAACCAGTCCCTAAGAAGTTGATTCATTATCTCCTTTAATCCTTGAATCTGAAAGTAATTGCTACAGTTTATTGGGTTATATATTATTTAATAATAAGATAGAATGAAGCAAATTCCCCATTCATCTCAGCCCTACCATCAGCCCAGAGCATTCTCCTAAAGGCAGAATGGCTGTGGTGTCCAGACCTCAGCACAGAGACTCTTCCTTTGTTCTTTAGTCTAGCTTCACTCAGTGGTTTGCCAGTCTTCCAATGCACAGGAATCACCAGGGAGGTGCACACTATGCCACGCACACCTAACTTTATAGTCAATTTACAGGAGATTCAAAGAGAATTAGGACTACTAGCATGCTTTTTTTTTTTTCTTTTGCACCTTTGCAAGGAAAATCTAAGATCAAATCCCTGCAGAATTGTAACTCTTCTAATTGTAGCATGACATGGATACTAGTTATACCATTTCCATAGTGATTTCCAATTGCTACATTCAGTCCAATTTATTCAAGTCATTGAGAACAATTAATAAGAGCTTCATGAGACACCTGTAAAAAAAAATAGAAGTCGCCAAGTCTTAAGAAAGATAAAAATTAAAACTTATATCTCTATTTAGGTTTCCAGTTCTAAGATTTAGTTTAGCAAAATATTTTTTGCTCAAATGCTAACTACAATTCAGTCATTTAAAAGACAATATAGATGTGCCTCTCTGCCAGGAAAATATTCCTCAGAAGACAGCAAGGGGGGAAAAAGTTATACACTCGATTTCTATAAAATTTCCTCAAAAGCTACTTAATATAATAGTAAAGACTATTCCAGATGGCTCTGTTTGGCTGACATGGTAATTCTTCCAATAACTATAAACGTGAGATGATAATTCATTACTACAGCAATTGGGAGACTTATTTTTCTTAAAATGGAATCCCATTCAAAAACAAATTAAACCAACTGAATGTTGAAATTCTCTCAAATCCAGGACCACTCTAGGGACTTATAGGAAGGAAAATCAAGGTTTTATAGTTACCTTTTGATGGAATGTCAGCTTATATAATAAGTATAACCTCTGCCCCCTCAGTACTAACACTTTATTTTTTCAGCAGTTTTAGGTTCACAGGAAAACCAAGTAGATGATACAAAGCTTTCCCTTATACCCCTGCCCCAACGTGTGCATAGCCTCCCCAATTGTATAAATATATTATATATATATATGTATACACACACACACACACACACACACACACACACACACACACACAATGTTTAGGCCGTATGTATTCCAGACTGAGAATGGGAGAAGCTAGCAACCAAAAAACATCCGTAGACACAGACCAAAAAAGTCCCAAGAAAAGCTTGCTCTCTCTAGCCAAAGAATCAAGAAAAGGGGCGACCTGACAAAAAGAATACATTTGGACAACTCTCTACTTCAGACATGCACTGCAGAACCCCACCCCTCCAGCCCCCACAGTCCTCCAGCAAAGGTCAAGTGGAAAGCCTAGATTTTCACCCTGGCAGGGTTGTGACAGGCATCTCCATCCCCAGAACGCTAAGGAAGGCAGGAGGAAGAGCCAGACCTTTTATACCTGCTGAGCTTCATGCCACAATGGAGTTCGTGGCGCGCATGTGGGAAGTCTGGACTTGAACCTCTGCCTGATTCATCACTTTCCACTTGCTGGTGTCTTAGCAAACCTAGTGTAAAATTGGGCCTCTCACCACCAATAAACCATCAAGACTGCCACGTTATGGCCATGGAAGTGAAAGCCATGTTGGGTGCAGGACCAAGGTGTCCCTCTCTCTCCTGGCCAGTTGGCATCAGCCAGAGACCTACACTCCCACCTGCAGTAAGGAGAAGCACCCCTTACCCCGTGTCAGCAGAGACTGATCCGGGAACCTGGACTTGAACTCCCACCCGGCAAAAACCGGACAAGACACCTCCCCCACTGAGGCTTCAGAGGAAGCCTGCAAAAACACAAGATTTAAATAAGATCCAGAGTCTCATAACATAATACTCAAAATCTCCATGTGTCTTTTTTTTTGTTTAAGATTTTATTTAATTTGAGAGAGAGAGAGAGAGAGAAAAGATAAAAAACTAGAATAGCTTAAATGATTTTGAAGAAAGAGACAAAAGTGGAAGGAATAACTCGGGAGACATTTCAAGTCTCGGTATGGACCTATAGTAACCTGTCTGTGAAGTACCAGCAAAGGGATCGACACACAGATGGAGGACATCGAGGAGAGAGCTCACAGAGCCCTCATATGAGTACGACCAGCTGACTGTTTTCTTCACAGAGGTGGAAAAGCAATTTGATGCAGAAAGGATAAGCTTTGAACTAAATGGTGCTGGAGCACTGGATATCCATAGGCAAATAATAATAGTAATAATAACATATAAATAAATATACAAACAGACAAATAATAAACCTTTACCAAAATTCACAACTTATACAAAATTTCACTCAAAATTAATTGTAGGCTTAACTGTAATATATAGAACAGTATAATATTCAGATAACAACATAGGAAAAATCTTTGAGATGTAGAGCAGGGTGAAGATTTCTTGGACAAAAACCCAGAAACATGATCCATAGGGGGGAAAAATGGTAAACTGAACTACATCAAAATTAAAACAAAAATTTACTCTGAAAAAGATGGTTCAAGAGGATAAAAACACAAGTTACAAACTCTGAGGAAATATTTGTGAACCATGCATCTGTCAAAGGACTCATATCTAGAATAAATGAAGAGTTCTAAAAATTCTATAGCAAAAAAAAATTAAACAATCCAGTTAGAAAAATGGCAAAAAGTAATAAAGAGACATTTCTATAAAGAGCATATTCAGATGGAAAATAAGCACATAAAACAGATATTCAACATCACTGGCCATTAGGGAAATGCAGTTAAAGGTCACCCTGAGATATCATTCCATACCTATAAGTCTTGCTAAAATTCAAAATACGGACAACACAAAAACTACCAAGGATGTGGAAAAACTGAATCTGTCATACATAGCTGGTATATAAATGGAATATAAATGGAAAAAAACATCCTGGAAAATATTTGACATTTTCTTTAAAAAGTAAGCATACACTTATCACAGAACCCAGTAGCTGCACCCTTGGGAATTTATCCCAGAAAAATGAAAATTTATGTCTACACAAAAACCTGTACCTGGATGTTCATAGGAGTTTTATTTGTAATAGCCAAAAAATGAAAACACATAAATATTCCTCAAAAGGTAAAGTGTTGAACACAGTTGTATTTCCATGCCAGGGAATAATACTATAGTAACCTCCAATAATGATAAAAAGGAACAGACCACTGATAACATGCACCACCTTGAATGAATCTCAAAAGCATTATGAGGAGTAAAAAGGGACAGTCTCAAAAATATCAAATACTGTGTGTTTCCACTTATATAACATTCTTGAAATGACAAATTTATAAAGATGAACAGGTTAGGGTTTGTCAGGGTTCAGGAGCCGTGGGGGTAAGGTGGTAAAGGTATAACTTGAAAAGGGTATCTTGGGGGAGCTCTTTGGGGTAACAACAGACTCATTCTATACCTTGGATTCTGGGAGGGTGGGAAGCCACGTATGTAATGAACTGACACGGAACTATGAATATTCACTGTACTAATGTCAATTTCCCGGCTTTCATATTATACTGTAATTACATAAGATGAAACCAGTGAGAGAAACTAGGTAAAGAGAACAGGGGAACTCTCCATGCTGTCTTTGCAACTTCATGTGAATCTATAATTATTTCAAAATGAAAAGTTTAAAAAAAATTTAAAACTTGTTCTGTAAAATAAAAGTGGTGAGGAAGCATTGCATATAGCAGTTCAGCTGTAAGAATCACAAAATATATTAACACACGAAAGCTCCCAATGTGCTTAGTGAAGAAAACATATTTGATTAACTTCACCATTCCCAAATTTTAAATCAAAGAACACAACTTGGGCATCTCTTCTGTAAGGAGAAAATGGTGGCTAGCATATAAAAATATGAAGGGGAACAAAATCTGGCTAGCCAAAACTTTCTTTATCTGGTTCTGGAATTATCTACACAGAAATTGTACAAACATAAGAAATGCTACTATTTGCTCATTTAGTTAACAGACTTGAATGGAGAAGGATGAAAAAGAAAGTTTTTAAACTACTTTCCTTAAATTTAGAACAGACACTGGGTACAAAAAAAGGCACTTAAAAGGATTTTTGAACCCAGACTTAAAAAGAAAATGGCAGAATCTTTTGAAGGACATGAAAAGATAAATAAATGTGCTGAAGTTACCCATGGAACAGTCAATTATGTTATCCTGTTTTCAGGAAGTGAGGGTTAGCAGTATTTTTGATAATACACAGTGCTTCCTAAACAAATTGGTTTTCTACCTTGCCATTTTTGTGATGAAATAATTTCAGTTCTTATGAGCCCTCGTTTTTATTTTCTATACAAAAAGCATAGAAGATTTTCTTTATGGTTTTCAAAGCCATTTTGCTCACAGTGGCTTCCATTTAGGCAAAAAGCCTATATTTGAAATTTTACATTTTCTTACATATAAAGGAGTTTTCCAGCTGTATAACTACATATAATTTCGCAAAATTTACCTTAGAAGTTTGGAGTCAAAAATATTCCTGAAATTTGGAGACAATTAAAATTTTCAGGATAGCTACTGCTTGAAATTAAAATACCTCATATCTTAACCAATAATTGGGACATGCTTTTAAAACATATTTTAAAGAATTGGTATGAAGACAAAATCAATTCATCACTTGAAAGAAAATATATAGCCATTAGATATGATACTCTGGAAAATATGCAATTATTGTATTTTTAAACCTTTTTTAAAAAAATAAACTATATTTTTAGATCATGCCCTAAGCCAAAATCAAGAATCGGGTGCTCGACCAACTGAGCCACTCACGTGTCCTTATAGTCTTTTAATTTTTATAGGAGTACAATAATCTTGATTACTGCAGTTATCTAATACTTTTTGATAGTTTAATTTAATTCTCCATCACTTTCTTTTTTCAATTTTCATTTTTTTTTCTTCTGGGTGAACTCCAGATTCACCTTATTTGATTACTCTAAAATTCAAGTGGGATATCACTGTAATTGTAGCAATTCTATACATTAATTTAGCAGTACATCTTTACTGCATTTACTTTTCTTGAAACATTCTAGACAAGCCTATCCTTTATATATAAATGAATACTTATGTGTGCATACCAGCTTAAAAATCCATGGGAACCAAAGACAAAGGAAAACATACAGCCATACAAAAGCTTGTATATGCATGTTCACAGCAGTATTATTTAATATAGCTAAAAAGTGAAAACAATCCAAATGCCTATCAAGTGATGAATAAGTAAAATGGGGTATAGAATTTTATTTAGCTAAAACACACAAAAACAAACAAACAAAAAACAAAACAGGAATGCAGTACTAATACATCCTAATAAGGCATGTGTGAAACTTGAAAACATTACACCACATCAAAGAAGCGTGTCACAAACACCATATATGGAATATCCAGAAAGAGAAAAATCTTCTGAGACAGAAAGTAAATTACTGATTGCTTAGGTTCAGGAGTGTTGCAGGGGACATTTAAAGTAATACTAAGAGGTTCAGTGTTTCTTTTTCTGGTATGGTGAAAATATTCTACAATTGATATGGTGATGGTTGCTCAACTTTGTGAATATACTGAAAATAGGTGAACCATACACTTTAAATCAGTAAGTGGCATGGTATGTGAATTATATCCCAATAAAGCGGTTGAAAAAAAAATACACCGGAACTCAATGTACCTCTCCATGGTCATATTACCTTTGTTCTTCTGCAGACATAACCACTAGCCTTAATTTGGTATTTATTATGTCTTTGCATGTTTTTATATATAGTACAAAGTATCAGTACCTGTACTTGAAACTTGATAAAATATTATATTACATATGTTCTTTTAAAACTTTGTTTCCTGAATGTCAAGTTGGAGATTTTATCTCTATTGTCCTTAAGCTAGAATTCATTCATTTTAACAGTTATCCAAAGAAACTATAATTTACTTATCCATGCAACTACTATTCAACATATAGGTTTCTTTTTTTTTTTTTTTTTTGTATTACAGACAATGCTCTTGTAGATAGACAGTATTGATCAATTCCCATAAATAATGTGGCAAGTTCCCACCACTTTCATTATGGTCTTTATTGTTTTTTAGCAGTGTTTTAGAATATTCTGTTATGGATGCTATTCCTATAGATATTCTTTCTAGATACTACATATGGACTGCTGCTTTTGCGAGCATGATCATCTCTCCTCTATATTTAACTGGTTATCAGTGGTCTATAACATGTTATTTTTTTCAATATTGTTTTTGTTAACTTATTCTACTAAAGTTCTAAGTGTTTCTCTTTGATCCTCTTGAGTTTTCTAAAATAGCAGAATGTAACCTCTTTCCAGGAGCTGTACTCCCTATTGCTGCTACATGACTCATTGTATTAACTAGATGTTTCAGAATTATGGGTTAGAAAGACTCTGTCTTTTTCAATATCTGTTTTTTCCCAACTAACCATGTAAGTGGGGACTAGTTTAAAATAGGTGTTTTAAATCAGTATAATAAATCGATAAATTTATTAAAAGTTGCTTCATTTTTTTGGAACCCGTAGAGATTGATACATTTTCATCATATTGCCTATACACAGGTTTTTAAATATTTAAGCCAATATATTCTTTAAAAAAAAAGATTGATTGATTTATTAGAGAGAGAGAGAGAGAGAGAGAAAGCACAAGCAGGGGGAGGGGCAGAAGGAGAGAGAGAATCTCAAGCAGACTCCCCACTGAGCACAGAGCCTGACACGGGGCTCAATCTCACAACACTGAGATCATGAACTGAGCCTAAATCAAGAGTCAGATGCTTAACTGACTGAGCCACCCAGGTGCCCCTTAAACCAACATATTCTAAGAGTATTTAAAATACTTGCTCAACAAAATTATTCAGAGGTTTTGATCATTTCCTTCTAGTTAACTATTTATCTCGTAGCAAATGACCACTAAATGACTTCACTTACAACAGGCTTTGCCATTTCTTTGACAGTTTCCTCTGCTAGTTCTCAGTGAGGACTCCTTAAGGAGACACCACCTTACATCATTGTTCCTACTGTGTTTTTTTTATACGGGAAATAACTTCATCATCTTCTCTTATCTACTTATGATTCCTTATGTACAATCTGGCGATTGCTCAACAACCCTGTGATAATATGACAGGATAACAGAAACCCTGAAAATTAAAACGATGATCATTTATTCTAATTAATCAGTTTCTGATTGACACCTGGTTTGCAATAAGACCGTGCGTACGTGTTGTTGGCGCCCGAGGGTGCCCAGCCAAGGGGGTGTGGGGCAGCCACACTGAAGCCTCAGTTCTCCTTACCAAGCTGTGTCATGGTCTTGACAGAGCACCTTTCCTTATTGGCCAGACATAACACTATCTAAGAACAAAATTGGGCCACACATTGGTATCTGACCTTTATTTTCATCTTTATATTTCATTAGCATGGCTGAGGAAGCCAGGAATATGCTTCTAGAACAGAAGCATTGTAGCCTCTGTCATTTACTGTCCAAATAGGGACACTTTTGCAAGTTTTTTTTTTTTTTTTAAGTTTATTTATTTATTTTGGAGAGAGAGAGAGAATGCAAGCACGGGCAGAGGAAGAGGGAGAGAGAAAAATCTCCAACAGACTCTCTGCTGACTGTAGAGCCCAACATGGGGCTTGATCTCAGGACCCTGAGATCATGACCTGAGCTGAAACCAAGAGTCGGATGCTCAACGAGCTGAGCCACCCAGATGCCCCTGAAGGAAAAAGTTTTTAATAAATTACACAGGCAACAGGACTGAACGACTGAGCAAATCAGGACATCTGGTCAAGCAAGCCATTATATATTTGAGTACTTTCCTATGGAAGAAGAATAAAAAATAAGACAAAGATGGGTCAGTGCCTGGCACTGCAGAGGTAATTAAAACAAACAAAATGATGAAATGATAGCTCAGGATACAGGATACATGTTTATAAAAAGGTCAAGAAGTAGTAAGATCTCCACCTCAGAAAATATTTTTTCAGTCTTTCCCTGTACACCCCCCTCTCTATCTCCTTCCCCACCTCTCACCCCACCCCCCAATAGATGTTTCAAGAATCGAGAGGTCAGAAAGAAAACAGCCTTTCTTCTGTTTCATTATAAAAATAAATTCACTATGATGTTAATTATAGGTATGGCCCCCTGACTTACGGAATTCATCCTTGGAACACCTTTTATATTAAAAAGAAGAATGGAGGGGAAAGACATTTCAGCCCTGTGAGATATATATTACTCTCAACCATATCTATGTCAAATATTAATTTTAGCAAAATTGAAATATATTTTAAGTCAAATTTATCATTAAATATATTAAACAGGTTTCTGTGATTTTTTTAAAGAGAACAGTAAAACACTCTCCTCTAATTGCATTTAAATTACTGTAGAGTTCTTTAAATTTTACTTCCTCCGGGCACCGGGGTGGCTCAGTGTTAAGCGTCTGCCTTCGGCTCAGGTCATAATCCCAGGGTCCTGGGATCGAGCCCCGCATCAGGCTCCCTGCTCGGCAGGAAGCCTGCTTCTCCCTCTCCCGCTCCCCCTGCTCATGTTCCCTCTCTTTCAAATAAATAAATAATATCTTTAAAAATAAATAAATAAATAAATAAATAAATAA
The DNA here is from genome assembly GCF_037043125.1 of Eumetopias jubatus. Classification (NCBI taxonomy): domain Eukaryota; kingdom Metazoa; phylum Chordata; class Mammalia; order Carnivora; family Otariidae; genus Eumetopias; species Eumetopias jubatus. Next base: position 110,897,936 of record NW_028274819.1, read on the forward strand.
ATAAATAAATAAATTTTACTTCCTCGCCACACTGCTGCGTCTGAGCTCCAGGGTTATAATGAAACCTCGTGGCCGATGATTTCAGGTGCATGATGAGTCCAAGCAAAGAAACTGCTGGTCATCTGGCCGCCTTTTTGGTCAATAACATGAAACATTTGTTTTCAATAATAATTTTTGGTCATCCATAGAGTTGCTGCTTGCTTGTCCCTGTGTTTTAATTCCTATGAAATAGACGATGATGGGAAAAGCTTTATGCACTGCTAGAAACAGCTGACAGTTCAGACTGTCTTTTTCTGGCCAAGAAATGCTAACTTAACTTCGTCTGTTTTGTACTCTGGGACACTGCTTCTGAGAGAGACCCATTGAGTAAAGACCAAGACAAAAATTAGAGTGTTACTTAGGCCTTTCAAAGTGGGAAATATGACTTGTGTTTTTAATATTTTTATGAGTATTGTATGTTTATTAAAATTAATATCTCTAAAGGAGTAGTTGCTACTATACAGATCCAGGCATGTTTCTTACTGAGAAAAGGCAGAGTTGTAATCTTAACATTTAGCTGGTGGAACAAAGAAGGAATCTGTTTAGAGTGAGCTGGAAAAGCTATTGGGGAAGAATTTCTTCTCCCTTTTATTAAACAAGTCATCAAATAACCAATGTGACATGTTGGTTCATTTAGCAAACATACATGAGGGCTAATTACGTGCTAGCCTCAAACTTTCTCTCAAGATTATAATCCAGGGAGCACTAGATAGGACTGTGATATATATTCTAGACCCCAAAGAAGAATGCAGGACCGGCAGAAAATGACGTAAAGAGAGGAGAATAGGTGTGCCTGGAAAATCTGGATGTATACTAACATTTCCCTTATCTGAAGATTAGAATTCCGATAACCTAAAATGTGGTCACTGGGAATCAACAGAGAACGGGGTTCTTATTGCCCATGACTCCTCTCCCCACATGAATCTCTGTTAGACTGCGATTTGGAGAAAAAGTGATATGAATATTGGAAATCTCTATTTGAAAAAAGGGGAAGAAAATGGAATTGATTTTTGTATGTATTATAGTCCAGGCAGTATGTAAAGTTATGTTCAGTTGCATGATCTAATATACTCAATGCAGCAACCATGCAAAGGATACTCACTGTGTTTACATATGAAATAAAAGGCTCATAGAATGTAATGTCAAACCAAATCTGAGGCAGAGTGTGAACTCAAAGCTTATGAAAATGATGGTGCTATCAAGGTTGCCCTCAGATGACTCCTTGGATTATAATATTATCTGTGCATATTTATGCGATTGGTAGGAAAAAACAGGTTTTACAAAAAGCAAATATATATATATGTACATATATATTATATCTCATATTCTCCCCAGTGGAAGACTGGGGAGAATATGAGAGGTTGAGTATACACATCTTGTTTGAAAAAGTAAGCAATTTTAACCAATCCAGGTAGTGAAGGCTGTTTTTGAGATACCATGCTTTTCATTTCCATGCAGAGTAAATTTCTGAGAGAGATACTGTTGCTAGTTACTGAGCCAAGGCCTTGGTCCTACCTACTATTTTTCTTTTCTTATTTTTGTTGATTTTCTCAATGCTAGAGTCAGTGCTGACACCATAGTCCTCAAAAGGAGAGGAGAGATGTCAATTCTAAAGCTTATCTCACTGTCTTCTCCAAATGTTTCTTAACCTTCAGTCATGGGCACCCATTGCAGTTGGAGGACATCACAGCATTTCCCTTTACTAATTAATTTTGACTACATATTTTTCCAGATTACATAAAAATTATATCATGATGTGTTTGTAGAATTTTAGTCATACATACAACAGGAAAAGGATGGGAAAATCTAAGTAATTGTTTTTAGTGTTCTAAGATGCCATCACTCACCAACGTAACAACAGTAAGAATAGGAAAGAAGAGGTGATGTTTGAATGTTACTTTAATTTTCTCCATCCTATCTGCTTAAAAAATGACTATTTCTAACAAATACATTTTCTGTTAATACTTGATATTTTTTCCTTATCTATCCAATGCTGAGCTTCTAACATCTTTTTTCCCCCTCCTAAGAATTCGTTTGACGATATGCCTATCAATTTCTGACTAGTAGCATATTTTCTATCATATTAATTCGAAATCTTGTCCTCTTCTGTAGAGTTAAGATTTCCCCTTTGATCTACAGCACATCTTGTAGCTCTTGCCCAAGGTCACGTTGCAAATCTAGAAGCCATACACATGCAAGTGCTATCATTATATCACAGTTATGTGATGTAAACCAATTCGTTCTTCTTCTGTGCTATGGAGATACAGTTGAAATGACAAACTGATAGACAGCTACATCCCACTGAGTCCTCATCACAGTGCCATCAGCTCTTTCCTTTCTTGTTAGTTCTGCCGAGTATTTATTAAACTTACTGCAGTTCCTTCTGTTTGTTTCATTTGCCATTTTTTTTTCTGTAACTAGAAAAATTTAGAAGCATCATAGGATTTTCATCAACTAATAAAATACAACAGTCTAAACAGATTACAAGGTAGATAAACGAGAGAAGAAAATCTAAGTCACTAATTTCAGTTCAAATAAAATTAACATGGCTTATAGACCTCATAATGCTTTTTAATACCTCTGTCTTTAGCAACTCAAAAAGCTTTACAATTTTCAGGTGATTCTTACACAAAATGTGTGGCAGACAGACGGCGAATTTAACCTACAAGGAAAGGAAACTGCAGGGAAATTAAAAGCTAACCTGACCCACTTAAAGAACTGCTGAAAAAAATAATAACAAATGTGATTCCATTCTGTTTTTTTTTTTTCTTTTAAAAAAATTCTTTTGGGGCGCCTGGGTGGCTCAGTCGTTAAGTGTCTGCCTTCGGCTCAGGTCATGATCCCAGGGTCCTGGGATCGAGCCCCGCATCGGGCTCCCTGCCCGGCAGGAAGCCTGCTTCCCCCTCTCCCACTCCCCCTGCTCGTGTTCCCTCTCTCGCTGTGTCTCTCTCTGTCAAATAAATAAAATCTTTAAAATAAATAAATAAATAAAATAAAATAAAATAAAATTCTATGAAGTTATGTTTACAGCACATGTAATCATTGCTTCCTGACGGTTCTCTCCCCAGATACTTTTACTCACTCCACCATTGAGGAGAACGGTATGTGTAGAACGAAGCTGCATGTTTCTAATGTTTTGGTAAAGTTTCTAATTTTGGCACCTCTGACTAAAGGCACTTTGCGCTAATGCACAGGTGGTACAAGAGTCTTTATATAACAAAATAAGTCAATGCAATTTTATCATGATGTGCTTTTTGCAAATACGAATCCAGAAGATACAACATAAGCGTATGGAGGCAATGTGGATGGTATTTCTCTTCTGTTTGAAAGTTTTCCATAGTTTCCAAATGTTCCATCATGAAATTGTTTTAAGATAATAAAAATCACTTCACCATATTATCTTTCCTTTTTTTTTTAGAGTTCTCAGTAGAGGTGATTTATTATAATCATTGTAGCTGGGAATGAAAACACATGCACACATGCGCGTGCACACACACAATAAAATTTAAAAGCACTTTATATCTATTTCTGAAATTTTAGTATATGCTTTTTCTACCCTGAATCTCTCTGTATTATTCTTAGGATGTCACTTTTTAAATTTCACAAATCACACAATAAAAGGTTAAAGCACATTCTATCAGGCAACAGAGACAGGAGTCCGTTGAGTACATCTAAGTAGAGAAAGTAAGGACAGGTACTTGTCGCCCAGAGGATTTAATTTCCTGACTTCCGAAAGTATTTCTGAGAAAGAGAAAGGGACAAAATCCTGTTGTCAGACGTGCTGCTAAGTTACCCTCAAACAGCCTGGAGACAGACGTGTCATCTCAATTGCTTTCTAAAGGAACATCCTGTTCAAATAATGATTATGTACTCCACATTCATCCTCATAGAGGAAAAGGGTTATCATGACTCATTTATTTCCTTAGAAAAATCCATCAACATCTCAATTTATGTTAAGCTGAGATGAATAAAGAATCACATTTGTAACACAAATGAACCACAGCACACACTAGGCAATCGGACAGGTTAACTAACTTTTCCTCAAGAAAGTATTAATAGCCTTTCAGACTTAAATCCGCTCCCACATCTACAGCATGAATCCTTACGCCCTCAACTGGTGAGAGATGCATTTAGGTGTCAGCAAGATAGCTGGGGCCACTGAAAATCACGGGTGGTATACAAGTCTTCATTCTCTCGTTAATCTGAAGGTTTAGCACATCGATCAATCACCTCTCATCAAACCTCACTTTTCTGTCTGCATAAAAACCAAAGACATGATTATTTTCCATCTCTGCAACTTTCCAACTCCGTTTCCCCCCTGTATCTCAGTTTGGTTAATCAGCTTACAGGGTCAGTCTCTGGAAGTCTGTTTATTCCTCATGCCCCTCTTCCCTCTCATTGGAATTCAGAGAGTGATCTTCTTCTCTCACCTTACACAGGAATTGGGGAAAATGACTGAAAAGCTGTGCATGCAAGGAAGTTTCTGATATGCAAATGTGCAGAGCTGTTCTGTCCTTTCCAAAGGACAGTCCCGTCCTCCCTAAGACTGAGCCTGAGGAAAGAGAGGAGCGTGCTGAATGTAATTAGGACGTTGGTATGAATTTGTTTAATTGTCTATCCCACAGGAGGCCTAGAGTAAGAGGAGGGTATATAAACAATCTGGCAAAAAAGAAAGGAACAATATGCTTTTCTTTAACTTCTTTACTTTTCCAAAAAAGTTCATAGACAGAGCTATGAATGATGAGGCTTTATCATCTAAAATGTTGCTGCTTAAGGCTATCCTTGAGAAAGACAGTATCTGTTTTCAAAAATCCCCATTATTCTTGTCTAGTTTCCGAGTGCTGGAAAGAGGTAGGGAAATGGGGACAGAGGGAGGGGAGAAGAAGAGCTCTCTCGCTGGCAGAAAAATGCCTGACCAGCTTTGCTTCTTGAGCTGAGGGCTCTGTTTCCTCTGGCAAAGGAGGATATAGGAGGATGAGACAAGTATCCCCCTGGGCATCTGGAAAAGAATGACAAAGTCTAGAAGGATCTGGGTCTTCACTGCTACACTACGCTTCCGTGATTCTTCTCCAACTTCTCCAATGGGCCAAATTTGACTGAGGTCACCTCATTTGCATGGGAAGAACTCCACGGACTGTTGGCCTCATCAGGACAGCCTTGGGGGATTTACTCAGCTCCCCTAGGAGGGCAGGGCTGGTTCTTATGAACAGGGAGGGTTCTCTGAAGTGGAAACTGGTGCTGCATTTTCAAGGACTAATCAAATGACTCACCAAGGGAGACCAAGGGAAGGACTGCACGCGTGTGCATCAGCACAGCTGCTCAGCTCTGTCTGCACTGCAGTACAAGGAAGAGGAGTCCTCCGGAAGAAAACAGATGGAAAAGGGGAAGAGACAACTAGTGAGAGGCTTGAACCACAACGTGAAGGGAACAGGTGGTGTCTCCCACCACACTAATGACTTTTGGTAATTTATTGCCTTTGGCAGATCAGTCTTTTTGATTGGGTCCATGAGCAAGGACACAAGCCGTGGCTTGCTAGAGGACAGAGTGATAAATCAGGAGAAGGGGGAGATGAAAATGACATAGTGGGCCTGGCTTGATCTCTGATTGACACTATCATTTGGGAAAAGGCACCAGGTCAGCCAAAGTTTTGCCTACTACCGTGTGCCACAGACTCATGTCTCGCCAGCAAACTAGAGTTCTCTCCAAGTGAGTTTCCATAAATTCTTCTAAAAGTGGGACGGTACAGCTACCGCATCATGGAGCCTAATACCTGGTTTCCATATTCTTTTTGTCAACTCACTGCCCATTCAGTACCTCAGGGAAGCCTGGCATCGCTTACTCTCAGAGTCTAGATCCTGCATCCCAAACCCTGGGCTAGGCTATCCCACATCCTCCTGCTCTTGTGACACACCTTTTAGGTCCTTGTTGCCCATTTATAGCTCAATGTCTACTCTCTGTCAAGTTTACCTGCCTGTTGCAAATCTTAGCGATACCTTGAAGGCCTCATCTTGGAGTCATCAATAACCCCAGCGGGGCAGGGGGGTAGATAAAAGAAACATGACAACTTTTTCATTGGTTACTCTGTAAACAGAGCTAGGGGGAGTACGAGTAATCAGCCTTTCGTGTCTCCAGTCATATGTCTTGCTTTCTTTTTTTTTCCAGTGTTGACTCCCAACATTGTATGAGAAAAGCCTTTCGTGATGATGCAGTTAACAGACTGCCTTTGGTGTCTGTGACTACCTTTGGTTGGGGCTGCAGTAATGGTACGACTATCAGATACAAGTACACGGCCAATGGGAAATGGTATTTAGAATCTTCTGGATCACGCAAAGTTGAAAGAATATCCCATCAAAGGAGACACAATTCATAGGTTCAACAACCGAGTGTAGACATCAGGAAGAACCAACCACAGTAGCTATGTGGCTTGAAAGAAGAGACATGATATAAGTTAGCCTTACCTTCTTAAAACTTGCCAATTTTGACTCAAGAAAAAGATTAATTATGGGATCTAATGATGCCTACTACTGTGTGCAGTGACTTCTGCTCCCTCCTGCCCCTGTAAAGCAGGAAGGTCATGCTTCTCTGGTAGGACCTGGGAATCGTGTCCCAGGCTCCCTTCTAACAGATGGCAGACCAGTCTTTCCTCAGCCTCAGAGCTGGGGTGGGGGCACAGGCATGCAGGGAAAGGTGCTGCCTGAAGGCCACTGATAAGGTGACTATCTTACTTATGTGCCAAACCGGGGTACTTCTGACAGTGCAAATGCACGCTAATCAGGAGGACACCAGGACAATCAGTATGTCAGGATAGGGTATCAGTTACAGAAAATGGGGATCGAATCAGAACTGACATAATGAGAATAAGTAGGAAGATCTGCCTGAGTACCAAGGCTACCTCAGCCTACTGCCACTTCAAGTTGCCAGGGATAAATCTGTCGGATGCTTCTGGAGGCTTGCAAAGTGGTCACCCTAAGATCCATGTCTCATTCTTGTACAGTAATGGCACTTCCAAGTGGGCTCATATCAGCTAAAGTCGGTAATTTTTGTTTGTGATTTTTCCTACCAGCTCTCTTGCAGCTAGCTTTGGTCAAATGACTGCATTTTACCTAGAGGGAAGTTAGTGAAGCCTGTTTGGTGTGTACCTAAGAGGGATGGAATGTACTCTCCCCTTTCCCTTGCACTGTTCCTTCAGAGTGGAAGGAAGGCAAGTTGGCGTAAGCCGAAGGTCTTAAACCATGACAAGATGGTAAGTCTGCATCCCTAAGACCCCGACATCGGAGCCCTGGAGCTCTCATGCTCAGGCTGCTCAGACTGTTGAGGGAGAAATACAGTTCTATCCTGCTGAAGCCACTGATGAGTGGACTCCGTCCAGCAGCTGAATGGTTTACCCTGACTGACCCAGGGAGCCTTCACTTTGGTCTCCTCACTGGAGGCAGACTCCTGACCTAGCTCTGTTGCTTCCACAGTGATTGGGCTATGCGAGAGGGGTCGGCCAATTCCAGCTCAGTAGCCAACACGAAGCACGCTTCTTTAGAGACTGCTACATTCTGATCATTTCCTAAGCTGTACTCCAGATTTTTAAAACCTAAAAAAATAATAATGAAGGGTCATTTGTGGCCAACAAAGAGTATTTCTCTCACAATTAGCCCTTGTTTAGCCATTGATTGTTCTGCTTCTGAAGCTTTACGGTTCCCGACATAGGGAGTGTCCAAAACAGAGGGCTACATCAGGATCACCTGGTCTTCCTCTCAGAGTGTACTTATCTGTAATAAAAGATTAATAATACAAATATTTGGCTAATTTATTTAAATGGACTTCCTGTGAATAGCTAGCTTTCGGTGTGCATCGTGATGGTCCTTGCACTTTTAAGACCACGGTGCGTTAACAGACAAGAAAGAAGAATGCCTGAATGCAGCCAAAGGTACTGACACGCCTCCTTCCTGTGAGGCTGTCCGAGAAGACAATGGCCAGGGCCAGACTGGCCCTTGCGAGCTCCCGAATCGGACTTGCATCTGGAGGAGATAGCAGAGCCAAGGCCAGGTGGCCTGAATAATAGCTCTGCTTCTAGCTTCCCAGTAAAGCCTGTCTCCCCACGCAGGCCCACATCATCCCCTCAGTGGAAGAGTCCAGTTTATCAGGGTCAAGTCCACCCACGTAAGCATGACATAAGCATGAAGACAAAAAGGTAGTAGTGGAAGAAGAATTCCATCACCTCTCACCTCCTGATGGAGCACCGTGTTTGACAGGGAGTTCCCTGAGACGCCAGGGGCCAGGATGTGTTCACGTGGGTATGCGGCATCACACCTGCTCTGTGGACCCCCTCACGTCCCGTGAGCTCTGACCCAGTTCCTGGGCCTCATAGCCAGGGCCTGTCTTTTTTCTCTCTGCATCAGTGTGTCCCCTTGGTCCATGAAGCTGCAGACAGGAAGGAAGACACTCCCACAGGTGGGGCTTCATTTTGGAAGGGGTGTTGGAATCAGTGAAAGGAAGAGTAAGCTGTTGGGAGGGAAGCCTGAAAACCTGAGGACTGTTTCTGGAGGAATTTTATCAGTCTATTGACGAGGGAGCCCACGTACAATTCCCTGGCTCCTGATTTGTATTAGTTCAGTGAGTGAGGAACCTGATCATCTCTAGAGGGAGTTGAAGAGAGAAGGCCTAATGTTTGGCCAAGGCCTAAATTTCTCAAATGACACAATGGATATTCACTTATAGGTAACACAACATCACATAATTTTTTCCAAAGTATCAAGATTATTTAATCCAGCACAAAAGCTTTGGACAAATGGGAAAGTGAAGAGAGCAGGTGGTAGAGTCAACATGTTCAAGCCTCAGTCAGGCCAAACTTGGCACAGACACAGCGGAGACCCAACCCGCTGAAAGAAGGCATGCAAGAAGCTGGATGACGCAGCAACTGCAACCCATAAAAACAGAAATCCTGCTGTTGAGCTCAGGAAAGAAAGGGAAACCTGGATCCCTGGAGAGGTGGCAGGATGCAGGACCAGGTGAGAAATATGTCCAACACGCCATGTTGGTAGCTGAGAAGGGACGCTGTTCACTGCGCCAGCATACACTCAGGCAGGGAGCAAGGCACCCTGGCTTCAGCAAAACGAGTCATAGCCTCTGTGTATGCCCGCTCTCATGAGTCGGACCTTGTGGAATACTGAGACCACAGAAATTGCTCTACTTAAATTATTTTAGTACAGTTTGAAAAGACGTGGATAATTCTTCTCCTTATTGATTCTTATTGGTTTTACATCGTGCCATTAATTAAATTGTAAAATGTGGGACTCTTACAATACGGCAATAATAAATATCTATATTTACCCAATTGGCTAGGGTGGAGTGAAATATTCAAGCTAACTATCTAGAGAGTCAAAGACTGACACTCACGCCCATGGAAATATTTAAATGACTATTTTCAACAAAATCTCAATGCTTGTATTTGATTGTCTTACCACATACGTTGTTTTGGTGTGGTATTTTAAGTGGTTTCTGTTTGGGAAATGATTTTTATTGTTGTTTGTTTTAAGCTTGCAGAGAGGTTGAGACCTATTTTTATTTTTAAGCAATTAGGATTTAAGCAACCATCAGGGAAAAAGATCACCTGCACCTGTACAATTTGGAACCTTTTCTGAGATGCTTGAGTCAGATATAAAACAGCAAATAAGGAAACAAGGAAATGAATAAATACTGCTAAGTCTGTGTGTGGGGGTGGTGCACCAGTGTATACATATAGCTTCATATGGCCCCGAGTAACTTGATACGTTAAAGAAGGAAAAAAGAGGAAATTAGCTCTCATATTAGAACAAGGTCAAAAGAAATAGAATTAAATTAGAAACATACATGTGAATGGGGTCTTGGAGGAAAAAGAGAATTTCATCTTGGGAAAGGCTAATACACCCCACTTCACTTTACCTTAAATACTCATACACCTCTATAGGCATCTCCACAACAAATCTGTAGCTCTCAGATTTTTGTCTCTAATACTATTCCCCACAAAAAGAAATCAGGGCTCCTTGCAAGATGGCCACTTCCATGACTGGGGCAGGGAAATCAATATAACTCAGGGACATCCTTATTAAAAAAAATTCCCAAAAAAGAAGGATATTTTCGGAGGCATTTAGGGAAACCATTTAAAAAAAATGAAGATATTAGGTTGTTAATTGCCAGACTATGTGATCATTAACACACACACACACACACATACGCAAATACTCAATAATTACCATCATTCAAATATAAATCCTCAAGGTATATAAATGGTATATAAATGTCTGGAAGTTCATAGAGGTTCAAAGCAGATGAAGTGTGCAGAAAAACATTTTTGCCAGCTAATGTAAGTAAGGTGATTGCTGTCTCTAATTGCATGAGCCATTAGCAGTTGGGAAATGAGGGGAAATACACTTGAACTGTGGTTCTCAGGCCAAACACCTCCGGAGTCTGTCCCCCTGTCACTGAAAGTTTCTTGTTCTCTACCAAGAAAGAATTCAAGGACAGAACAGTGCAGTGAGGGTACACAGCCCAGCTTTGCTCAGAGCACACTCACGGAGGGACACAGGCAGGCTGGGGAAGGCACCTGTGTGTGTGTGTGTGTGTGTGTGTGTGTGTGTGTCGGGGAGCAGGTCCGGGTTGTCTTCTTTTTTATGCCCCCATGGGTCTTGGGATGTAGCTAGGGCAGATCCTAACTGAGGCTGCTTCAGATACCCTAAATTTCTCCTCCTACAGGTCAGGACGGGGAGTTTTTGGCCTGGTATGGTCCTTGGCTGGGGGGCTCAAAACCTCAAGGCAAATGAGCTGGAGCTGACCAGGTCATCTTCTACCCCATAGTAGCTACTGTTGCAGCCGTCCCGTAAGCCCAGGGCAGGAAGCACCTGCACCTTCCTGAAGTGCTACCTGCCTAACTTCTTCCCTGCCTCTCTCTCTAACGCCCCCACAAAAAATGTAGTTAGCAATGCCACTCACTTGTAAGGGGTGGCAAAATGAAGAAAGAAAAGAAAGAAAAAACATACATGTGTGTGAGAGGGACAGAGACTGACAGAGACAGGGAAAGGCAGAGAGAGACAGAAAGAAAGGGATCTAGGGAAGATTTATTAGCTGGACGATGAACAGAACCTCCCCACGCCCCCCCACGCACACATGCACACACACGCACACACACACCCCTCCACATTTTCCCACTTACTGTTGTTGCTGTCTCTCTTGACTCTTGGGTGGAGTAACTCGGGAGGAAGATTATCTTCGAAAAAAAGGAGATGAGCAGGATTTTCCGGTCTATTCTGTTTTTACATATCCATCCACAATCTCTATTGAGATACTGCTTTGGAAGTTCCCAGGATTGCTCCGGGCTGATATGTCATTAAGTCAATGTGAAGTTCCCCTGGGTGAGCTCACAGTCTCTTCTGTTGCCCATGTGGGTTCACGTGTGTTTCCCACTGTCTGCCCTAGATGGTCACAGCAAGGGTGCAGTACCTACCACAGCAAAATGCTTGACATTTAGGAGCCATCGACCACCAGTTATCAAGTACCCATGGATAAAGTTAGCATGCTAATATCTCCTCACCATCGGGACATTAAAACACATAACATAAATATTCCCATTTCCAGACTCTGTTTAGAGGGAGCCAAGGCCCTTGACACTAGGCTGACGTCCTTTTTTTTTTTTTTTTTTTTAAGATTTATTTATTTATTTTAGAGATAGAAGGTGAGCGCAGTGGGGAAGGGGCAGAGGGAGAGAGAATCTCAGGCCGACTCCCCGCTGAACATGGAGCCCAACACGGGGCTTCATCCCAGACCCTGAGATCATGACCTGAGATGAAACCAAGAGTCAAATGCCCAACCGACTGCGCTCCCCAGGCACCCCGAGGCTTCTCTCTCTCTAAAGTGACTGACTGCACCAGGGTTGTTCAGCAGCAGCCTCATTCTGGGCCATTCTCCACTACAATTTTTATAGCTTTTTCATCATCTCCAAAGTTAGGATCAATGCATCCTAAATTTCTCATGATAGCCATGAATCTAAAACTAAATAGAAATTATTATAGTACCTCGCCCATACTATTTAATTTGAGGGGAAGAAAAGATACCCAGCCACCAAAGTAGATGATGATGAAGAACTGAAGTCCTTTATGTGAGTAGGAATAACTCTAAACCCTGTTACACATTTTAGTGTAAATCTAGTGGAAAGGCTTAGATTTGCAGAAAATTAAATTGATCTTTACAGCTTTGATACTTCAAAAGAAGTATTTTGTAGAAGGTCCCTCTTTGAGGTTTGTCTGATATTTTTGCATGAATAGACTGGAGTCACAGGTTTTTGGGAGAAAGACCGCAAAGGTTAAGTGACTTTCTCAGTGCTTCATACCAGGGGTCTCTTGTTATCAACGCGATTTACCATGGGTAATGCTGATCCTGATCACCTGGTTAAAGTGACATATTGTGTGTGTGCGTCACACACACGTATGTATATATCCGTGTCTACATATACACACATTCAGGTATACACCATTATGAATGTTAGGGGTGTATGCTGGGTTTCTCCACTGAAAATTTCCTAGTTTTCCATACTGTCCATCTCCTTGAGGAAAGACTATCTACATACATTATTTGAGTTTTCTGTAAGGAAGATTTGTCTTTTTCCTCTTATTTATTTATGCATTCATTCATTTACATCATTACAGACTCATGGATACTTATTTAATTCTTTGGGTTGTAATCTAGCTCATTATTCATTTTGAAAAAAATGGATTTTTATACTTGATATGTCTAAATTGGAATCCGAATAAAGTATTCTTTGCATTTGGTTATATCTAAATCTCTTACAAATATATATAGAAGAACGCCTCTTCTCTTAAAGTTCAGTGAACATTTTGAAGAAATCGGGTAAACTGACCTAGAGAATATCTCTTATTCTAGATTTGGCTGACTGCTTTTTTGTGTTTAACAAGTTCGTCTGTGCCCTAGATTTCCTGTATACTGGAAATTAATTTTAAAGTCTTGATTAGATTCCAGTTAATTTATTTTGCAACAAGGTTTCTTGGGTTGTGCAGAGTACTTCATACTGTATCATACAGGAAGCTACATCATGTCCGGGACGCCTCAGCTTTAACAGTGCTAACAATGATTGGTAGGTCCGGTGATGGCAGTCTGCTCTTTTCTTTTTAAAGATCCCTGTCAAGCTTTAACTCCTGATTTTTGCCCTTCCCGCCATCGCCATGATATATCTTTCATTACCAATCATGAAATGGTGTTTTTTCTATTAATCCGGTAAATTCTTCTTAATATAAGAATTACCCTTCATATACTAGGTCTAATTTGGTTACCCTGGAATATAATTCATACAGGAAAAAGAAGACAAAGGGTTAATTCATTTCCCTTTATTTATCAAACATCAGAATAAATAATGAGTGCCTTTGTAACTTTAACTGGTGATTGAGAATTTTGTTTTGTTTCTCCTACTCCTTAAAAAAGTTTGGTGCACAATGGTTGTCTAAAATGTATCCCATGTTTTTATTTTTTTATTTTATTTTTTTTAAAGATTTTATTTATTTATTTGAGAGAGAGAATGAGAGAGAGAGAGAGCACATGAGAGGGGATGGGGTCAGAGGGAGAAGCAGACTCCCTGCCGAGCAGGGAGCCCGATGCGGGACTCGATCCCGGGACTCCAGGATCATGACCTGAGCCGAAGGCAGTCGCTTAACCAACTGAGCCACCCAGGCGCCCTATCCCATGTTTTTAAATCATTTGAAGACATCATTTTTTTGGAGCGAATATTTCCCCACCTTTGACCTGTGGAAGTGTCTCAAGATGGCTCAAGAGTTTCTCAAATTGGCTTCAGCATGACCCCATGCCAGCTTCCTTATTTTCAGGCTCAAGAAGACATCCCACGTTCATTTACATTCCCTGTCCCTGACCTGGAATCAGCTATTTCTAGAAGGAGCCCTTATTCCTGTTAGTGGCAAATGGTATTTAAAAATGATATCTGGATACTAGGGGCGACCATTGCCACTAGACTGGCATGGCTTCTAGACCTGTGCACAGAGCTGGAAAACATGCGTTTTATTAAAAGTGAAGACAGCATGAACTCACAGTGATAGTCACAAATCATATTTAAGATTCCAAAGTTTTTATTTAATATATTTGGTTTTCTATTCGCAACCCTTTTCTTTTATCCTGAAAATACTGATAGCGATAACCATGACATAATTATATATCCTTTATCCTACACTATACTGTAAATTGGGCTCAAAATAACCAAATTGTATCACTCTTACCAGTTACCTTATGCCCTCATCTCCCAGATTTGATATACTACACATTCTTTATTTTGCCAAAAAATTTTTTAAAATTGATGTTCATAGATGAAGGAAATATTCTGGATGTGATTTAGATTGTGAATTAAGGTTAATGTGGCCAAAGATTGCATTGAGTTGTCCTAGCTCCCATTAAAAGTATAAGAAAAAAAAAAAATAGCCAGCGACTTTAATTCTACACAAAAGCTATTTCCAAACTTGTTCATCCAGAAGTGGAACCACTGATTACATGCATTACCTGCCCAACCTGTGCAGCTTTTAATTCTGTATCACTGATAAATAACTCACATGTCCGAATTCCCTAGTAGTCAGTAAAAATCTTTAAGAACAAGGACAATATTTTATTCTTGTTTTGAATCCCTCGATCCTAATTCACTGCCGGACTTTTATCAGACACTCTATAAATATGTACTTAATGAATGAAAATAAATCAGGGTATGTATTATGATTAAATTCAATAATTCATATTTATCTTCCCTACATTTATCTTCATGGCTTAATTTTGAATTTTAAATTAATTGCCCTACATTCTCAGATATTTTTCTAAATTATTTTTCATTCACTAACTTGCTAAGTTTATCATTTATTCTTCCTTTCACTCTAAAACATTCTTATTTTACAATATATACTTATTACCCTTTAGACAGCAACCATTGTTTTAGGGACTGAAGGTCACCCTCTCCTGGGGGCTCACTTGGTAGTAGATAGAGAGACAGTCAATAAGTAAACAACAGAAAATATAGGTTAGTGGTAAGTCCTTAGAAAGAAACCAGTTTACCTCAACAAGTTTGTTTCCATGTTGCTCTATAACAAGCATTCTCTGTTTAAAAGGAAATGTCTATTTTCGCCCATGTCACTGTGGTTTACGTACCTTACATCTTTATGCTGCCCTATAAACCTATCATGCCCTTCCCTCTTTTGTACTTCCACATGAAATAGCTTAGGTTTTGGAACTGGAAGAGGGAGTTTAAATTTGATTTCTAGCAGAGATGAACAATGAGACTTCCTGCAAGAGCATGTGCCCATCTGTAAAGCAGAGAGTCGGCATCCCCGCTTCTTCACTGGGACGCTGAGTCAACAGGACCCTGTTGTACGGAGAGCGTCCCCCACAATCCCGGGCGCTCAGTAAGTGCTCCTTAAATGCAGCCCCCTTTCTGTCTTCACCTGTGCATTCAAACCCCTGCCGTGCTGCAAAGCCCAGAGCAGTTTGAAGTCCTGCCTCTTCGGAAACCCTGCCCCAGCACACGCCTCGTCCCTCCTACAGTTAGTGGATTCTCCGCTCTTTTCCATCACCATACATTTTTTCCTGTGCTTATGCTTTTGTCCCCCCCAGCCCATTGTAAGCCTTTGGAAAGCAGGTCCTTCCATCATATGATCCTCCTTGTGTTCTCAGAAGACTTGGCACAGTGCTCCAGAAGTGGCTTGTGCTGCTACAGGGAGCTCGCCCGGGGGTGAGAGAGACGAGATTTTCATTCAGCTTCGCCTCACCTCTCTGGCTAGCATGCAGGCGCATTATTCATCCGATGAAGATGCTGTTATTGCCTGCCATCTAGCTCACCAGGTGGCCGTAAGGACAGGGTGAACAGTGCAGAAGGAAACATCTGGCATAGCACTTGCTTCCGGGGCCATACAAAATAATAACGCTAATCCAAATCTAACCATCGATACGGTGTGTTCAGCTCTTGCTAGGGGCTGGACATCTGCCGAGTAATCTAAACCCACTTTCTGAGAGGAAGCCTGGCATAAGGAAGAACCAGGTTCAGTTGCCAGACTACCTGGGTTGAAACTCTGGCCCTGCCACTTACTTGCTGTATGACCTTGGGAGACTCATTTAACCTTCCTCTGTCTTGGTTTTCTCATCTGTAAAATGGACTTAATGACACCACCTACTGCACAGAAACATCATGTCTATTAAATGAATAAATAATTGAAATGTGCCTGCACATAGCACTATATAAGTGGTTATTAAATACTCTGTGATTAACCCACCATAATGCTTATGTTATTATTATCCCCATTATATTGTTAAAGCAACTGACACTAAGTCCAAGGTGATGCACTTCTGTTACCTACCTATGTCTAACTTACAATGTAGGGAGGCTCATTGTGGAGTGAGGATCGGGTGCAACATGGGGCAATGTCTGAACACAGTTTTGGTTGTCACAGTTGGGAAGTACTACTGGCCTCCAGTGGGAAAAAGCGAGCAATGCTGCCCAACCTACTGTAAGGCAAGGGGCAACCCCAACAACAAAGAATTAGCTGGCCCCAAACGTTACTAGTGTTTTCAGATTAAAAAAAAAAAAAAGTCACATAAGCCTGTTTCCTTCTAAGGTGAACTGGAGCCTCTGGTAGATCAGAGGTCTTACTTTTGCTGAGACCGGGAACAGAAAGGTTCTGGACAGGTGTTTCATGCAGCCTGCCTTCTGTCTGTGGCGGTCAGCTCACTGACCCAGAAAGCTGGGATGAGCTGCCCATGGGTTTGGGAGTTCGTAATAAATCCAACTGACTTAATTTTCAGTTTAGCCATCTCCCCATGTCAGTGTTTAATTCTCCTACCTCATTCTTTTTTTGCTCCAGGTTTACTAAGATACTGACATGACATATAACATAGTATAAATTTTCAATGTTCAATGTGATTTTATATATATATATATATATGTATATATATATATAAATGATTGCCACAATATGGTTAGTTAATACATCTGTCACCTCATATAGTTATCATTGTGTGTGTGTGTGACAATATTTAAAATCTATTCTCTTAGCAACTTGCGAGTATATAATACAGGATTGTTTTTTTTTTTTTAAAGATTTTATTTATTTATTTGACAGAGAGAGACACAGCGAGAGAGGGAACACAAGCAGGAGGAGTGGGAGAGGGAGAAGCAGGCTTCCCGCGGAGCAGGGAGCCCAATGCGGGGCTCGATCTCAGGACCCTGGGATCATGACCCGAGCCGAAGGCAGACGCTTAACGACTGAGCCACCCAGGTGCCCCATAATACAGGATTGTTACCTATAGTCACCAAGCTGCTTATTAGATCCCCAGAACTTAGTCACCTTATAACTAAAAGTTTGTACCCTTTGATCAACATCTTGTTTCCCCCACCCCCTAGCCCCTGGCAACCAAGAGCATACTCTGTTTCTAGGAGTATGAGGTATGGGGGTCCATAAGCCAAATGTTCAGCTGGGTTTTCCTGAGGCTGAAAAGGTAAAGTAAATGCCAGGAAGGTGTGTGACCTCATTTTCTGAGGCTCTTTTGGAATCTTTCCTGAATGCTCAAATGTCCAAACATGACTGAAATTCAGAATCTGCTTGACAAGAGAACCATGAATGGGCTGCTGTCCTTAAATAAGAGAAATGAAAATGACATGAATACGACCATCATTGATCCTGATTTCCATGGACATAGTCATGAAGGCAAGGGCTCAGGTCGAGCTCCCTGGGCCCTGCCTGGGAACTCAGCGAAGCAGAGCAAGGAGAACACCTTGGGTACGTGTAGCCTTGTCTTGACGTAGCTGGGTTAGAGTTCTGGGTGTGAGTATCGATGGGCTTAGAAAGAAGGGGAGGCATCTTGGCTATAGTGAGTCAGTCATTCTTTGGATTCCCAGCCAATAAAGAGAAATATAGAAAAAGGAGTATCCTGGGACTGAGGAGGTAGAGTGAGATTTCTTAAGGTGTTTGTAAGTCTCAACATGACTGTGCTTCTAAGAGATAAGAAACTAATGGAAAAAAGGAAAATATTTGTTAACTCAGTATCGGAGGACACACTTAATAACTTGCTGGATGTGCTAAGCGGAAAGGTGCCAAACCAAGGGGAGGGAAATAGAAATAAAGGGAAACATCACGACTGCAGCCAGGGCCTGTGACTTGTCCGACACCATGGTTTGCCAAGGGCCCCGTGCCAGCCACACGTTTATTGACTGTATCTGCAAGAGACATTCCATCCCTGCTTGCAAAGTGGGATGTTCTTCAGGTAAAATTCCTCAGTTCTGCTTAGGGGAGGTCTCAACTTGCCCTTGTTTCTGGCACCAGGCACGTGCTTTCTCATTCACTCACCAGGTAGCACAGGACTCAGCAGCTCTTAACCACCTGTCCACTCACCCTCAGGCTCCCATCCACAGGCCACGAAGCATTCTGACCTGCTCGCTTCGTTCCCCTTTGCTTCGTCCCTGCAAAATCCTTCCAGTCCTCTGCTTCAGGACTGGCCGTAACTTACTGTGTGTTACGAGTATCAGTGAGAGGACAGCAATTCAGTCCTACAGAAACAATTTTGAAAGGCTTCATTCGGAACTCCCCGAGTAAATACAAGACA
Source organism: Eumetopias jubatus (assembly GCF_037043125.1). Taxonomy (NCBI): domain Eukaryota; kingdom Metazoa; phylum Chordata; class Mammalia; order Carnivora; family Otariidae; genus Eumetopias; species Eumetopias jubatus. Next base: position 110,916,590 of record NW_028274819.1, read on the forward strand.
AAGACCTTTCCTTTGGTCATGAACAGTACGCCCTTGGGGTTCATGAAGGTCCTTGGAGACCTTCATGAAAAGCTTCCCCCTCGCTTCCTCTCTATTCACTGGATGTAGGTATGTTTTTAAGCCATTTCTCTGGCAATACGTACCTGCCCCCCTAAAATAAACAATCTAAGTTTTTGGATAATGATGGAACCAACAAATCATCTCTTCTGCAGAAACCAAGTGCCATTCATTTCCCAACCTTCTGGTTTTCTGTTAGTTTGTTGTTGTTGTTTTAATTTTACAATTAGAAGTCTTAGAAATGTTCCTCTTGGGCTTCATCGCGCCAGATCCAACACTTCTGCTTCAGGAAGCATACTAAATACTCATGGCAACAGGGCAACGGGGCACAAAATGGAGTGCTCAGGAAAATGTCTTTCCATGACTTGAAACATGCTGCCCTCTCATTTTCCAGAAGCCACAGCCCACAGTTCCTAAGCAGGCGTGCGTTCTGCCTCTCCAGTCGCAGCTCTGGTCCCGTTACACGCGGCTCCCTATGCTCCCGTCATGCTGGGCTTCTTCTAACAGAGCCCACTCACTCTCATTTCAAGGGCCGTGTACTCAGTTGATAATAAGGCCCAGACATCCTGCCCCCAACCTTGCCAGGGGGAAGCAGTGTGTGAACCATGTGGGTGAAAATTTAATCTGATATTCTTAAAACTTACAGTTCCTATCTTCCCTTCTTCTTCCCTTCCCTTATTCATTCATCTCTCTCTTTTTTTTTTTTTTTTTCCAACAGAAACGTTGAGTGACTACTGCCAATCACTCTTCCTCTCCTTGGGCATATAGAACTTTAAAATAAAATCTCACATGGATTTGAGACTCTGGTGAGAAAGGGATGGCAATCAGAAGTAAAGAACTTTGCAGATATTAAGAGCTATAAAGAAAAAGAAAAGATGATAATGGGATAGAGTAGGTAGCAAATGACAAGAAGGCTCCCTGGACTAAGTGATGAGTTACAGTCATGCTAATGACATGAATGACAAAAGCCAGTCTTACCTGGAAGAAGGGAGAGAAAACCACACATAGAGAAGGTAAGGGCAAAGTTCTCAAGGCGGAAAGAGGCATGGGATGTTTGAGAAACACACAGGAAAAATGTTTCTGTCGTTGAGGGAGAATGAAAGGAAGTCAAAGTTTAGGCAGGGATTTCGTCATATAGGTCCTCGAATGGTGTGTCAAAGCCACATGGATTATTCTGAGTGTGATAAGAATCCAGTGGAGCTTTTCATTCAGTGACAATGGCCCAGAAGGAAAAGTTAATCCAAAGTGTCTCCTCAGAGAAGGGATTGTAAAATTATCTGATTTTAGACATAATCCTGGGTGTCTATGATTATGATGTAAGTTTCATTCTCAAGGATATTTACATGTATTTTTATAGAATCTTTGCTCTCAAAGACATTGCACTAAGGGCAGAAAGTACAGTGAATGAGCCTCAGAAGTGAAGAAAGAAAAAGTCTTATGTACCTTTTAAAAATGCCATTCTGGTCACTGTTAGGGCAATGGAATGTAGCAGGAGAGGAGCAGACAAACACGTGTTCAGGTTATTTCAGTGATCCGTACGGGAGCTGATGGGTACTGGGAACAGGGGAGTAGCAATGGGCAGCTAAGAACTGATACGCAGGATATAATTTGGTGGTAGAGTCAACAGGATACGCTGCTGGAGTGGATCTGGCCTTGGGGTGGGTGTAGGGGAGGGAAATAGTAGGATCTGGGAGGACCTCTAGGCTTTCAGCTTTGGCAGTTGAGTGGCTAATAGGGTCATTTAGGAAAGAAGCAGAAACACAAGAGAAAATCAATTAGGGTGGTTGAGCACATCAAAGGTTTGGATGCATTAAATAGAAGATGCCTATCCTATATCCAAGAGTAGATGTTAAGAGGGTTGATTACATAACTCTGGACCTTGGAAGCACCAGAGACATAAAATTGGGAGCAATCAGTTTAATGCCACGGGACTGGATGAGATCACAGTGAAATAGGAAAAATAAAGGGGTTCTGGAGCAAAGCACCAGATGACTTCAGTATCCTGACAACTGAAGACAGCACTGAACTCTAGACTAAAATAACTCACCTCAATCCCTAGGAGCAAGGGCGGCGAGGCAACATTGTTACTTTGTGATTCCATGTGAAACACACATGTGTATATAAAACCTGATTCGGATCCCATTGTCTCCTGAGTCCAAGTGATGTTTGTAGCAGCCAAATAACAATAATGATGCTAACGTTTAAACAAAACTTAATATATGCAGGCGCTGCTGGAACCACTTTTTGTATATGAACTCACCGAATCCTCGCAAAAATCTAACAGGACAGTGCTAGTTTCGTCCTCGCTTTCCATGGAGAAGACTGAAGAACAGGACAGTATGAAATCTCAGTGCACATGGCCACTGGGTGGTAGAAGGAAAACCGAAGCCGCTCCCAGAGCCGTCCTTGTGGTTATTCAGACGTAGTGATTCTTAAACAAGCAGTCCTCTCTATCCGATGATGCTACACTGGAAGCATAGAGGTCTATGAGAATCCTGTCACTTGTGACTCTGGATCGCACACACTGGTAATTCTGCTCATGTCCCTACCACTCTAGGGTCATAGTAAGCAAAGCCAAAAGAGCCCTTCTGCCCGGTTCTCTTCCTTTCTCTGGGGACTCAGGTAGGGCTTTGGGGGAATCATCTCCCAAAAGTCAAGTGAATACTACGTCAGAAGAGAAGCGGTTATCGACATCCTCCAGCCTACAGCTGCCCTTCTGATGATCCCCAACATCTCGGGAGACCGCCCTCTGTCCTGAGCCCTGGGTCTCCTCCCGCCCCCAACACCACCACAGCAGACCTCACCTCCTGCTGCCCTGTCCCCTAGCCACCGCACCATCAGCAGAGAAGGAAAGCAACAAAAACACCACTGGCAACAAAGAAAGCCTCTCCTTCATCACTGACTAGAGGCAAGAACCCAGATTTTTAATAACATCATATGGGGGGAAAAAAGTCAAAGCAGTGTCTCTCTCCATGCGTGTTGTGGGGAGATGGGAGGGAGGTACCGATGCAAAACATAAGTCACTTCCCTTGATCTCAGGGAGTATCCAGACAATTCCTAGGAACCACAGACTACATTTAAGGGCCATCCTTACAATTGCAAGAATTGAGGCAGATCGATAGAACCTCATTAGGCCTCTTTCCTTCTAGTCTTCACCATAGACTCACATGAATGCATCTCTGCTTCTTGGCTAGATCTTATAATCGGGTGACTTTCCCCACAAAGGAGTGCAAGCTCGCCTGAGCACAATCCATCTCTGAGAACAAGATGTTGGACAAATTTAAAACTCTTGCAAGCTAAGAGGACTTCTTACAATGTGTTCTTCTCTTTCAAGAGAATGAGTGCCCTCCTCTGTGATGTATTCTATGGAGGAACAGAGTATGGGACCCAACAGGACCGTATACCAGATGTTACAACTTCATGCCATGACTTCTAACACTCTTGCAGAAACCCTTGCTGAAGCAGAGTCTGCATCCACAGAATCCACAGGCAAAACCAAACTTTGTTCTCATGAAAGATTGCTGCAACTATGCAAAATGGAGGCTGGAAGGGTGAGGTGATCAATGAGTGGAATGGGGGAGGGGAGGTTAAACTGAGGTTGGTAGTTCCCTAGATTAAAAAAATGTGCAGAGGTCCAAAGGGTGAAGATATCTTTTTCAGTGATGTCCTGAGACACTAAAAGTGTTAAAAAATAATTACAGGTAGGGATTTTCATTCTACTAGGAAAAATAGATATGCAATAATGATATAATAGATATGTAATAAGTAGTAATTCTGGAATGCATGAAATATAGATGCTACAAATATTTATTTTTATACAAAGAGACCATAAGAATAATGCCCCAAGAAGGCACAAAAAAAGTTATGATCAGTGTAGACTGAAGTAGGTAGAGAATGTCTTTAATGTTCAAAAAACTTGAGATGGATTTTGAATATTAGATAGAGTTTAGCTAAATGGAAGAGAAGGGAGAAGGAAGGAGGGAAATACTCTAGTCTATCCATCCGTTCCAACCATCACTCAATGAAAAGCTTATATGTGCTCTTCCTCACTCCTCTGGGGTTTTGTTCTTTTAATCATACCTTGGGCTAGAGTCCATTGCCCATCCCCTCTGCTTCTTTTCAGAAATTCCTCCCACTATCTGTTAGTAGGAGTGCGTAAAGAAATAGTTCTGGCAAAAATTAGCCAACAAACAACTAGCTGTCTCATCTTCGACAGTGGGACTCTGATCATGCTCTGGATGTGTGAAAAGCAGCATGATACACCGAACCTGCCTATGCTCTGTAGATTTATCCAACATAAGAAAAGAGGAGCTGTGCTTGTGTGGCTCTCGTCACCTGTCATAGAGACTGACCACCTCCCAGGCCTGAGGGGCCCAGCATGACATCACTGGGACGAAGGGAGAACCCGAAGAACTACGTTACACTGGGCACGTGGAAGAGAGTCTCCCAGGCAGGGGGAGAACCCCTTCCCCGTGTAGTCCACGATCCCTATGATGAGCCTAATGATGAACCAGCTTTGTAACTGGAGGCTATTCATTAAAATTCTCTGCAACGACTTTCTTAAACTTTAAAATGAAGAAAGTTAGAGCTGGTGTCTATAACCCATAACTCCTTGAGTGGTGTATGTACACACACATACATATACATACGTGTGTCCATGTGTGTATATATTTCAGCCTCAATGCTGCCATTATTACTGTAGCTATTTTACTATTATTAAACCAAAACTTGCTCCCTTTATTTAGACATCACACACGCACACACACACACATACACACACACACACACACACACTTTGCTCCAGAGTGAGAGGATATGGTGGGAGCGGGGGAAGCAGTGCTCCCAGGAAGCCCTGATGTCAGACAGAACACAACCTCTGGCAGAACGGTGGTAACACTCGGGTGCGCGGGTACGTGGGGCTTGGAACACCTCACCCTCTCTTCTACGGCTCGCAAATCTCCTTCAAATACAATTCAGAGTTTGCTGGTAAGAAAGCCCAATGAGTATGATCCATAGAGCAACCAAACAGGGACCATAAGAGCAGGGGACAGATCTAGGCACTGCAAGGGCAAAATAGCCAGCACGGAGGACAGCGAGAAGGAAGCGCCGAGAATCTGAGGTGACGGTTTTGGAACTCTGGAGTTGATTCAGACATTTGCAGCTTCCAGGGAATGGCCTGACGGGTGAATTGCAGTTAATTTCCAGCCATTTCAGCTGTGAGTGCACTGCCAGCTAACTCATCCCTCATCCCTCCTCCGGTCCCAGGGCCAGGAGCTATGTGGACAGCAGCCTGCATTTCTGGTGCCATCTGACGGACCCAGAGTGGGCAAAGAGGCCCCTGTGCTCCAAACATCAGGGCTCTGGTTCTCACCTTGTAGTGCTGTGTTGGATCACTGACTGGTAGGCAGAAAAGCTGGATGCCATTGCTTCAGTCCCCATGGACTGACGTGACTTCCAGAGAATTTAAAGGAGCTGCACCTGTTTTAGCTGTTGTTTCATTGGGACATTCAAAATCAACCACAAATATGGAAACATTTAGTAAGGCACTACCTGTGCCCAGGCTCAGAAAATACCCGAGAACATCTTAAGCTTTCACCTTCGGCAGATCTCTGGTGCAGAGATAAGCTAAGCAATAATAACAGCACCAACAGCAAAAACTGCCACAAGCCCTGGGGTTCAGCGGAAGAACCGATTTCCAGAGTTCTAGCATTATAAAATTCAAATATCCAGTTTTTAACAAAAAAATCACAAGGTATATGAAGGAATAGGGAAGCATGAGCCATTCAAAGGAACAAAACAAATGAAAAGGAACAATCCCTAAGGATCCCAGGTAGCACACTGATTAGACAATGACTTTCAACAACTTAAAGATGCTCAAAAAGCCAAGGGACATGGGCAAAGACAGGAACAAGATATATGAGCAAAATGAGAATATCGATAAGAGAAATTATGAAATGGAGCCAAAAAGAAATTCTGAAGCTGAAAAGTATGATAACTGAATACGATAAGAAAATCAGAGAGAATATGAATGAAACCAAAATTGGGTTCTTTGAACAGATCAACAAAATAGAGAAACAGTTAGTCAAATGGACAAAGAAGGAAAAAAAGAAGTTTCAAATAACTAAAATCATAAGTTAAAGTGGGGGCATTTCTCTTATCCTTACAGAGGTAAAAACGATTATGAGGGTACCATGAACAATTGTACACCAACAAATTGAATAACAGATAAAATAGACAAATTCTCAGAAAAACAACCTAGTAAGACTGAAGAGTGAGGACAGAGAGATTCAGAATGAACCTATACTATAAAGGAGAATGAATTAGCAATAAAAAACTGTACAACAATGAAAGTTCTGGACCAGAGGTTTTCGCTGGTGAATTCCACCAAACATTTAAAGAAGTAGTAACACCAATCCTTTTCAAACTCTTTAAAAAATGTTGAAGAGTAGGAGCACCTTCTAACTTATTCTGAGGCTAGAATTAAAAAGCTAGATAAAGAAATTGTAAGAGAAGAAAATTACAGACCAATATCCCTTGCGAATATAGATGCAAAAATTTCCAACAAAATACTACTAAATTATGTCTAACAGCATATTAAAACGATTATTCACCTCAGTAAGTGCAATTTGAGAGAATGAGATGCCATGTCACACCTTCGGGGGGGGCTATTAAAACACACACACACACACACACACACACACACACAAACACACACACAAAATAACAGATAGGTGAAGATGTGGAGAAACTGGAAATCTGAGCATTGCTGGTGGGAATGTAAAATTGTGCAGCCACTGTGGAGAATGGTTTTGTGGTTTCTCAGAATATGCTACTACCATATGACTCACCCCTTCCACCCCTAAGTTTATATCCAAAAGAACTGAAAGCAGTGATTTGAACAGATATCTGTACACCAGTGTTCATAGCAGCACTGTTCCCAGTAGCTAAAAGGTGAAAACAACCTAAAGGTCCAAAAGCAAGTGAATATAAGGGTGTTTCAACATAAAAAAAATCAACCAATGTAATATATCACTTTAATAGACTGGAGGAAAAAAACATATAATCTCAATTGATACAGAAAAGGAAATATGACAACATCCAACACCCTTTCATAATAAAAAACTCTCAGGAGAGTAAGAACAGAGGGAAAATTTCTCAACATGATAAGGGGTATTCATGAAAAACCCACAGCTAACATCTCAATGGTGAAAGACAGAAAACCTTTCCACTGAGATTAGGGACAATACAAGGGTACTTTCATGAATGCTATTCAACATTATACTGGAAATTGTAGCCAGGGCTATTAGATAATAAATTAAATAGAAGACATCCAAACTGTAAATAAAGAAGTAAAATTATCTCCACTCACAGACAAAACCCCAAAGAATTCACAAGAAACCTACTAGAACTAATAAATGTATTCAGCAAAATTGCAGGGTACAAGACTAATGCACACACACACACGCACACACACACACACACACAGAGTTTTGTTTCTGCACACCAGCAATGAACATTTGAAAAGAAAATTAGGAAAGCAAGTTCATTTAGCACCCAAAATAATTAAATATTTAGGAATAAATCTATCCAAGGATGTGAAAGACTTACATGCCGAAAACTATAAAACATTGTCGAGGAAATTAAGGAAGATCTAAATAAATGGAAACATAGTTCACTTTCATGGAAAGAAGACAATATTTTGAAGATGTTGATACTACACAAGTCATCCACAGCTGTAACACAACCCCTATCAGAATTCCAAGAGTCTTTTTATTGTATTTATTGATTTTGCAGAAGTGGAGAAGAAGATTCTCAAAATTAGATGAAATTACAAGAGGCCCTGAATAACCAAAGCAATCTTGAAAAAAAATAGTCAAAAGAATAGTCAGAAGACTCATCCTTCCCAATGTTCAAGTGTACTGCCAAGTTACAGTAATTAAAACAATATGCTTGCTTGGCCTAAGGACAGACATATAGATCAATGGACTAGAATAAAGCACCAAGAAATAAACCCCTGTATGTATGATTAATTGATTTTCAATATGGGTACCAGATTCTTTAAAAGATGAAGGACACTTTTTTTGACAAGTGGGGCTGGGAAAACTGGATATCCACATGCAAAAGGATAAAGTTGCATCCTTACCTTATACCATATACAAACTAACTCAAAATGAATCAAAGATAAAAATTTGAGAGCTGAAACTATAAAACTCTTGGAAAAAAAGGAAACATTAGAGAAATCTCCACGACATTGGGTTTGAAAACAACTTTCTGGATATGTCACCAAGACAACAGGAAATAAAAAGAAAAAAATAGATAAACTGGACTTTGTGAAAATTATGAATGCTTATGTCTCACAGAATATGATTAAGAAATGAAAGGTAATCTACATATTGGGAGAAGATATTTGCAAACCTTATATCTCATGAGGGAATAATATCCAGAATACATAAAGAACATCTAAAACACAGTAACAACAACCAAATAAACAATCCAATCTAAACGTGGGTAAAGAACTTGGATAGTCATTTCTCCAAAGAAGATATACAAATGGTGAATAAGCCCATGCAAAGATGCTCAGCATCATTAGTCCATAAGGAAGTGCAGTTTGGAAGAATGAGATGCCATGTCACACCTTCTGGGGGGGTGGCTATTAAAACACACACACGCACACAAACACACACACAAAATAACAGATATTGGTGAAGATGTGGAGAAACTGGAAATCTAAGCATTGTTGGTAGGAATGTAAAATTGTGCAGCCACTGTGGAGAAGAGTTTTGTGGTTTCTCAGAATATGCTACTACCATATGACTCACCCCTTCCACCCCTAAGTATATATCCAAAAGAACTGAAAGCAGTGATTTGAACAGGTATCTGTACACCAGTGTTCATAGCAGCACTGTTCCCAGTAGCTAAAAAGTGAAAACAATCTAAAAGTCCAAAACCAAGTGAATGCATAAGGAAAATCTAGTATGTATATTAAAATGGAATATTCTTCAGCCACAGAAGGGAATGGAATTTTAATATATGCTACAGCATGAATGGATCTTGAAAACACAGTTAATGAAATAAGCCAGGCACAAAAGGACGAGTACTATGTGATTCTAGTCACAGGATGTACCTAGAATAGGCAGATTCCTAAAGAGAGAAAGTAGAACAGAGATTCCCAGGGGCCAGGAGAACGCGATAAGGAATTCTTGTTTAACGGGTACCGAGTTTTTGTTGGGAATGATGCAAGCTTTGGGTATAGATAGTGACGGTGGCTATACAACACTGTGAATGTATGTAATGCTGCTGAATTGTACACTTATGAGCAGTTAATGTGACAAATACTGTGTGAGGCACTTCCCATTTATTCTATTGCTCAAAGCATGGTGGGGAGAAAGGGTAGGTATTATGATCTGATGTTTAAAGATACTCTCTTTCAGGCTGTGGATTTGGTGCTAAGGACATCTGCAACCCACCCAGAGCATGAGTCCTCAGACAGCACATTCTTCGTGTTCGTGTCTCATGGAGCCCTAGATGGAGTCTACGGGACCTGGCACAGAAATGAAAAACCACATGTGCTACCTTATGACACCGTCTTCCATAGTTTCAACAGGCACAACTGCTCCCACTGAAGGATAAACCCAAGGTCGCCATCGTCCAGGCCTGCAGAGGTGGTGAGTTCAGATGGGGTCTAGAGCTCGGGGAGGTGTGTTCCTGCAGGCTGAGGGCAGTACCGGGGTCCACATGCAGTGGAAACGGCCCTCCAGCTCACTCGAGTGCAACTGTACCAAATGGACGTCTTTGGGAAGCGTATTCAGAGGATGGCAAAAGAGAGACTGGTATCCAGCTTCAACACAGACGCCAGCCACTTTCAGTAAACCATAAGTGATGATGATGGTGTTAACTCTAAATTATCCTATCATAGGATTAAAACTGTGGCATGAAAAGGCTTTAATTCCAAAGATTTCTAATCAAAATTTGATGACCCCTGACCTGAAAAGTATTTCACGTGATAGTCAGAGATCAACATTTAATATGAAGCTGAATAAGTGAAAAAATCCAGACCCAAAAGTCTACATATCATATGGTTCCGTTTATATGGCAGCAGTAAAGGGACAAAGGTCTGAGGTGGAGGGTAGAAGGGTCGTCCTGTACCTTGATTGCAGTGGTGGATACATGACTAGTTATTTCTAAAAACTATTTAAACTGGACCCTTACAGAGGGTGACTGTGCTGTATGTACATTATGCCTCAATAAGCCAAATTGTTATGACCTTACTTTCTCCCATAAATATTTTACTTCAAACTTTGATTGTGCCACTGCGGGAAGGGCTCACAAAGAAGAAACGACCATGGGAGAAAGGGGGTGAAAAGATTGTTTCAGAATCTTGCGTCTACTGTTGAATGAAGCAGATACTCCCTTCCCTGACCCTGGATGGTTGTTACTTTACTATCAGTAAACTGGAAATGGCTCACTTTACTTAGGAGTAGTCGATCGTAGTTTTTAGCATCATTACTGGCCCTGATGAATGGGCACCTTCCAAGTCCAGTGGTTGCTGTTCACTGACAGCCTGTTAGGTGTGAGGAAAGTTGTGTGTGTGTGTGTGCGTGTGCGTGCGCATGTGTGCAGTCAATTGGAACACCTTCATGAAGGGCGTCTGATTTCTTCAGTTGTCCAACATGGCTAAGGTGGCTTGACCAGTGAGGAGCAGGATGGTGCCCCCTCAGCCCACGGTGGAGAGAGCAGTGGGTCAGTGCCTGCCCAGCAGCCTCAGCAGACAGCTCTGCACAGTCTCCAGAGGACCTGAAGGATTGAAGGAGTCCACAGATCCACATGGAAAAAGATTTCACTGCTTTCTGCTCCTCAGCCCTGCATCTGTGTCCTCCATCTGTAGGCAAGGATTTGTGTAACTGAGGCCTGCTTGCCTACATGATTTGGCCCGTTATCCCAGGAAAGCACACAGGCTGAGCATCTTGGAAGGGCACTTTTAAAGGAAGGGGCGGCTGTCCAGGTTCCTGCAGCCTTCTTTTCTAGCTTTGCTATGGATGCCCCATGAGCCCTGCTGCCCTGCCTCCCGCCACCCACATGCCACAGCCTGCCATGTCCTCTGCATACCCCATCACTCAACAGAGCAGTATGGGCTTACTGAGTCCACTGTGCACAATGGCATTGCTTCTGCTGCTCAGAAGAGACTGCATCTTCTGGTTTGGAAAGTAAGAAATCTAGGTATGAAATATTGGTAAAAAAAATCATCAAATAATTAGTAGCATCTGGTAAAGTGAGATTACAACCTAGGGGGAGGAAAGGGTTTTAGAGGATCAATTCTAAAAACAATCATATTTAAGGTGATGCAAATTTTTTTTTAAAGATAGTATAATAGAACTCTGAGGCCCGGAAAAAGGCAGAGAGAATTTCTAAAATGATCATTTTTACCTAATATATGTCATTTTATTTTATGCCCATACATATATATATATGCACGAATTTATATATATGCAAATATAAGTAAATGTTACACACATAAATAAACATATTATATACATAAGTATATACAAGTCAATCTCTAGCACATCTCTATTAGGTAAACACTGTTATCTTACTCACGCAGAAAAAAGGGAACAAAAGCTCATAGAAGTCATAAATGGCCTGAATAAACACTGGTGGTATTTGGCTAGATATAAATCCAAGTCAGTTTGACTCTGAAGTGTGGACTATTTTAACTAAACCAACAAAAGCAGTAGATAGGCTATATTATTTAGAATCTTGGCCCTTTCCGACATCAGAAACATGTAGGCTTTGTTCCCAGGAATGGGGCTACTTAAAAAACCAGAACATAGCAGCCTTAGCGAAAGCAATCTCTGTCTGTGGCTGATGTAGGAACTGGACCACCCCGTGTCGGCTCAAAAAGCACGCTCTGAGGGTTACAGGATGGTAGGCCTGGCATCTGAAGAGGGTGTCTGTGGTGCTCACTACAGCATCCTCTGAGATAGACAGATGTGGCTTCCAAAACCGCTCCGTCAGTCTGTAACTGTTCCAGCCGCAGGAAATTTTCAAGACTGAGAAAATATTTGCCAGAAGATATTATCCATGGTATCAATTTTTATTTATTTATTTATTTATTTATTTATTATTTTTTAAAAAGATTTTATTTATTTATTTGACGGAGAGAGAGATAGCGAGAGAGGGAACACAAGCAGGGGGGGCGGGAGCGGGAGAGGGAGAAGCAGGCTTCCCGCGGAGCAGGGAGCCCGATGCGGGGCTCGATCCCAGGACCCTGGGATCATGACCTGAGCTGAAGGCAGACGCTTAACGACTGAGCCACCCAGGCGCCCCAATATGGTATCAATTTAAACATATTAGTTTTAGGGGTGCCTGGGTGGCTCAGTCAGTTGAGTGTCTGATTCTTGATTTCGGTTTGGATCGTGATCTCAGAGTCTGGGGATCAAGCCCCGCATCAGGCTCTGTGCTCAGCATGGAGCCTGCTTGGGAATCTCTCTCTCCCTCTGCCCATCCCCCACTGTTCTCTCCCCCTCTCTAAAAAATATACATATATATTTTACAATATTATATATATATATATAAAATCAGTTTTATAGTTTGAACCTCAGAACTGTGATTCTAGAACCTATTCCATAAGGCTTACGTGATATCTTTTATGGTTCAATCTAAGTTCATCATGTTACTTTGTATAGAAACCCAGGCACAGAAATCTGAGTCTTTATTTCTCCTACCTGTTTAAGTCTGTCTAGAGAGAAATACAATGTATGACTTTTTGAAAGGAAGAGGCTAGAACTCAGATGTATCATTTCCTTTACACACAGATAATGTGTCCTGGAGAAGTGCGAGGAGCCCCATCATCATCGCACAACTCATAAGTTATGTTCAAAAATATTCTTGGTGTCACCTGACACAAATATTTGTGATGGTAAGTACTGTATTACCTGTGACACTGTTTATGCATACAAGCCAAAGTCAATGTATATGATAACCCACCTGCATGTTTTACACAAATGATAGGGTATTATTCACACTGTGTCACAACTTGCTTTTTAATTATTTGCCAAGTACTAAGTTCTGGTAGGCAAAGACAGTTAATACATGCTAAACTTCTGTATTCAAAATATTTAAAAACTTTGGATATAAGAAAGAAAAAGAAATACAGAGTACGGAATATTATCAAGAAATACTATGAAGTATTCCATGAAGATCACATATGGTATAGAATAATATTTACTTAACTATTCAGATTACGGAAAAATTTTGGTATAAAAATTTATTTTTGATAAATATTGATTTCCTTTCCAAGCAAGAACTAGGACTATCTGAAAGAGACCAAACAGTAAAAGAGAACAGACACAGAACTTCCTTGCTTAGTTAATATTCTAGTAGGAGATACAGATAGTAAAAAAACCCACTTTATTAAAAAAATGCCATTTCCAATTTCTATGGGAAACAATAAGAGGGTTCTGTGAGGCGGAATACAGGAAAAGCTCCATGTGAAGTATGGTCATCTATAAAGTAGAAGTTGGGTGAAAGAATCAATCCATCAAAACTAATCCATAACTGTTGCGGACATTAGTAGCCGAAGCGGACAACAAACAGTTCCTAGAGCAGCATGCCCTATGTTCAAACAGGTAAGTAGAGTCATGGAAGATACTACAAGATCTAAATTGTATTTTGAGATGTGAAAGCTAGAATGTGTGAGGTGGAAAATACACTGGATGGCATGAAGAGCTGATCTGATGTTTTACAAGAAAAATTATTGAACATGAGGGAACGACCCAAGGTGAAGCACAGGAAACAGAAAATAATACAATAAAAAATTGAAGCATCAGTGAGCTCTGGGACACACTCGAAAAGCCTCAGATACGTGTAAGTGGTGTCCTGAAGAAGAAGGAGCAAAATAATATTCGAGGAAATACTGGCCAAAATTTTTCCAAATGTAACAAAAACTATAGACTCATAGATTTAAAAAGGGTGATGAGCCTGAAGTATTAAAAAAAATGGAAAAAAAATACAGCAAGGCCCATCATCAAATTTCTATAAAATGCTGGTAAAAAGATAGTCCTAAAAGACAGGGAAAAAGAAACATAAAGAAAAAAAGAAACATGCTACATAGAGAGAGAGAGAGTAAGGAAGGGCAACAGATTAATTATCGGAACAATCTACGCTAGAAAACAGTAGTGAAAGACAAAAAAAAAAAAAGGTCATCCAAAAATTGTAAGTTCAGAAAAACATAAAAATGTTTTTCAAAATCAAAGGTGAAGTAAAGACTTTTTCATTGATAGAAAAGCTGAAATATTCCATCATGGGTGAACTTCAACTATAAGATATGTTAATGTCAGTCATTCAGACAGAAGGGAATGATACCGTATAGAAATACAGGTTTGTAAAAGTGAATGAAAGTACTAGTAATGGTAACTACATGGGAAAAAATATATGTAAGATACAATATATAAAAAAATATAAAATTATATAAAATATACCATATATTAAATTATACTATTAATATAATAAATATGATATTTAAAACTCTATGTTATTTTAAAACATTCTTTAAAGGGAAATTGATGGTTAAACTAAAATAATAACACTTGTGAAAATATAAGTTAAAGTTGTACATTATAACCACTGAGTTAACTCCTAACAGAACAAAATAAAAAAATATAGCTAATAAGCAACAAAAGAAATAAAATAATCATAACAATGTTCAATCCAAGGGAAAGCAGAAAAGCTGTAAAGAAGGAAAAAAAAAACAACAGGTAATAAAAATTTTTTTTTAAGATTTTATTTATTTATTTGACAGAGAGAGACACAGCGAGAGAGGGAACACAAGCAGGGGGAGTGGGAGAGGGAGAAGAAGCAGGCTTCCCGCCGAGCAGGGAGCCCGATGCGGGGCTCGATCCCGGGACCCTGGGACCATGCCCTGAGCCGAAGGCAGATGCTTAACAACCGAGCCACCCAGGCGCCCCAGGTAACACAAATTTTAAGAAGTAGCAAAATAGGGGGCCTTAGCTGGCTCAGTTGGTAGAGCATGTGACTCTTGATCTCAGGTCATGAGTTCGAGCCCCAGGTTGGGTGTGGAGCCTACTTAAAAAATAAATAAATAAATAAAAATAAAAAGTAGCAAGATAGATTTAAACTTAACATAAATAATTTCATTACATGTAAATAGTCTAAGCACACCAATTAAATGTTAGACATTATGAGATTGCATTAAAATATATATAATGAGACAAATAGGTTAAAAATAAAATGATTGAAAAAGTATATCATGCTAACACTAGTCAACAATAAAACAGATTAGATTCAGATAAAATAAATTTCTTATCAGAGAATATTAACAGGAATAAAAATGTGTAATACCATAAGATGATGGGATAAATCCATAGGGAGAACATAAAAATTCTAAACCTTTAGACACTTAGTAGCAGTTTTAATATAAAAGAACCCAAAATGGATAGAACTGCAAAGAGAAATAGACAAATCCACAGCTAAAGTCAGCGATTTCATTAACCTTCTCTCAATAATCGATAGAAAAAGGGCACAAACAAATCAAAGAAGACAGATAAGATATAAACAACATAATCAAACTACTTGACCCCTTTGGCATATAAAGCAGTCTGGTCAAAACAAGTCTAAATAAATTTAAAGTAATTCCAGTGATACAGAATATGTTCTTTAGCCAAAATGGAATAAAATTAGAAGTCAATAATAGGAAGGTCTGTAGAAAATCTGCAAATATTTGATATTAAATAATTCACTCTAAAGAGCACATGGATCAAAGGAGAAATTCAAATGGAAATTAGAAATCAATTTTAACTGAATGTAAATTAAAACACAACATATCAAAAACTGTGGGATGCTAGTAAAGATGTATTTAGGAGTGAATTTAAGCACAGTACGATGAAATGAGTAAACAAGCAATGTCTCCAAACAATGACTTCATCTTGCACCTTAAGAAACTAGAAAAAGAAGAGCAAGTGAAAAGAAAACTTAGAACGAAAGGAAGTACCAGAGATGAGAACAGAGATTCATCAGCTGGAAAATATAAAAGCAATTGAGAAAGTACATGGAATCAAAAGATGGTTCTCTTGGAAGATTAACAAACCAGATGAAACTCCAAACAGACTGAATAGGAAAGCAGAGAGAAACAAAAATTATTACTATCAAGAAGGATCAAGAAGGAAAAGCTGACATCTCCATGATCCTACAGATGGTAAAAGGATAACAAGGGACTATAATTAATAACACTATGCAAATGATTACCACAACTTCTATGCACTGGATAAATTCCTCAAAATACTCAGACCATTAAAGCTCAATGAAGAAGAAATAAATAACCAGAAGAGCCCTATATAAATTACACAAATTAACTTTATGCTTAAAAACATTCCCACAAAGAAAACGCCAGGCTCAAATGGCTTCGGTTTTGAATTATACCAAACATTTCAGGAAGATATAATAGAAATTCTATATACACTCATCCAGATAATTAAAAAGTAAGAAATACTTCCGAAGTCATTTTATGGGACCAGCATTTCGCTGCTAACAATACCAGATAATGACATCATAAGAGAGGCAAAATACAGACAAATATTTCTCATGAATGTAGATGCAAAATTCCCAACAGAAGTTTAGCGAGCAGCTCCAACAATATTTTAAAAGAGGAACTATCTCATGACCAAGGATGTTTTATTCCAGGAATGCAAGGAAGGAAGGAAGGATGGAAACCAATATGGCCATTTCAAGACACAGAACAACCATTTGACAAAATCCAACACCCTTTTCTTATAAAAGACCCTCAGTACCCTAAGAGGAGAACTTTCTTACAGTGCTGGAGAATACCTATGAAAACTCTAGTGCTCGGGCGCCTGGGTGGCTCAGTTGGTTGGGCGACGGCCTTCGGCTCAGGTCGTGATCCTGGAGTCCCGGGATTGAGTCCCGCATCGGGCTCCCTGCTCAGCGGGGAGTCGGCTTCTCCCTCTGACCCTCCCCTCCATGCTCTCTCTATCTCATTCTCTCTCTCAAATAAATAAAATAAAATATTAAAAAAAGAGAAAACTCTAGTGCTTATCCTCTGAGATCAGAAATGAGACATCTGTACACCCAAGTCTCTTCTATAAAAATGGAAATAAGAATAGCACCTGTGTGGTGTGTTGAGGCATCAATTTGATGAGATGTTCCATACAAATCCCCAAGCACAGGTCTTGGCACAAAGCAAGTGTTCAGGGAATGAAGGCTGGTGGCAGCCTGCACAATGATGGGGAAACAGGGTTACACACACGCACACACACATGCACATGCACACACACACATACACACACACAAATTGGGAGAAAGAAACACAAATAAGGAACTATAGAAAGACATTAACAATTGGAGGTGAACATCATAACGTTCATTGTACTGGCTTTTTTTTTTGTCTTTTCAATTTTCTGTATGGTTGAAAAAAAACCTCATAATAAAAATTTTTTGGGAAAAAATACTGGAGTGCAGACGGAAACACATAAGGGCAACTGATTTTTGGCAACATTATATAAATGCAGTTTGGCGGAGAAGTGGTACAAGGACAATGGGACCTGCTTCTGCAAATGACAACCTCCTGCTCACCCTAAGACCGTCTGTAAAACCTAAGGCCAAGTGTACCCATGACAACCTCCTGCTCACCCTAAGACCGTCTGTAAAACCTAAGGCCAAGTGTACCCGGACCTAAATAGAAAAACCTATAATTATCAAGATTCTAGAGGAAAAGTTAGGAGGGAGTTTTTTGAGAACTTTGTTTATGCAATTATTAGCCATAACATCAAAAGCAGAATCTCTTAAAAATGATATATTTGACTATCGAAAATCAGGTTGTCTCCTCATCCGAAGACATATTGAGAAGATGAAGAGACAATTCTAGATTGGGAGAAAATTTTTAATTTTTTCATGATATAAAAAGAACTTTTATTTATAATATATAAAACTTTTATTCACAATATATGAAAAGCAAAGAACTCTCAATACTCAAAAAAAAAAAAAAAACTAAACTAAAACAACCACTTCATACACACAGAACTCAAAACAAAAAATCTTACGGCAAATCAGTATGTGTAAAGGTTTTCACAAGTCATGAGGAAAAAGCATATTAAACCTGAAATGATTAATAATGAACGCCTTTTAGAATGGATAAGACATTGATACCTCACAACACTCAGTCAACCAAACAACTGGTTTCACCATGGTTAATGGCTAATGGTTAATCATTATTAATCATGTTAATGGTTAATCATTATTAATCATAGTTAATCCTCTTTTCTAAATGAAGGTCATCTCTAGTGATGGATGCCCTATGCATGTGTTTGCCTGGCTTACTATCTGTGAATTAATTCCTATTTGAAAGTTGGTATATTACTTATATTTAAACCCTTGCCTCCGGGTTATAAGTGTCCTTTGACTTGTTTGCTTCAGTTTATTTTGAATTAACTTTGGTATAATTTGCACACGATAAAATGCATCCCATTTTAGGTACGAAGTTCAGTGGGCTTTGCTACCAAAGTCTACTTGTGGAGTATTTCCCTTACCTTAACAAGTCAGATTATACTCAGTTGCACCAACCTGAGGTCAAGGAAACTCCTGATCTCATTTTTGTAACCATACATCAGTTTTGCCAGTTCCTTCTTTTCATGTAAATGGTATGTACTGTTTGTGTAAGTGTTGTTTTGATCAACAAAATATTTTTAAGAGTTTTCTACTTTGATGCATATAGAAGTAGGTAGTTCATGTTGTTAGGATATGAACATGATTCAACGTTATGCTGTATCAATATAGATCACTTTATCCATTCACATGGTGATGGATATTTGGGCAACTTGCCGATTTTGACTACCGTAGTAATATCCTATTGTGGCTTCAGTTTATATCTTCCCGATAATTAAAGTTGTGAAAACATAATGTTCTTGGTTGTTTGTGCATCTTCGTTCTTACAGTGTCCACATCATCCGTCCATTTTTTACTGAGTAGTTTTCCTTCTTGAGTTGTAAGTATTCTTTAAATATTCTTGCTCCAAGATCTTTGCCAGATACATGTATTATAAATATTTTCTTTCAAGCTATTGATTGCTTTTTAATTTTCTGAATGGTATCTTGGGGAGCAAAGGTTTTTAAAGTTACAATGACTAAATCTTTTTTTTTTTCTTTCTTTCTTATGTGGTCTGTGATTTTTGGGTCCTGTGCTATGGGGCTGAATTGTGTCTCGTTTTCTATTCTTTGACTTTATCATTTTATATCCTTACATCTACAGTGTGTTTATTTTAAGCAGCAATGAACTGTGTTTTACTTTTTTTTTTTTAAATCCAGTCTAACAGTCTGTGACTTTTATTCAGAATGTGCAGGTGAATGATAATTAATTCCTTAAGTTACAAATTTAAATTATACTTACTATGGTTCTGTTTAAGTCTGACATCTTGCTGGCTGTTTTCTGTGTGTCTTACTGTTCTTATTCCTGCTTCCTTTTGGATTAATTGTTTCTATTTAGTATTTATTTTACTTCTTACTAGCTATACCATTATTTTTTAGAAATTGCTATAGATTTTACAATATGCACCTCTAGTTTATTACATTTTACTTTCAGATATTACTCTTATGTACATATAATGTCAGTAGTTTACAATGATCTATCTGTATAAGTGCAAGCTTGGGACTGCAAACCAGTGTGAACTTTCCTTGTATTCCTTAACTTTCCCGGACTAATACGGACATATTTGGGACATGACAATGCTGAAGGTATTCATTATTACAGGGATTACGTCTGAGAACTAGTGCCACACCTAGCTACCTCTATTCTGCAGAAAAGCACAGCAGTGTAGTCCTTGTGTTTCTACAACCTGGAGAGAATTTACCTGTCTAGCATGATTTTTTAAAATCATTTTGTATTCCAGTAATTTTTTTTTTTTGTTAAATTAACTGGATATCTACTGTGTTACTTATTGTGAAAAACAGTGTCCCATAGGAATAGGGTTAGGGTGCTCTGGAGAGCACAGGAGAGGAGGAAGAGCTGAAGGAATTTAACTGAATAAACTGTATTTGGGCTTATGCCAGTAGAGGTTCATATGCTCCAAAGTTAGTGGCCCTGGAG